>NC_089251.1:81023894-81328751 GCF_963930625.1 Muntiacus reevesi
GACTGAGAAGATCCCATGGAGAAGGAAATGGCAACCCACTCCAGTATTCTTGCCTGGAGAATCCCATAGACAGAGGGGCCTGGAGGTCTACAATCTATAGGGTCACAAAGAATTGGACAAAACTGAAGCGACTTAACATGCTAACATGCCATATCTACTAGGATGGTTAACATGCTAACATGCCATATCTACTAGGATGGTTACAGTAAAAAAGATATACAATAATAAGATATTCATGAGGTTATAGAAAAATTGTAAACTTGAAACATTACTGGTTGAAATGTATTCAATAAAATGGTGTCACCACTTTGAAAAACAGCCTGATAGTTCTTCAAAAGATTAAACATAGGGTTACCACATGCCCCAACAATTCTACTGCTAGATACATACTGAGGAGAAATGAAAACATAAGTTTGCACAAAAAGTTGTACATGAATGTTCATAATAGCATTATTCAGTATAGTCAAAAAGTAGAAATAATCCAAATGTTCATCAGCTGATGAATGGATGAATAAAATATCCATACCATGGAATATTATTCAATAATAAAAGGAAATGAAATACTGATATATGCTTAACATGAAGGAAACCTGAAGACATTATGCTAAGTCTAAGTGAAAGAAGTCAATCAGAAGACCATATTTTGTATGATTTTATTTATTGAACTCTATGGAATGGTCAAATCTATGGAGGCTGAAAGTAGATTATTGGTCGCTCTGAGCTGTTGAGGTAGGGGAGAAAAGGGGAATGACTGCTAACGAACATGAAGTTTCTCTTGGGGTGATAAAAAGTATCCCAGAATTGATTGTGGTGGTGGTTGAATACTGTAAATATACCAAAAACAAACAAACAAAAACATTGATTTGAAAGCGTTCAATGGTGAATTGCATAGTGTATGAATTATATCTCAATAGAGCTGTTTTGGGACTTCCTGGGTGGCTCAGCAGTAAAGAATGTGCCTGTAAGTCAGGAGCCCCAGGAGACACTGGGTTTGATCCTTGGGTTGGGAAGATTCCCCTGGAGGAGTGCATGGCAACCCACTCCAGTATCCTTGCCTGGAGAATCCCATGGACAGAGGAGCCTGGCGGGCTGCAGTTCATTGGCTGGCAAAGCGTTGGACATGACTGAAGCGACTTGGCATGCATGCGTTCAAAGCTATTTTAAAAAATAACATACATTTGTACGTGTTACTAATTACAAAGAGTGAAAATAACTTTATATTGGGGAAACTTGGTTGGCTCCACCTTAACTAGTAATCAAAATTAGTATCACTAATGACAGGACGAACTGTCATTATGTCCCCATGCTGTGGCACACTCAGAATGATAGACACCACACATATTTGCTTTTCATATCCAAAATGCAATCTTACCATGGGAGAATGTCAGACAAAGCCAGACTGAGGGAAATGTGAGACAAAATGGCCTATCAGCTGTAGAAATGGCAATACCATAAAAGACAAGGCAATACCATAAAAGACAAAGACTGAAGAACCATTCCAGAACTAAAATCCAAATGCAGTATATGGTCCTGCACTGGACCCTAGACCAGGAAAAACCATCTCTGTAAAGAACGTTGTAAGGACACTTGGTGAAATTTTAAGAAAATCTATAGATCAGATAATAGCATTATATCCATGTTAACTTTCTGAATTTAATGATTTCACTATGATTGTGCAACTATAGTCTTTGTTCTTAGGAAATGCACACTGACTCACTGAAAACTGGTTGGGGAAGAGGGGGATGATGTGTACAAAATGGTCTCAAGTAATTCTGAAGAAATACTATGCACACACTTGTGTGTGTGTGTGTGTGTGTGTCGGTATATATAATGAAACTAGGACAGAGAGAGAGACAGAGAGGAAATGATATAGCAAATGAAGCAAAATGTTAAAATTGGTGAGTCTGCATGAAAGGTATTTGGGAATTTTTGTCCTGGTTTTGAAACTTTTTTATTAAAATATTATATTTGTGTTTGCATCAACAAACTCAGGAGGAATATATAAGTAGCTACTAAAAATGGTTACCTGCTAGGAGACTGGAGGGAAGCACTATAGCTGATGGTGGGAAAGACATTTCATGAATCATGTGGATGTATTACTTCCTTGGATTTTTAAATGCAAAGTATTTTAAAAATTTTTTTTAATTAACCTTTGAAATACATATCATGGTCACTTATATTCAGATATAGAACTTCTGGATTTCCCTGGTGATACAGTGACTAGGAATCCTCCTGCCAGTGAGGAGACACAGGTTCATCCCTGATCTGGGAAGATTCCACATGCCTTGGAGCAGCTAAGCCCATGTGCCACAACTACTGAGCCCTCAGGCTGCAACTACTGAACCTCATGCACCTAGAGAAGTTGCTCTGCAACAAGAGAAACCACTGCAGCGAGAAACCTGCATAATGCAGAGTAGCCCCCACTCCCTGCAACTAGGGAAAGATCTCTCACAGCAAAGAAGACTCAGTGCAACCAAAATTAAATAAGTAAATCTTAAAAAAAAAAAAAAAAAATTCTGAACTTCTTATACAATGGGTGCTTGACTGATGAGGTTATTTCCTCTAGACACAAATTATACAAGTTGTTTTACTAGATAATAAGTAACTTGCTTAAGGCAACAGAGAGCAATGAAGGACTTGAGTTGGCTGACCTGAGTTCAAACCAAAATGTATCTCTTATTCTTCAATTGTCTTTCCAACCCTTGGTATCTGAGACTAAGAAACCTTGGAGATGTAGCCTGTTGCTGCTGGGCAGAGGAGCAGAAAAGGGAAACTGGTAGTCAGTACAGACGCTTCATATGGTTTGTCTTTCAACTGTGATCTTGTGGAAAACTAGCCTTTTCCAATTCTGATCTATAAATTAAGAGCAGGTAGATTTTGGGCTTCCCTGATGGCCCTGTGGTTAGGATTTTGCCTTCCAAAGCAGTGGGGCGGAGGGTGGGGCGCTAGTCTCTGGTTGGGAAATTAGGATCTCACACGCTGCAAGATGTGGCCAAAAAATTAAAACAAAAGCAAGTTGATTTTATTTCTTAAGTGCATTTCTAAGACTGTCAGTCAGTTCAGAATTGTCTATGAAGCCACTGTGCTCTCTCTCTATTGGCCTATTGTAGCCGTCAATCCCTCCTCTGTGTGTAGTGTGTTTGTAATGTAACAACAAAGAGTGTATGCGTTTAAATTTTAAAATAATAAGATAAAGAGAGGTGTACCTACTACTCAGGTTAGAAATAGAACATTACCAGTATCTCATTAGATCCTTGTATGAAACCTCCCCAGCTGCAAATACTTTTTATTAATATTTTTCTCCTACAGTTTACAATATATCCTAAATATCTCTCCATATACATACATCCTTCACAACCACCATTAGGAGTTTATTATTATTTTAATATTTTGTTATAATTTTACCACTTGTTTATGAATCCATAAAATATTAATTTTCTAATGCTGCATAACCCATTACCTCAAAAATTAGTGGCTTAAAACAACATGCATTTATTATCTCATAGTTCCTGAGAGTTAAGGACTTTGAAATGGGTTATCTCAGTGTTTCTGGCTCAGAATCTCTCAAAAAGATTGGAGTCAAGATATTAATAAGATTCCACTCATCTGAAGACTTTACTGGGAGTAAGAGATCTATTTCCAAGATGATCCAAGTCTCCATCCTGAGTCTGAAGGCAGGAGGCCTCAGTTTCTGTCAGTGAGAGCTTCTCCTAGAGGATTGCTTGAGAGTCTTCACAACATGGCAGTGATTTCTCCCAGGATGAGAGATCTGGGGGAGAGAGACACTCAAGTGATCATGTCTTCTAAGACTTAGCCTCAGATGCCACACACATGATTTCTGCAAAATCCTATTTCTGCAGGTGGCTATTGCACACAGTTGTCTATTCAACATGGGAGTGCTTTCTATACTAGGGCATGAATTCCAGGAAGTAAGGCTCATCAGTTCAGTTCAGTCGCTCGGTCGTGTCTGACTCTTTGTGACCCCATGGACTGCAGCACGCCAAGCTTCCCTGTCCATCACCAACTCCCGGAGCCTATTCAAACTCATGTCCATCAAGTCTGTGATGCCATCCAACCATCTCATCCTCTGTCATCCCCTTCTCCTCCCACCTTCAATCTTTCCCAGCATCAGGGTCTTTTCAAATGAGTCGGTTCTTCCCATCAGGTGGCCAAAGTATTGGAGTTTCAGCTTCAGCATCAGTCCTTCCAATGGATAGTCAGGGTTGATTTCCTTTAGGATTGACTGGTTGGATTTCCTTGTAGTCTAGGGGACTCTCAAGAGTCTTCTCCAACACCACAGTTCAAAGGCATAAATTCTTCGATGCTCAGCTTTCTTTATAGTCCAACTCTCACATCCATATGTGACTACTGGGAAAATCATACATATGTGTGTGTGTGTGTGTGTGTGTATGTTTAGCCGCTCAGTCATGTCCAACTCTTTGAGATTGTAAGGACTGTAGCCCCTCAGGCTCTTCTGTCCATGGAATTCTCCAAGCAAGAATATTGGAGTAGGTTGCCATGCCCTCCTCCAGGTGATCTTCCCGACCGAGAGATTGAACCCAGGTCTCCTGCATTGCAGGTGGACTCTTTACTGAGCCACTCGGGAAGCCCACAAGTATTGGAGTGGGCAATGTGTCCCTTCTCCAGGGGATCTTCCCAACCCAGGAATCAAACCGGGGTCTCCTGCATTGTAGGCAGATTTTTTACCAGCTGAGCTACCAGGGAAGCCTACTAAGGCTCATAGGGCCATCTTAAAGGTTGGGTATTACAATAAATTACATGCAAGGCAGTTCTACTTGTTGATTTTATCATTGTTGTTGCACTTTATATAATGAATCATATAGAGGGAAGGTTCCTGTCTTGCTCAGGGTTTTTTTGGTCTGTTTTTCTTTTTTCCTTTGGAGGTTCATGGCACATTTATATATTATCAGTATTATTTTTAAACAATTCACCTATATCGATATGTGTCTTAGCTCTTTTGGGCTATTATAACAGAATATCATAGACTGGATGGCTTATAAACAACAAGAATTTATTTTTCACAGTTCTTGAGGCTGGAAGGACATCTTCAGATTCAGGGTCTGCTGAAAGCCCACTTCCTGGTTAGGAGAGAACTGTCTTCTCTCTTGTCCTCACATGGTAGGAGGGAAGAGAGCTTTCTCTGCAGTTTGTTATATGGGCACTGACCTCATTTATGAGGGCTCCACCCTCTTTTCCTAACCCTTTACCCAAAACCCAATCTCCAAATACCTTCATACTGGAGACTGGGATTCAATGAATTTTGGAGGATTATAAACTGCGGTTCATTCATTTTTGCGGCTCTATAGTATTCTACAGTTTATTTGCCCATTCTACTGTTTGTTGCTGTTGCTATTTAGTTGCTAAGTTGTATCTGAAACTTTTGTGACCCCATGGACTGTAGCCCGCCAGTCCATGGGATTTCCCAAGTAAGAATACTGGAGTGTGTTGCCATTTCCTTCTCCAGGGAATCTTCCCCACCCAGGCATCAAAGTCACGTCTCCTGCCTTGCAGGCAGATTCTTTACCACTAAGCCACCAGGGAAGCTCCATTCTACTGTTCATGCTATACAAAATGATACAGTGAGGAACTTTTCTGGGATATATATACCATGGGAATAAATCTATGCCAGAGTTTATATAGGTCATGCCCATATTCACATTTCAAGAAAAGAAATAGCTATATAAGTTAGTTGTAATAATTTATTTTTCACATGGGAGTGGATGACAATTTTAAGTTTTGCTCAACTTCTAAGTTTTTGCTAATTCAATGAGTGTGAAATAATATTTTATTGTGGTTTTAACTTGCTTTTCTCTGATTACTCGTGAGGTGAACATCTAACCATCATTTCCTCTAAAGTAAACCACCTGTCTTGGATACTAATTCTTTTTTGGTTATATGTGTTGCAACTACTTTCTCTTACTTAATGACTTGTCCTTTTAGGTTTTTTTATGCCTTATTTTAATTTACAGAGGTTTTTAATTTTAATAAAATTAAATTTATCATTATTTTACTTTGTGATTTGTGTTGTGTGTATATTGAGAAATATTTTCCTACTTTGAGTTCATAAAGATATTCTTTTTTTTCCTCTCATAATTTTATAATTTTGTTTTTCACATTTAAGTCTTTTATCCACATGGGGTTGTTTTGTGCAGGGTGTGAGTTAGGTATGTAATTTCATTTCCATATATATATATTTATTTATTTATTTATCAATTGTGCATAGTTTATTTAATGAAAAGTATATCCTTTCCTCACTCATCTGCAAGGCTTGCTGTGTTATGAATTAAGTTTCAATATATTTGACCTTCTATGGATCCATTGGTTGCGTTGTCTGTTCATATTTTGGTACCACATTGTTTTAATTACTCTGGCTATACAATGTCTTCCTATCTGGTAAGTCAGTTTCCCCTATTCTGCTCTTATACAGAGGAAAAATTTTTTTCTGTTCCATATATACTTTAAAACCAGTTCAAGTTCCATGACAAACTGTTGGGAATTGGATTAAAGTTGTATTGGCTTGGGGTGCAATCGGCTTGAGGAGCCATTACAACTTGAATCAACTGGAAAGAGACCTTTGCCAAAAATTGGACTCTGAAAGAGTCCTGGGGGAAAAAAAAGTGCCAGGAATAGCCCCATTTATCTTGGAGACCTTTGATCATTTATTCTAATTGTACCTGCATTGTTCCCCACCATCTTTGCAAGAGAGAGGCAGGTAGGGAGGGAGACAGAGAATCAAAATATTTACTGAAAGTGATAGAGGATGGGTATCCAATGACTTTATCAGCCACTACTTTCTCTGAGATATTTTCTCAAGACAGTATTTGGAAAAATGGAATTGAAAGTGGAGATTGGGAAGAAAGGTGAAGGGGACACATGAAGATAGCATATACAGCTGGAAGAGACGATCTTAACTCTATTGATGGATGAAACTGCTGTTTCTTATGTCTGTTGGACTCTGAAGTTTCAGCTGAGGAATCCTAAGTGGGGGCTGAAAGACTTCTGAGAGAAGGTAGCATATAAAGCTGGGGTCTGCAGCGTGGATAAGAGTTTCAAAGTGAATGTGTCTTGGGGAGGTGGGGTGATGCTGTGGTGGGATTGGAGGAAAATGGTTAAGGGCAGGTTTCTGGCAGGTGGAACAGAATAGGCAAGAAACAAGAGATAGAATGGGTTTATAGGAGGCATTAGTAGTTCATCTTTAGTGAGAGATACACCGGGAAAGATAAGTAGGCCTGATTGTGCAAGGCCATGAACACCAAACTAAGGACTTTGGACTTTATTCTGGGATGGCTGTTGAGGCTCTTGAATGGGAGACGAACTGGATCTGAAGTTTGTTTCAGGAAGATCATTGTGGTTGCACCCAGGCGGGGAACACTGCGGCTGCCTTGCGTGGGGCCGCCAGGCAAAGCGCGGAGTGCTGTACTCCCACCTGCAGGGGGCGCGCCGCTGGCCTCAAAGTCCTCCCCGCCTCCTTCCCCGCCCCTGTCCTGACTCAACGCTCTCAGAACTCGGCTAGCCTGCCTGGCCCTCCGCCTTCGGGCCTCGGCTAGTCTGCCTGGATGCGCCCCCGCGCGTCACGTCCGCTCTGGCTCCTGGCTCTTTAGAGTCTAAGAGGGCCGCGAACTCAACCTCTGCGCCTGCGCTGCGGGTCCTCTGTCAGAGGTTAACACTAAGGGGTTTACGGGGCTTTCGCGTGTACACTAGCAAGATTCTGAGTCCACCACGGTTGTCTTCTCTCACGGCATGCCCATAGACTTTGATTTGGCTCAAGAGATACAAGCAGACGATGTAGTGGGACTCGATTGTTCCTTGACCTTAGCAGCGCCGATCCCCACACCACTTCCCTTAGGTCTCTCAGCTGCGGAGGGCTGAGCCTCTTCTCTGCAGTTTCTCTCCAGCTGTTTACTGTCAGTCTGCAGCCAAAACGTCCCTGCTAGTGAAAACCTGCCCCGGACGCTAAACATGCCCACCCGGGCGGTAATCCATGTTTCTAGGCTTGTTTACCCCTTGAGTCAAATCTGAGACTCGCAGTTGAAGGGGACCTTGGAGGTTATCAAGTCCCGCCTCTTATCCCTCCCCATAGTCCCGAGTGAGCGAATGTACGGTTTTTACTTGCCCACTCCCGAAGATCACCCGTTTCTTGGGCCAACTCTGATCACATAGTCTTCCTGGAAGTTTCCTCCATTCAACTTTGATTCCCTCTTATTGAGAACCTACTATATGCCAACTACTGTAGTTCCTTGGGATTCTATGATGAGCTAGAATGAATTCGTAAGATTGTTGGTTTTGGAGTTTACATTTCAGATAGGGGAGAGGGGAAGACCAACACCGAAAAAATAACTAAAGGCCAGAATTTATACTAGTGAAGAAATATTAAATAAGCCAAGACTTATGGGAGAAAATATAGGTGGGAGCTATTTAGTGTGATCACAGAAGGCCTTTTGGAGGTGATGACGTTTATAACCGGCCAGGTGAACAGTTAGGAGCAGAATGGGGGAACAGTTACAGGCTGAGGGAAATCAAAGCCCCTAAGGCAGGAAGGAGGTGTTGTTTTCTAGGAATAGACAGCAGGCCAGAGTGACTGGAATGTGGTGAGCCAACGTTGAGAACGGTGAGAAAAGGTTGAGAATGTAAACAGGAGCCAGATGCAGGTTTTGTAGGTCATGGTAAGAAGTTTAAAAAGTATTCTAAGAGCAGTAGGAAGCCAAGGAATAATTTATGGCAGGGGCTTGATCTTAATTCATTCGTTTATAATCACACTAAACCATATCACACATCATGTTTGTTTGTTTTCCCCCCCATATCATTGGAGATTTTTAAGTGGCTGGCCTGTTTTTTTCCCAAAACCTTTCTCCTGCCCCTAAACCCTCTCTCAGCTATGGGTACTTTACCTCTTCCTACCCAGTGGTCTTATGGATGATTTTCAAAATGTCATTCTGAATGCTTTGAAAGTGTGGAGAATGTTTAAATGCAAATCATGTGTACATTTTTAAAGGAAAAGACTCAAGACTTTTATGAGATTCTCAGAGAGGTTTGGTAGAGATTAAGAACCACTGCTTAAACGTTTCTCATCTATGTGATTCTGGTTATCATTCTCTGAAATAGCAGGGTACAATATAAAATTAAACCCAGCCTAGTTCCCTAAACTATGAAGCAAAAACAATAGGCTTGCTATGAGGATTAAATGAGATTATGCTAAAAAAAGTGCTACTGGTAAACCATGTAGCGCCAGGCACACCGTGCTCCTGTTAAAAGCAAACACCTGCATCCCTGGGATGGAGGAAGAGTTTATAGATAATGCTCTTTTAGCACGCCACAAACATTGAGGGCCTATTCTGTGTAGAGCTCCATACCTTCCAGAAGTTCCTTATCTAGTTGAAAGAAGCTTGTAGCGATACAAAACACGATAAAACAAATACGCTTAGAGGGGTCTGAGTAAAGTGTTCTGGGATCTGGGAGCAGAAGTGTCAATTTCCACTGGAGGTTAGTGGTTATTGAAGTTCATATTTGAAAGGGGTTTGAAAGATGAACATGTTGAATTTAAAAACACACACAAGATCAATTACACGTAACACATTTTATTCTTGGTGAGGTGAAAATAACGACTGGAAACACTGCGATCACTTCTATTAGTGTTAAGAGAAATGTTAAGACGTAGGCTTCGTGAGAAAGTCCCCTATCTTTTGTCCAGTCTGTTTACTATACATTGCACGCTCTGGGCAGTCCTTATCTTCATGTTCGGGAACAAAGTACAAATACACACCCCTTTCCGAATTGAAAGGCCCAGGGACTCGAGGAGAGGGGTGGGATCCCTCTTGGTCCAACCACACAATGGGGGCAGCCACACCGTAGCTCACGCCCCACCCCGCAGGCCCCACTCGGCTCGGGGTTCGACTGCTCCGGGCCCTGTCGCTCCTCCCCCTGCAGCCCTCGGGGGCGCAGCCACAGGCCGGCGCTTCCCTCGTTGGCGCTTTCCCTCCTCGGCGCTTTCCCTCCTCCTTCGCTGGGGAGCCGGAAAACCCGGAGCGAACCGGCCTTGCCCGGCGGCGCATGCTCAGTAGCGAGCAGGTTCAGTTCGCTAGTAGGAAGCTCGAGCGCTACACCGGCGTCGGCGGCGGCCGCGGCGGCATCTCAGGGCAGCCAGATTCCCCAACGACGACCTCGGGCCTTTCCCCTCCCCCGCTAGACCCCGCGCCCAGCTCCGCCCCGCCCCGGGTCGCCGGCGTTTCGGGGTCCCCGCCGCGGGGAGCGGGCGCGGCGGCCGGAGCGTCCCTCCACAGCCCTCCCCCAGCCGCCGGCTCCGCCGCGGGGCCAGGCCGGGCTCGGGAGCGCAGTCCCGGCGGGCGGGCGGCGACCGCGGCGGAGGGCAACCCGGGGCGGCGCCGGCGGGCCGGGGAGGGGGTAGGGGGCCCGGCCCCGGGGCGGTGGTGCGGGATGCCGCCACCGCCGCCTCCGGGCTGCGTTCGCTCTCCGCGGCTGGTGCCTGTGTCGGGTGGGTGGCCGGGCGCGGGCCTCGCCCCTCAGCCCCCTCTCCGGGGCTAGCCCGGCCGCTCGGCGCCCCAAGGGGGCCGGGCCGTCCGGTGGCACCGCGGCCCTGTTCCGCGCTGCGAGCTCACCCTCTCGCGGCTCCCCGGCCCGGCCGCCGCCGCCCCTCTCCCCGCCCGGAGGCGCCCCGGGGGCACCATGCAGGCGCAGCAGCTGCCGTACGAGTTTTTCAGCGAGGAGAACGCGCCCAAGTGGCGGGGGTTGCTGGTGCCTGCGCTGAAAAAGGTGAGGCGCGCACGAGACCCCGCTCCCCGGCGGCAGCCTGGGCGAGAGCACCGGGCCCGGGTCGGGAAGGGCTGGGGAGGCGGGGCGCGCGGGGCCGTCTTTCTTCCCGGTCTCACCGCCTCCCAGAAGGGACGGCACACCCCGAGAGGTTCCCCCGCACTCGTTGGCTCTCGGTGTTGACAGTCACCCCGTGTGGCGTGTGGGAAGGCCGCAGGGAGCCAGGGAGAGTTTGTCCGAAGAATCCAACCGCTGAAAGCTTGCCCTGCCCCTGATTCAAAGACGAGAGTTGGAGGAGCCTCAGTTTTCATTGGAGGTCAAAGCAGGCCGCTTCTCTGCCTTCTCTGTGCTTTCTCGGAGCTGCTGTCAGCGTCCGGTTTTAGGTGTCCAGTATGTTCGTGCTAGTGGGTTCACGAAACTCTGGCCATAACGCTTGCCCTAAGTAATTGCAGAGCTCGCCTGCCAGCAGGAACATGGATGGCCTGCTTTGCTTGCCCTTCGTAATCACTTCATTCCCCTGAATTCCCCCATTCCTCCGATTTACAGGGGCGGGTGCACATGCCACTGTTTTCTTCCCTTCTTTCTTTCCCCCTTCCTCCCTCCCTCCCTCCCGTTCTTTCCCCCTCCCCACCTCCCCCCACCCCCACTCCCACGTCTTTCTCTCTCTCAAAACCTTGGTCCTGTCATTCGGTTTGTTGATTAGAAATTTTAGCAGTTCTGTTTCTTCGAGCTTGCCACATTGTTACCGAAAGTTATATACCCCGTGATCTGTACTTTTACACGTTTTAGTGTAATTATGAAATGTTACATTTTCAAAGCTTCTAAAGCAATGTTGTGACTTAGTAGATACATTAAAACGTCAGCAACTGATGTCTGTATGAATATAATAAAGCCTGTCAGTATTTTTGTTTTCCTTTTACCTTATAAATACAGGGGTAGCTTTACTGTTTTAATAGGTATCTAAATCGTCATTTCTCAAAAAATGTTTCATGGGATCTGGTTAAAAAATAATTTTGCTCTTCACTCAGATTTGAGATTATAGGGTACCCTTTCTCCTAAACATTTATGCTTTTAAAAGGTGTTTGATATTTCTCAGAGACCAGCAACTTTTACTTTCCCTTTTGTCCTGTTCTCCCTCTCTTGATATCTTACAGTGGAAGCTGTTTGGTTTGTTAGCATAATCTGCTGGTGTATTTCACATGCAACTTACTGACTTTTTTGTTCAGGTGTCTGATTAGTCACAGACATCTCTGATACTGTTTTCTAAGAAGAGTAATGGTGTGCCATATGCCTTACGGACTTTATTCATTAGAAATCCTGTCGGCTCTCACTGTTTACTTTCGCTTTACCTGCGAGCTTGCCATCTTAGCTTGTAGTAGTTGAGGAGTAGGAAGTCTCCGTGATTCCAGAAGCAGGTATCCTGACCAAGGTGGGGGCGGGGTGGGGAGGAGACAAAAATTATTGAAAATATATAAAAGAACTCATAAAGCACTATCAGCTTGGGACTGTTTTGCTTGGAAGCAAGCAACTCCTATCCCAGGGGAATCACCATGAAACCCTATCAGCTGAGGGTCCTATGAAGCAGTGAGATGAACATCGTAGGAGTTAGCAGACCAGGTCTACCTCTGCCACACTGGTGGCTCTTGCTGAAATCTGTCCACAGGAACATTTTGTTTGGCTGGCATAGTGTTGTTTTGTTTTTAATGGAATTGCCAGTGTTTTTAAATGGGTGTTACTACATAAAATCTGAATCTTGAACTTTTCTTGGAGAATGGGAAGATCTCTCCACAGTGGGCCAGCATTCAAGCAGGGCAGTGAGCTGCTGGAGCTGAGTAAATGGCTGCCCATCTGTCTCTGATTGACCATAGTCCCCACCAGTTCTCTTTGCTTATTTACATAACCCTGCTTTGACTTTAAGCAGAGATACCCTTGCATGGCAGTAGAAGTGATGGGAGGGGGTGAAAATCTAGTTGATGTGTGAGATTTCTTCCAATTCCCACTTAAGATACCCACTAAAGATGATTTTAAGCCATTAAAGACAAGTTAGATATTTCATGTGGATACCTCCGTATCTTCCTTTAGGCTTATTGTAGTTTGCAAATGCATCAATTTGTGTTATCTAGCCTGGGGCTCTTTGGATATGTTCTTTTCTTCACCTGAACTGCGTTTGGCCTGGCCTAACACTGCTCATCCTCTGGGCTCACTGGACCTCAGATCTGTTCTCAGATCCTCAGGCCTGAATTGGATAGTCTTTCTTTTATTTTTAGTCTGACTGTTCTTTTAGCAGGGCTTCCCTGGTGGCTCAGAGGTTAAAGCATCTGCTTGCAATTCAGGAGACCTGTGTTCGATCCCTGGGTCGGAAAGATCCTTTGGAGAAGGAAATGGTAACCCACTCCAGTATTCTTGCCTGGAGAATCCCATGGACGGAGGAGCCTCATGGGCTACAGTTCACGGGGTTGCAAAGAGTCAGACACGACCCTACCCAGGCACTTAACAATTCCTATTTTTTTCCTATTTAAGTTCACCACCCAAATTAGATTGGATGGTCCTTGGGAACGGGGATACTATTTTACCCTCATTTCATCCTCCATGTATACAGTGTCTGACACCTTAGTTGGCACTTAACTTTGAATGAGTGGGTAGGGAATAGCCAAGCAAAACCATCATCTTCCTCCCTTCCACTTAATATTTAAAAATTTTTTTTCTCTTCATAGCTGTATTATTTCATTTGACTGGCTCAAGACTTCGATGTCATCTCTGACTGTCCACACCCAGGAAGAGCTTGTAGGTTCATTTCCCTTGACGTGTTCATTTAATCAATTCCCTTCTACTCCAACTACGCTTGGGTCCACTTTCCCAGGCTACTACTATAGCCTCTTAACTGAGTTCACTGCCCCCACTTCGCCTGTTTTTCAGATTTCAGAAGTTATAGCACACTTCTGAATATGTCACACATTTGTTCAGAACCATCGATGTCTTTTCAGGGCATAGAATGAAGTGTGTATTCTTTGAAATAGACTTGTCAGTGATCTGGCTTCATCCTGCTTTTCTGAATGGATTGCCTACCATACTCTTTCATATACTTTATGCTTCAGCCAGACAGGACTACCTCTTTTCCTGAAAATTCCCAGAAGGTCTCAATGCATCCCATCTGTTAAAGTCCTATCTTATCTATTGCATAAGTCTGTCGTGCCTACTGCAGACCAAGTATTGCCCTCAGCAGTAAGGATGAAAAGGGAATTGACATTATCCAGAAATGACTAAGTTCTAATATGATGAGAAGTGGCAGAGGATGAGTTTGGAGGGAAAAGTAGTTTATAGAAAATTTTTTAATGTTAAGCTAAGGAGAATGATTTTTATTTTGAGGGGATAGATGTCATTGAGGAACCTTAAATAGGGGAATAACATCAGATTTTGATTTTAGAAAATCCACTTTGGCCATGGAATAGAAAATGGATTGCAGAAGAATGAGACCAAAGGTAAGGAGAAAAGTTAGAAAGCTAGTTTAATAGTCCAGCCAGGAGATGATATATGTTTGAATTAAGGGTGCATTTGAATTAGGATCAAAGTGTGGAGATGGATTTTATATAGTTGAGAGATGTTTAAAAGGCAGAATTGACGGGATCTAGTAACTCACAGTGATTGGGGTAAGTGGTAAGCGTAGGAGGACTCTTAAGTTTCTGGTTTGATTGCCTTTAGCCAGGATAGAGAATGTAGGAGGAGTACCTGTTGGGTGGAAGGAGTAGCATTATAAGATGAGTTTTGAACTTGTTAAAGTCCCTTCTGGTTATCCAGGTGGACTTGTAGGACTGGCAATTGGTTGTTGGTATCTGGTGAAACAGATTTGGGACTTCTAGGTGTGTGGGTGGGGCCATGAGATAGAGGAAGCTATCCATTCAAGAGTTACAGAAGAATGCTCATGGCAGTTCTCTTCAGCAAAAAGTGGAAACAGTCCAGATGTCCATCAGCAGGTCAATGTATAAACAAATTGTGATATAGCCATACATTGGAATACTTCTCAGCAGTAAAAAGGAATGAACTATTGATATATGAGACAACGTTGCTCAAAATAATTAAGCTGGTAACACCCCCTACTACCCAAAACACCATAGTATATACTGTAAAATTATAGAAAAATGCATCTACAGTGACAGAAAACAAGTCAGTAGTTGTTTGGGAGAGAGGCATTTATGTTCATTTGTCTTTTTGATTGTATTAACATTTTCAGGAGCATATGCATGCATTCTTGCGTGTGCTCAGTCATGTCTTTTTGACCCGGTGGACTGTAACCCACCAGACTTCTCTGTCCATGAACTTTTCCAGGCAAAGAAGACTGAAGTGGGTTGCTATTTCTTCCTTCAGGGGATTTCCCGACCCAGGGATCAAACCTGTGTCTCCTGCGACTTCTGCATTGGAAGGCAGATTCTTTACCAGTGAGCCTCCTGAGGAGCGTATTAAAATTTAACGCATTATACAGCTCAGATATTTACAATTTATTGTGTGTTAATTGTACCTCAAAGAAGGTGTTTTTCAAAAGTGAATGAGGCCACCCACTGAAAATGATAAGTAAGAATGAAATTAGGCTGGCATCAGAACTGGAGGAATAAAATGAACAATAGGGTGTAGGGAAAGAGCAAAGGGCAAGGAGTGAGTGAAGGAGGTTAAGAAGGAAAGAGTCAGGTAGAAAGAATAAGACCCTAGTGTCCGAGAAGCTGAGAATGGATGAGTTTCAAGGAAAGTGTCATTAACTGTGTCAGGCTATAGAAAAGTCAAATAAAGTACCTGAAAAATAGTAGTAAATCTAACTATGACAGGAAAAAAAAAGACTGAATTATTCATTAAACACAACCTCAAAAGCCTCACCAAAAATATATAAAATGGGTTTGTAGGTTGAGGAGCAGGTAGTTCATGCTAGGTAGCCTCAATTTTCATGATGGAAGACAAGATCCTTTAACATATAGCGAGTAAAGAGAAATAAGTAAGGAGCTTAAGTTTTGGAATTGCTGCTGTGGAGTCGGGAGGAGGAGCCAACCAGTGAATTAGAGAGGATTGCTGAGCAGTGCGGAGTGTGGAGAACATTGTAGGTTTGAAGAGCATTCACTGGCCTGCTGGTTGTGAGATTTTCTTCCTGCAGCACCCATCAGTCAGGTAAAGGGGTAAAGAAGGATTATTGGTTGCTTGTGGCTGCAGTAGAGATGAAGAAAACAGGGATATTTCAGAAGATTGAAAGTTAAGCTATAAGAGAGATAATGGAGGTGTAAATGAGAGCTCCATGGATTAGAAATCTTAATGAGTTGTAAGAGGAGGGTAAGGGGAGCAGCTAAGGAATTATGATTAGAGATGGTGATAAATACATTTGGGAGTTTTAGATTCTAGAAATGAGGAAGATGAGACAGGGGCTCTGAACTGGTGTGTTGAATGGTGGATTGCATGCATGGATGAGGATGGATTCCACAAGGATTATGATGTTTGTTGTAGTGGAGAGGAAGAAGGCAGTGACGATGCTCCAACCAAATAATAAGTGGCAACTACTCTATAATTTTTTATTACAGCTATAGCTAGAATAGAAAAAAGCTGTGCCCTTCATTTTAGAATATATTTATTTGTCTTGTAATCAAGTTTTGCATTTTATTATGAAAAATTTCAGATATACAGAAAAGTTCAAAGAGTTGCATAGTAAATACTCATATACCCACCTGGATTCTATAATTTACAACTGTTTTACTGTTTGCTTTATCACATGCCTATTCATCTACCAATCCATCTTAACATTTTGAAGGATTTCAAAGTAAGTTATAGACATCAGTACACTTTACCCTTAAACACGTCAACTTGCATATCATTAACTTAGTGTTCACTCTGTTTACAGTTCTTTTTGTTTTTCAGGTAAAATTTATGTACAGTGAAATACACAAATGTTAATTGTACAATTTAATGAGTTTTGGCAAATGAATACAACCCAAGCCTCTGCCAGTATATGGGATATTACCAGCACTCCTGAAAATTTCCTCGTGTGCCTTCTCAGTCATTTCTTGCCCCCAGCCTCCAGAAGCAACTGCTCTTCAGACCTTTTATCACCATAGATGAATCTTGTGTGTTGTAGATCCCATATAAATGGAATTGTACAGTATATATTTTTGGTGAGGCTTTTGAGGTTGTGTTTAATGAAGAATTCAGTCTTTTTTTTCCTGTCATATGACTATGTCAAAGTTTATTAAATGGATGGACACCTGAGAGGTTTCCGGTGTGGGTCTGTTGAGAATAAAGCTACCATGAATGTTCGTTCTTATAGCTCGTGTTGTAGAAATGTTTTCATTTCTCTTGGGTAAATACCAGGAGAAATGGCTCATAGAGTAAATGTCTGTTAGGTTTATAAGAAACTTCCAGACCCTTTCTCAAAATGGTTGTACCATTTCATGTTCCCACCAACAGTGTATGAGAGTTGCAGTTGCTATACATTCTTACCAATATTTGATGTTATTAGTCTTTAATTTTAGTAATTTCGATGGGTGTGTAGTGGTATCTCATCATGGTTTTAATTTGTATTATTCTGGTGACTAATGATACTGAGCACTCATGTTCTTATAGGTTATTCGTGTGTCTTCTCTTGTGTAATGTCTGTGTGAATCTTTTGCCCATTTAAAAATTTGGGCTGTTTTTCTTTATAGTATTGAGTTTAAGAGTTCTTTGTATATCATGGTTAACTGTCCTTTATCAGATATATGTTTCATGAATATTTTCTTCTGGTCTGTGGCTTGTCTAGTCTAATGGTGTTTTTTGATAAACAAAAGTTTTTAATATTGATGGCGTCGAGTTTATCAGATTTTTTTCTTTTAAGGTCGCTGTGTTCTGTCTCAGAACCTCTTGCCTGCCACCAAGTCATGAACACATGATCCCAAGGCTATTTTCTAAAAGCTTTATAGTTTTAGCTTTTACATGACCTGTGATCCATTTCAAATTAATTCTATATGATACGAGGTAGGAATTGAGATTTCTTTTTTTATGCTCATATCTAGTTATTTCAGAACTGTTTGTTGACGATACTTTCCTCTCCCTGTTGGATTTTGTTATTTCTGTGAAAATTAAATGAATATATATTATATATTTATGTAAATGTATATTTAAATATGTAGTATATAAAGTAAATTTGTATATATTTTAGACTCTTTTAGTCCATTGATGTCTTGTTTATCTTTCCCCCAATTCCACACTATTGATTACTGTAGATTTATAGTAAGTCTTAAAGTTAGGTAGTGCAAGTCCTCCTTTTAAAATAATTATTTTATTGTTTCTAGATTTTGTATTTCAGTACAAATTTTGAACCATCCTGTCAATTTCTAACAAAAATCTTGGTGAGATTTTAATTGTAATTTCACTTATTCTGTAGATAACAGGATAGAATTGGCATCTTAACTATAGCAAGTCTTTGGATTCATGAAAGTGGTATATGTCTCCATTTATTTAGACTTTTAAATTTCTCTCAGAAACACTTTGAGTGTAGAAGTCTTATATGTCTTTGGTTAAGTTTAACCTGAAATATTTTGTTTTTTGATGTTATTGTAAATTGTTTTAAAATTTTTTATTTTCCGGTTATTTGTTAATGGGTATATAAACAATAGGTGAAAATTTGGAGAGCAATAAAGAGAAATTGCAGGGTGACAGATGTGCTCAGGCCTAGAGAGAATTTAGTCCAAATGGGAGATGAAAAGAAGAGACTTCTAAGGGAAAAGAGAGGGAATTTCAGAAATTTTATATTGTTATCAATTGGAAGTCCTTAAATAAGCATCAGTGGGTCCTTTGATATGCTAAAAATGCATTAAAAATAAAGGCATTAAACAACTCAAAAAGTTGTTTAATAAAGATCATATATTTTAATTAAATAGAAACATGTAGCTGATTTTGTATATTGATCCTGTATCCTTTGACCTGGCTCATAGTTGTTTTAAACATTTCATAGAATTTTGACTCTTTGGGCCACTCCCTGGAGCATGTGGGATCTTAGTTCCCTGACCAGGGATCCAACCCACACCACTGCATTGGAAACAGAGTCTTAACCCTGAACTGCCAGGAAGGCCCCTCCATAGAATTTTCTACATAATTAAGTCATCTGCAAATAGAGACAGTCTGATATTTTATTTATTTCTTTTTCTTATTTTATTGACTAGGACTTCCATTACAGTGTTGAATCAAAGTAGTGAAAGTGGTCATCCCTGCCATCTTAAGGGAAAAAGTATGTCTTATTTCACCGTTAAGGGTGATGTTATTTGTTAGTTTCCATTGATGCTGTTTATCAGATTGAGGTTTTCCCTTTCCACTTTTAGTTTTCTGAGTTTTGGGGTTTTCTGAAGTTAAAGTGGATATTGAATTTTGTCAAATTGTTTTTCTATGTCTTTTAAAATAATCATAAGCTTTTCCTCCTTTATTCTGTAAATAGTATGGTAAATCACATTGATTGACTTTGAATGTTAACCTACATTCCTGGATAAGCCATAGCAGATGGTTTTTTGTTTTTTTTTTTTTTTTTTTGAGTTTCTTCTTTGTGTTAGTGTTCTAGGCACTATGCTTGGTACTTTGCATATTTATCTCTGTTCCACCCATTGACTTTCCAAGGTAGTAATTTTTACAACTGAGTTTTTAGCTGAGGAAATGGATCCTCAGAGAGGCAAATTGCTCAAAATCTTGTAATAGAACCAAGATTTGAACTTAAGTCTGTTTAGCTTCAGACACAAGTCTTTCCACTGTACTGTGTTTCTTCCTTTGTAGCATGATACAAAACAATGGTGTTCTACTTGTCTCCTGCACCTTAGATTTTAGGGAATAACTATCTTAGGGGAGAAGGAGGCGAAATGAAGAGGGCTTTGAAACCCTTTGTGTTAGACTGAGAAACTTAGCTGTTTTACATATTGGGGTTCTGCATAGACTTACATTTGGCAAAACTACACTGCTGCATGAAACAGTAATGATTTTAAAGGTAATGCTGGTGGTGGTTTAGTCGCTAAGTTGTATCTGACTCTTGAGACCCCATGGACTGTAGCCTGCCAGGCTCCTCTGTCCTTGGGATTCTCCAAACAAGAATACTGGAGTGGATTGCCATTTCCTTCTCCATCTTGAAGGTAACAGTTAATGGAAAGACGGCATAGATCATAAAGGAAAAGGCTGAGTAGAAATGATCTTGGGATGGCAATAGGAAGCTAGGAGACTATTCTAGTATGCTTATGTTTGGGAGTGAAGGAAGTGACATTTTAGTGGAAGTGAGTGTTGACTAAGTGAGGATGAGGAGGATGTGTCTTCCAAGGGTTGGTGTTGCAAAGAGTCACTGGAGTCCAAGAGGAGCTCAGCATCTTAGGAATTCTGAGTAGCTGGAGTCTATTCAGCCTGAAGTGTGGGGTCAGCTCTTGTGAATGAAATTACTGCATTTTATCTTGTGAGCAGTGAGGGACTATTGAAGAGTATTAAACCAGGTATTAATAATTAGATATGAATTTTAAAGGATCTCTGCTCTGTGGATCATGGATTAAATGACTGTAGAACTGTAGGCAGGAAGGCAGGTTAGGGGACTTTTGCCGCAATTCTTAGAAGGGATAGTGCTGTTCTTGACTAGAGCAGTAGCTGTGAGGTAAAGAAGAGTAGACAGATTTTAGCTTTAAAAGTAGATTGGTGGTTGAACGATGGGGTAGTGAGAGAGGCTTCAAAGTTGATTCCCAGGATTCTGGCTTAGGAGTCTTAGTGGCAGTAGTGATGAAAGGGGGAATAGTGGGAGGAGGAGCACCTTTGGAGGGGAACTAAGAAACCATCAGTATTCTGGGAGTAACATGGTGTGAGAGAATTGTGATGGGAGAAATTTACACATTGAGGGTAGCCAAGTATGTAAGCATGAAAGGCATCTTTATTGGACTGTCCTTATTAATTATAGGCAGGTACAATCTGAAGAGTCTGTCTTTCAGTGTACATTTCAAATGCTGTCTCTACAAAGGCTTTCTACTACAATTCCATCCCCTAAGTAGAATGAATCTATTAATTTCTTTAATACGTTGGAGAAGGAAATGGCAACCCACCCCAGTATTCTTGCTGGAGAATCCCATGGACAGAGGAACCTGGAAGGCTATAGTCCATGGGGTCGCAAGAGTCGGACACGACTTAGCGACTAAACCACCACCATTAATTTCTTTAGTATTTTATGTGTCAATTTTAGTACTTAATGAAAATCTGCCCTTTAAAGTTTGTATATGTGGCTTCTGTCTTCTATATTGGGAGTTATTTGAGAGCAAGAGGAACCAACTCACCTTTGTATTCCCTCCAATGCTTAGCATGTTTCTCATGTATAGCAGGTGCTCAGTACACA
The DNA here is from genome assembly GCF_963930625.1 of Muntiacus reevesi. Lineage (NCBI taxonomy): Eukaryota > Metazoa > Chordata > Mammalia > Artiodactyla > Cervidae > Muntiacus > Muntiacus reevesi. The sequence goes on from NC_089251.1 coordinate 81,045,022, forward strand.
TGTTGACTTGTATGTAGCTCTGATCTTGTCCTTTTAAGAATATACTTACTAATGAGTTAGGTGGGTCTTAGTTGAGATTTTTAACAGACAAAGGCATTGGAATTTGTTTGGTGTATCCTATTTTAGCAAATAGGGAAGCAAATGTAATGCTTTAGAAATAATTTTTTAAATGGCTAAATTAAAAAAAAAAAACCATGTAATGCTTCAAGGGAGAAGCAGATGCCAGGATGGGGTTAAGCATGCAAGAAGTTTGTTAGAAGAAGTGCTTGCGAGAGAAAATGAGGAAGGAGGCAAGGAGAGTCATCAGTCATCATACTACGCAAGTCTGACTCCAAGTGAGGGAGAAAGGTGAGGAAGGAAGGGACTTTGGATGAAGGTATCGTAGTTCTAAGGAAGTTTAACTGAGACCTCAGAAGTTCTTGAGCAAAAGTTGCCTATCACAGAAATTTCTCATCTTCCAAGATCAGGGCCACCTTAGTGTATGCCTGTGGTGCTCTTTACTGGGAGCAGCCAGTGAGAAGCACGGCCTCCGTGCAAAGTGATGGATTTCAGAGTGCAGCAGCTGGGGCCCAGAGTCAGTTATTTTTCCCTGGAGTCAGAGATCTGAGAGGCTGATTCTCATAGCCAGCCATGGTCATCTCTGTGGCTATAAATTGCCTGATTCAGGACAATTGAATTACAGTATTCCCCCCCCCCCCCCCAAAGTGGTAATTTGTTCCCCTTAAGCTCCTTGTGCTTTTTCTTTTTTTAAAAGATACCTTAGGATGAGTTCCAAAAGTCGTAACTTAATTGTCATTAATAGTACACAGTTTGCTTTGTTGTTGTTGTTTAGTTGCTAAGTTGTGTCTGATTCTTTTGCGCCTCTGTGAACAGTAGCCCACCATGCTTCTTTATCCATGGGATTTCCCAGGTGAGAATACTGGCCTGCCTTGCCATTTCCTCCTCCAAGGGATCTTCCTGACCCAGGGATTAAACCCACATCTTCTGCATTGGCAGGCGAATTCTTACCACTGAGCCACCGGGGAAACCCGTGGTTTGCTTTAGTAGTTATCAAATAAAGTTTGCATTTCCTATTCAAGTTGATTTCATATTCAGCCTTAATGTACCAAATGACAAAGCAAGAAAGATGAAAGAAAGCATGCAAATGATACCTATAATATGAACTAGTGAATCAGGAGTACTTCGAGCACTTCAGGAGTACCTTGAGTAGGCCAGCCACCCAGTTATGAAGATGAGTGCTGTGGACTTTACTTTCTAGGCTGGGCTACTTCAGGTAGACAAGCACAGATCAGTAAAAGAAGTTATGTATAAAGTCAGATTCTGGGAATCACCTGTTGGAGTTGGGGATGGAGGCATATACCAGAGAAAAGAAATAATTTTAAGTTTTAGTTTTATGGACCCTGAATTACTCAGATGTTATTTTTAAGGTAGATATTTTAAATTTATAATGGGAAGATGATTTTGAAAAGTTTCCTTAATGCTGCTTTCCTGCTGATTTTGACTGCTGGTGGTGGTTTAGTCGCTAAGTCATGTCCGACTCTTGCCACCCCATGGACTGTAGCTCACCAGGCTCCTCTGTCCATGGGATTTTCCAGGCAAGAATACTGGAGTGGGTTGCCATTTCCTTTTCCAGGGGATCTTCCCGACCCAGGAAAAGAACCCATGTTTCCTGCATTACAGGCAGATTCTTTACCGACTGAGCTATGAGGGAAACTGATTTTGACTGGTTTGGTTTTATTCACCAGATTTGTTGAGTATTATATGACAAACATTCTAGACAACTGAAAACTAATACCTCAATTGTTACTTTTATGAAACTTGTATCTGGTGATAAAAAGAAATCTGTTATCTTTCCATATGTGTTAAAACACTCTGATTCTCGTTTATAGAAAGTTTGATTTAGGGTTAAAAATAAAAATATAAATTTTAAAATTTTAAAAATAAAACAAGTCTTCGAATTTAAAAAAAAGTTGTTTTAAATTAAGAGACTTTTTGGAATAAGCTGACTTAAATTCTAGTTATTCTTTTATAATTCCTGAAACAAGATTTTCCCTTTTTATATAGACAAGTCCCATCTTCTATTTTATTACAATCTAAACCATTTACAAGTGAATTGATTTCTATGTATGGCTCAGTAGTTTGTAATGGAATGCACTAACTGCTAATTGCATTCACAGCTGTTGTAAGGACTGATAGGATTCTGACTTCTTCACATATAATTAATAACTTTTTTCTTATTGTGCTAGAATATTTTATATATATATTCACATGTATATATAAAACACAAAATTAGCCATTTTAACCATTTCTAAATGTATAATTCAGTGCCAGTAGCTACATTCACAAGATTGTGCAACTGTCACCACTTGTCTATTTCCAAAACTTTTCATCACCTCAAACAGAAACTCTGTACATATTAAGCAATAACTCCTAACTTCCTCCTCCCTCAGCCCCCATAACCTCTAATCTACTTTCTGTCTCTATGAATTTGCCTGTTCGAGGTATTTAATGTAAGTTGAGTCATATATTTGTCCTTTTGTATCTGATTTATTTTAGTTAATACAATGTTTTAAGATTCATCCATGGTGTAGCATGTATCAGAATTTAATTCCTTTTTAAGGCTTACTAATACTCCATTACATATTAATATATTAATATAAATATATTATAAATAGATAATATATAATTTGTGTATATACCCCATTTAGTTTATTCATTCATCTGTTGATGGACACTTGAGTTGTTTCTGTCTTTTGGCTACTGTAAGGAATGCTGCAGTGAACATTGGTATACAAGTATTTGAGTTCCTGTTTTCAGTTCTTTTGGGTATACACCTAGAAGTGGAATCGCTGGGTCATTTGGTTTATATGTTTAACTTGTTTAACGTTTATATGTTTAACATTTGGTTTGTATGTTTAACTATGTTTAACTTTTTGAGGAATTATACTGCTTTCTGCAGCAATCGCACCGTTTTTACATTCCTACTAGCAGTGCACAAAGGTTCCGATTTTTCCATAGCCTCTCTTACCCTTGTTGTTTTCCGTTGTTTTTTTTTAATTACTATCCTAGTTTATGTGAAGTGATACCTCTTTGTATTTTGGCTTGCATTTCCCTCATGATTAATAATATTGGCCATCTTTTCTTGTACTTGTTGGCCACTCGTATATTTTCTTTGGCAAAAGTCTGTTCAAGTCCACTGCCATTTTTAAAACCTATGTGGTTTGAGTTTTTGTTGTTAAATTTTAGGGCATCATTGTAATCTTCTTGATGTTAGCTCCTTATTGGCTATATGACTTGTAAATATTTTCTTTTATTCAAATACAACCAAAACTCTACTTTCAGTTTCTTGATAATGTCCTTTGCACAAAAGCTTTCAACTTTAATGAAGTTCAGTTTATCTTGAAACCCAACTGCTTTTTGTGTGTTGGTTTTATTCTGCAACTTTGCTGAATTAATTCACTAGCTCTGGTATTCTGGTATCTTTCTTGTGCATTCTTTGGAATTTTTCTGTATATAGGATTGTCATCTGCAAATAAAAATAGTTTTACTCTGTGTGTGTGTGTGTGTGTGTGTGTGTGTGTGTGTGTGTGTGTGTGTGTGTGTGTGTGTGTGTGTGTGTCTACATATGGCTTCACTGGTGGCTCAGATGGTAAAGAATCTGCCTACAATGCAGGAGACCCAGGTTCGATCCCTGGGTCAGAAAGATCCATCCCATGGAGAGGGGGATAGCAACCCACTCCAGTATTCTTACCTGGAGAATTCCATGGACAGAGGAGCCTGGCAGACTACAGTCCATGGGATCAGTTTTCATTCCAATCCCAAAGAAGGGCAATGCCAAAGAATGTTCAAACTGCTGTACAGTTGCACTCATTTCACATGCTAGCAAGGGTATGCTCAAAATCCTTCAAGCTAGGCTTCAGCATTACATTAACCGAGAGCTTCCAGATGTCCAAGCTGGGTTTAGAAAAGGCAGAGGAACCAGAGTTCAAATTACCAACATTCATTGGCTCATAGAGAAAGCAAAAGATTTCCAGAAAAACATCTGCTTCGTTGACTGTGCTAAAGCCTTTGACTATGTGGATCACAACAAACTGTGGAAAATTCTTAGAGAGGAAAGTGGACCACCTTGCCTGTCTCCGGAGAAACCTGTATGCTGGTCAAGAAGCAACACTTAGAACCTTACATGGAACAACTGACTGGTTCAAAATTGGGAAAGGAATATGACATGCCTGTGTATTGTCACCCTGTTTGTTTAACTTCTGTGCAGAGTACATCATGCAAAATGATGGGCTGGATGAATCACAAGCTGGAATCAAGATTGCCAGGAGAAATATCAGCAACCTCAGATAGGCTGATGATACCACTCTAATGGCAGAAGGTGAAGTGGAATTAAGAGCTTCTTGATGAGCGTGAAGGAGGAGAGTGAAGAAGCTCACACACACACATGTTCTTTTTCAGATTCTTTTCCCTTATAGGTTATTACAGGTTATTGAGCATAGTTCTGAGTGCTACACAGCAGGTTCTTGTTAGTTATCTATTTTATATATAGTAGTGTGTATAGACTAACATATGCTTTGTCATTGTTTTATCTTCTTGATGAATTGACCCTTTTTTCAACATACAGTGTCCATCTTTGTCTCGTGTAACAGTTTTTGACCTAATGCCTATTTTTTCTGATATTAGCCACACTAACACTCTTACTTTCTGTTTTCATGGAATATCTTTTCCCATCTTTTCATTTTGAAACTATGGTTTTGTGTATAAATTGATCATTATAGTCAGCATATAATTTAATCATGTTTTTAAATCAGTTCTGCCAGTCTCTGGCTTTGATTAGAAAGTTTAACCCAATTAAATTTAAAGTAGTGAGAAGATCCTGGCAGGCTACAGTCCATGGGGTCTCTGAGTCAGACAGGACTTAGCAACTAAACAGCAACAAAAGTGACTGAGAAGGAAGGACCTCTGCCATCATTTTGCTTCTGTGTTGTTGTGAAATCCTATACCTTTTTTGTTGCTCATTTCCTCCATTACATACTGGTTTCTTCTTCTCCCCCACCCCCATTTTATTATAGTGAACCATTTTGATTTTCTTTTGTGTGTATTTTTTAGAAATTTTCTTTGTGGTAATCCTTGTGAATTACATTTAACTCCCTAAGTTTATAGCAATATAGTTTGCACTGATATGAACTTAACTTCAGTAGCATATAAAAGCTCTGCTCCTATAACAGCTCAGTCTTACCCCCTTATATTGTTGTTGTCACAGATTATATCTTTATACGGTATGTATCCAGTCTCACGGGTTTATAATTATTTTTTATGTATTTGTCTTTTGAAATTCTATAGAAAATACAAAATGGAGTTAGAAACCATATATATATAGTAATATATAGTAGTGCCCGTTTTTTTATTTGCTGGTGTTATTCACCTATACCAGAGACCTTTATTTCATCATATGACTTTGAGTTGCTGTTTAGTGTCCTTTAATTTCAACTCGAAGGACTATCTTTAGCATTTCTTGTAGGGCAGGTCTTATGATATTGAACTCCCTTAGCTTTTGTTTATCTGACAACATCTTAAATTGTACCTAATTTTGAAGGACAGTTTTGTCAGATGCAAAATTCTTGGTTGAAAATTTTTTTCTCTCAGCACTTAAATATGCATCCTACTGTATTTGGGCATCCATGGTTTCTAGTAAGAAATAAGTTGCTGACCTTATTAAGGACTCCTTGTATGGGAAGGGAATTCCAGTTGAACTATTTCAAATCCTAAAAGATGATGCTGTGAAAGTCCTGCATTCAATATGCCAGCAGATTTGGAAAACTCAGCAGTGGTCACAGGACTGGAAGAGGTCAGTTTTCATTCCAGTCCCAAAGAAAGGCAATGCCAAAGAAGGTTCAAAAGTGAGTGAAGTCGCTCAGTTCTGTCCGAGTCTTTGCAGCGCCATGGACTGTAGACTACCAGGCTTCTTTGTCCATGGGATTTTCCAGGCAAGAATACTGGAGTGGGTTGCCATTTCCTTCTCCAGGGGATCTTCCCAACCCAGAGATCGAACCCAGGTCTCCTGCGTTGCAGGCAGACACTTTACCCTCTGAGCCACCAGGGAAGCCCTGGTGGACTTCAAACTACTGCACAGTTGCACTCATTTCACACGCTAGCAAAGTAATGCTCAAAGTTCTCCAAGCCAGGCTTCAACTACACATGAACCGTAAACTTCCAGATGTTCAAGCTGGATTTAGAAAAGGCAGAGGAACCAGAAATCAAATTGCCAACATCTGCTGGATCATAGAAAAAGCAAGAGAGTTCCAGAAAAACATCTACTTTTGCTTTATTGACTATGCCAGAGCCTTTGACTGTGGATCACAATAAACTGTGGTGAATTCTTAAAGAGATGGAATACCAGACCACCTGACCTGCCTTTTGAGAAATCTGTATGCACGTCAGGAAGCAGCAGTTAGAACTGGACATGGAACAATCAACTGGTTCCAAATCAGGAAAGGAGTACATCAGGGCTGTATATTCTCATCCTGCTTATGTAACTTCTATGCAGAGTACATCATGTGAAATGGTGGTCTGGATGAAGCACAAGCTGGAATCAAGATTGCTGGGAGAAATAACAATAATCTCAGATACACAGATGACACCACCTTTATCGCAGAAAGTGAAGAAGAACTAAAGAGAGTCTTGATGAAGGTGAAAGAGGAGAGTGAAAAAGTTGACTTAAATTCAACATTGAGAAAACTAAGATCATGGCATCTGGTTCCATCACTTCATGGCAAATAGGTGGGGAAACTATGGAAACAGTGACAGACTTTATTTTTTTGATCTCCAAAATCATTGCAGATGATGACTGGAGCCATGAAATTAAAAGACGTTTGCTCCTTGGAAGAAAAACTATGACCAACCTAGACAGCTTATTAAAAACCAGAGACATTACTTTACCAACAAATGTCCATCTAGTCAAAGCTGTTTTTTCCAGTAGTCATGTATGGATGTGAGAGTTGGACTATAAAGAAAGCTGAGCACCGAAGAATTGATGCTTTTGAACTGTGGTGTTGGAGGAGACTGTTGAGAGTCCCTTAAACTGCAAGGAGATTCAACCAGTCAATCCTAAAGGAAATCAACCCTGACTATTCATTGGAAGGACTGATGCCGAAGCTGAAACTTCAATACTTTGGCCACCTGATGTGAAGAACTGACTCATTGGAAAAGACCGTGATTTTGGAAGAGATTGAAGGCAGGAGGAGAAGGGGATGACAGAGGATGAGATGGTTGGATGGCATCACAGACTTGATGGACATGAGTTTGAGTAGGCCCCGCAAGTTGATGATGGACAAGGAAGCCTGTGAGCTACAGTCCATGGGGTCACAAAGAGTCAGACATGACTGAGCGACTGAACTGAACAGTATGGGAAGAATTGCTTCTCCTGCTGCTTTAATGGTTTTGTTTTTGTTTTTAGACAGTTGGTGTATAATATGCCTTGGTGCAGGTATCTTCGAATTTATCCTTTGTAGATTTTATTGAACTTTTTAAATTTGTAGATTAATGTATTTCATCGATTTTGGGGTATTTTCAGCCATTACTTCTTTACTTATTCTTTCTGTCCCTTTCTCTGCTTCCCCTTCTGAGATTCCCACAATGCATGTTTTGGTCTGCTTGTTATCCTACAAGTCCCTTAGGCCCTGTTTACTTTTTTAAAAAAACATTTTGAGCATATTCAAGTCAGTTTTAAAGTTTTTGTCAAGTTAGTCTGATGTCTGGGCTTCTTTAGCCAGTTTCTTTCAGTTAATTTTGTTCCCTTGAATGTGCCATTCTGTTGGTTTTTTTTTTTTCCTTAAAACTGGGCATTTGAATAGTATGTAACTATTGAAAGTAAATTCTTCCCTTTTCCCAGGGCTTGCTGTTCTGTTGTTTGTTTTTATTTGGTTTTGTTTTTGATTGTTGAAGGTTATATTAGTATGTTTGTTGAATGACTTTCCAAAGCTGTTATTTTTTTCAAACAAAGTATTCCTTGGTGTGTGTAATCACTGAAGTCTCTTTGACTTAACTTGTGTTTCCACAGTGTTTTGACAGAGATTTCCTTGAGCTTCAGGAGCTAAAAAACAGCCAAACAAATAACAACAAAACCTCTCTCAGTCTGTACAGCTTGGCTCTGCACTGGTACACTCTGGTAACAATTTGTGAAAATTGCCAGTGTGGCATAGCAGTAATACAGTAAGATTCAGATTTATATCCTGATATTTGTCCATTGTTCTATGTAAAATCAAGTTTTCTTCTTTCTACAAAAAATAATTTGTTTTGTTGTTGTTCAGTTGCTAAAGTCATGTTTGACTCTTTGCGACCCCATGGACTGCAGTGTGCGAGGCTTCCCTAAACTTTACTATTATCTAACATCTCATCCTCTGTTGCCCTCTTCTCCTTTTGCCTTCAAATCTTTCCCAGCATCAGCATCTTTTCCAATGAGTCGGCCCTCCCCATCAGGTAGCCCTAGTATTGAAGCTTCAGCTTCAGCATCAGTCCTTCCAATGAATATCTCAGGATTTCCTTTAAGATTGACTGGTTTGATCTCCTTACAGTCCAGGGGACTCTCAAAAGTTTTCTCCAGCACCATAGTTCAAAAGCATTAATTCTTTGCTGCTCAGCCTTCTTTATGGTCCATCTCTCATACTGTATATGTATGTATATGACTACTGGAAAAACCATAGCTTTCACTTTATGGACCTTTGTTGGCAAAGGGATGTCTTTGCTTTTTAATATGTTGCCTAGGTTTGTTATAGTTTCCTTCCAAGGAGCAAGCTCTTTTAGTTTCATGACTGCAGTCACTGTCAGCAGTGGTTTTTGAGCTCAAGTAAACAAAATCTGTAACTGTTTCCACTTTTTCCTCTTCTAATTGTCAGGAAGTGATGGGACCAGTTGCCATGATCTTAGTTTTTTGAATGTTGAGTTTCAAGCCATCTTTTTCACTGTTCTCTTTCACAGAGCCTCTCTAAAGAGGCTGTTTAGTTCCTCTTCATTTTCTGCCATTAGAGTGGTATTATCTGCATATCTGAGGTTGTTAATATTTCTCCTGCAGTCTTTATTCCAGCTTGTGATTCATCCAGCACAGCATTTTGCATGATACACACTGCATATAAGTTAAATAAGCAGGGTGACAATATACAGCCATGTCATACTCCTTTCCCAATTTTGAACCAGTCAGTTGTTCCATGTAAGGTTCTAAGTGTTGCTTCTCGACCAACATACAGGTTTCTCAGGAGATGATTAAGATGGTCTGGTATTCCCATCTCTTTAAGAATTTTTCACAGTTTGTTGTAATCCACACAGTCAAAGGCTTTAGCATAGTCAATGAAGCAGAAGTAGATGTTTTTCTGGAATTCCCTTGCTTTCTTTATGATCCAACAATTGATCAATTATGTTCAATTGTTGGCAATTTGATCTCTGGTGTGTCTGCCTTTTCTAAGCCCAGTTTATACATCTGGAAGTTCTTGGTTCACATACTATTGATGCCTAGCCTGAAGGATTTTGAGCATACCCTTGCTAGCATGTGAAATAAGCAGTTGTACATTTGAACATTCTTTGGTAGTTTGAACATTCTTTGGTCTTGTCCTTCTTTACAATTGGAATGAAAATGGACCTTTTCCAGTCCTGTGACACTGCTGCTTTTTCCCAATTTGCTGACATACTGAGTGCAGCACTTTAACAGCATCATTTTTTAGGATTTTAAATAGCTCAGCTGGAATTCCATCACCTCCATTAGCTTTGTTTATAATAATGCTTCCTAAGGCCCACTTGACTTCATAATACAGATAATTTGTACTTGGTTTAAATTGTGTTCTAATATTTGGTTTTTAAAATTGGTAAGTAAAAAGTAGTTCTTGTAGCTCAGCTGGTAAAGAATCTGCTTGCAACGTGGGAGACCTGGGTTCGATCTCTCTCAATTCATGAGAGATTGAGAATCTTAGTGGGTGGCAGCTGGGACAGTGGGTTAAGTACATGGAGTGTGTTTTGGAGGGGGCAAGGCTTTGTGGGAAGGTGTTGCATTGGGAGATGCGTAGGGCCACATAGCAAGGAGTAGTGAGGGGAAGGTGAGACACTGATGTCAAAGATGGCATTTACATAGTTGAAAATTTTGACTGAGGTCACTTTATACATGAGGAAGGGAAGTAATATGCTCTTATTCCTTCCTCCTGCTTGCCTTTCTTTCTTCCTTCAAAAACCACAGAATTTTCTGTTCTCATCTTCTAGAATTCAAAGTTCTACTTTAGAATGTTCATTTTATAATTTAAGTAGACTTTTCTGAGATTCTTAAGATTTAATCTTTTTTTAATTTTTTTTATTTTTGGCTGCAGTGGGTCTTTGCTGCACGCAGACTTTCTGTGTTTGCAGTGAGTGGTGGCTTCTCTAGTTGCAGGGCTCGGGCGTCTCACTGCGGCTCTTGCAGAGCACAGGCTTCAGTAGTTGTCGCACGTGGGCTCAGTAGTTGCAGCTTGTGGGCTCTGGAGTGTTGACTCATAGTTGTGGCACGTGGGGTTAGTTACCTCACAGCATGTGGGATCTTCCGAGCCCATGTCCCCTCCACTGGCAGGCAGACTCTTAACCACTGGACCACCAGGGACGCCCTAATCTCCATTTATTTGTCGGAAAATGTGTCCTCAGCATCAAACAAATAATCTCTAGCGTCAAACAAATAATCTCTAGGAATAGCAGTGAGTTTATAAGTTTGAAATACTTTTGAAAAGGTAACTTCCATTAAAAAGTCTTTTCTACCTTAACATTTCAACTGGTGGCTCAGACAGTAAAGAATCTGTCTACAAAGCAGGAGACCAGGGTTTGATCCCTGGGTTGGGAAGATCCCCTGGAGAAGGAAATAGCAACCCACTCCGGTATTCTTGCCTGGAGAATTCCTTGGACAGAGGCGCCGGGGGGGGGGCTCAGAGTTGGACAGGCCTGAACGACTAACACACACGAGCATTTCAATAGTTAATAACAAATTTACATAACACTCTTGGTTTATATTGTATACTAAAGTGTTCTTAATTTTGTTGCTACTTTACGTTCTTACACTTACATGTTTGCCATTAAACTCATCAAGATTTAGTAATCTCTAGTAGCAAATTCTTGAAAATACAATTAATTTAAAAACTCATTTCAGTCTTTGTTAATTTTTAAAAATGTTCTTTGTATTTACATTTTTGATAGTTAATGTATTTTTCAGTGTTAATATAACAAATATGAAAAGTATCCTATTTCATTTTTTAAGTTATAAAACTGAACACTTTATAAAAGTTATTTTAACTTTTAGAACACAGTCACAAAATTTAGAGCTCAAAAGACTATACAGTAAAAAATCTTCCATCTCATTAATCTGCTCTACTGTTCTTGCAACCTACCTAGGGGCAGACAATTTACAAGTTTCTTGTGTAGAGATTTTTCTGTGGTTGGCTTGTGTGTGTACATGTACGTGATGTGCCTATGTATGTTTTCTTTATTTTGGGGGAGCACACCCTTTTTTTAGTACCCTTATCCCTGCTCCCCCCCAACCCCTTAGACAAATATATTTTGGAGACCATAGCAGTTAAGGTTATCACCTTTATTTTCTGTAACTGTATACTACTATTTAGTTGTACTATAATTTATCAAACTAGTGTCTCTGTCTTTTATTAACCAATATGGAATTACTTGCCTTCTGGTTTGTTGAAACAATAAGTCAGACAACATTGGCCACAATAATGCCTGTGTAAGTGGCTTGCCATAAAAACTCCAGTGCCACATTCTTCAGTAGGGCACTCCTGAGGAAGGTGACTGATTTCTGCCATTGTCATCCACGATATAGTATTTCAGAACAGCCAGCTTAAACCTTCTTTCTCTTATGCTTGCTCTTCTTGGGAGTGATATAAGACTTCTTCCTTTTCTTTTCTTAGCACCACCACAGAGTTTAAACATTAAGGTAAAGAGTGGACTCCTTTTGCATGTTGTAGCCAAAGTACATCCGTCATCCAGTTGCTTGCCAGCAAAGGTCAGTCTTTGCTGATCGGGAGGAATTCCTTCGTTATCTTGGATCTTGGCCTTTACATTTTCTATTGCATCTGAGGATTTGACTTCAGGAGTGATGGACTTCCTTGTCAGGGCCTTCATGAAAATCTGCATCTTGACGATGGTTCCAGTGCACATGGCGGGTCTAAAAGCTAACTTGTCCCTTACTGAGAACCATTGAGGTCATTTTCTGTCTTTTTGTTTTGTAAACAGTTGTAACAAAAACTTGTGTATATGTCATATCATATATGAGTGCAGTGTTTCTTCCTGTCTCTTAACCATTTTCTAATTGGATTGTTTACTCTTTTACTGTTGAGTTTTGAGATTTTTTTTTTATATATTTTGGATACTAATCCTTTGTTGGGCCTGTGGCTTGGAAATATTTTGCCCACTTCTTACATTACCTTCTTATCCTCTTTCTAGGCTCTTTCCTAGAGCAGAAGTTTTTAAGTTTTGATGTTCAATTTATCAGTATTTTCCTTTAGTGAGTTGGTGTCAGGTCTTAAGTAATCTTTCATATCAATAGATCCTCAAATTTTTCTTGTGTATTTTTTCATAGAAGCTCTATAGTTTTACATTTTACCTTTAAGTCTAAGATACATTTTGAGTTATTTTTGCATAAGATATGAGACTTAAGTTGAAGTTCATTTTTTTTTTGCCTACACATGTCCATTTGCTTCAGCACCATTTGTTGGAAAAGCAGTCCCTCCACTGAATTGCTTTTGTACTTTTGCTAAAAATTGTGCATATTTCTGTGGATCTATTTCTGGGTTCTCTCTTTTAGTCCATGTGTTTCTCTCTTTTTGCCAGTACTACACAGTTTTTACTACTATAGCTGTAAAATAAGTCTTGAAATTGGGTAGGATATTTCCTTCCATTTTATTCCTTTCCAAAATTGTTTTAGTAATTCTAGTTCCTTTTCCTTTTCATATAAATTTTACAATAACCTTGTCATTATCTACAGAAAAATCCTGCTTGGGATATTGGTAGGAACTGTGTTAAACCCATGTATTAATATTAGGGAGCAGAAGAATTGACATTCTCATTGATTGTTGAATCTCCCATTCCATTAACATAGAATGTCTCTCTGCTTGTTTTTAGATCTTTGGTTTCCTTCATCAGTATTGTGCCATTTTTAGGATACAAGTCTTGTGCTTGTTTTGTTAGATTTGCACCTAATGTTTCGGGTGTTTGGGTTATTTTATTTTTTTATGTTCATTGTGTTCACTGAAAGTATTGTGGATTTTTTCTTTGTGTTTGTCTTGTATCCTATGAACTTACTGAACTCACTGTTATCTTTTTGTTTTGTTTTGTAGATTCTTTACAATTTTCTACCTTGATAATCATTTAATTGACAATAGAGACAGTTTTATTTTCTCCTTTCAAATTTATGTTTTTTAAATCTCCTTTTCTTATTGTATTGCATTGGCAAAAACTTTCAGCACTATGTTTAATGAATATGTTGATTGGACATTTTGTCTTTTTCCCCCCAGTTTTAGGGGGAAAGTATTCAGTCTTTGGGCTTCCCTAATTGTCACAGCAGTAGAGGATCTGCCTGCATTGCAGGAGAGGCAGGTTGATCCCTGGGTTGGGAAGATCCTCTGGAGAAGGAAATGGCAACCTACTCTAGTATTCTTACCTGGAGAATTGCATGGACAGAGGAGCCTGGCAGGCTGCAGTCCTGGGGTTGCAAAGAGTTGGATACACTGAGTGCCTACCACTTCCACACTTCCCAGTGTGGGAAGATGCCATGGACAGAGCAGCCTGGTGGGCTGTAGCCCATGGACTTGCAAAGAATTGATGTGACTCAGCTACCAAACTGCAGCAACAGTTCAGTGTTTCTCTCTCAAGTGTATGTTACCTGTAGGTTTTTGTAGATGCTGTTTATCCCATTGAAGAAGTTCCATTCTGTTTCTCTTTCTCTGAAAGATACTTTTTCCCCACGAATGGGTGAAGAGTTTTGTCAAATACTATTTTTTTTTTTTACCTCAATTGAGTTGAATTACGTGGTTTTTTTCTTTAGCTTTTTAATGTGGTGGATTATATTGGTTAGTTTTATAATATTGGTCGAGACCTGAATCCCTGGAACAAACTCTGCTTGATCATAATGGATGATTCTTGCTGTATATTTCCAAATTTGACTTGCTAATATTTTGTTAAAGATCTTACTGATGAAGAATGTTGATCTGTAGTTTTTCTTTTTTATACTGTGTACTATGTTTATGTTTGTTTGTTTTTTAAATCAGGGTGATACTAGCTTAATAGAATGCATTTGAAAATGTTCCCTTCAGTTCTGTTTCTAGAAAAGATTGTGGAAAATTGATGTTTATTCTTCTTTAAAAGTTTGCTACAATTTTCAGTGAAACCATCTGGATTGGAGAGTTTTTTGAATGTTTTGAATTTACAGATTCATTTTATTTAGTAGGTGTAAGACTATCCAAATTATTAACTTCATAAGTAAAGTTGGGTAAGTTGTAGTTTTTGTTGTTTTATGAGAAATTGGTTCGTTCCTTCTAAATTGTCAATTGTTTGTGAAGAGTTATTCGTAGTGTTCCCTTATTTTTTCTTTTCTTTCTTTTGGTAATTACAGGGTGTGTAGACACATTCACATTTCATTCCTGGTTTATTCACTATGTTGGTAATTTGTATCTTCTCTCTCTTTTTTTTTTCTTTGTCTTGCTATGTGCTTGAATTTTTTAATCTCTTAAAAGAACCAGCTGTTTCATTGAGCCTCCCCTGTTTTTCCCTTTTCAGTTTTATTGATTTCTGCTCATATTTTTATTATTTTTTCCTTTTTCTTTCTTTGCTTTTATTTTGTTTTTTTTGCAGAGGGATTCTAGAGGTTGAGAGATTATTGATTTGAGTTTTTCCTTTTTTTTTAAATTGCTGTAAATTTCTTTCTCAGCACTATTTTACCTATGCCTCACAGATTTTAATATATTTTACCTATGCCTCACAGTATTTTCATTTTCCTGTAGTTCTTTTTTTAAAAATTTGTTTATAGCTTTTATTTGTTCTTTTAGTGGAGCATAACTGCTATACAGTGGTAGTTGCTGCTGTACCACAGAGTGAATCAGCTGTGTGTGCATATGTCCCCTCCCTCCCCATCCCACCCCTCATCACGGAGCACTTAGCCGAGCCCCCTGTGTTATCACCGCAGCTTCCCACTGCTCTCTGTTTACACGCGGTAGTGTATATGTCCATCAGTCTCCCTCACCCGGTTCATCTCACCCTTCCTTCCCCCTACTGTCCACATGTCTCTTCTCTACACCTGTGTGTCTACTTTGCCCTGCAAACAAGCTCATCTGCACTATCTTTCTAGATTCCATACATAGACATTAATACATGATACTTGCTTTTCTTTTTCTGACTCACTTCACCATGTGTGACAGACGCTAGGCCCATCCATAGCACTATAAATTACCTCATTTCTTTCCTTTTTATGGCTCAGTAATACTCCATTGTATATATGTACCACAACTGCTTTATTCTTTCACCTGCCGATGGATGTTTAGGTTGCTTCCATCTCCTGGCTATTGTAAATGTTGCTGCAGTAAACATTGGGGTACCTGAGTCTTTTTGAATTACAGTTTTCTCGGGGTATATGCACTTTAGTGGGATTGCTGGGTCATGATAGTTCTAGTTTTAATTTTTTTAAGGAACCTCTGTACTGTTCTCCATAGTGGTTGTATCAATTTACATCCCCACCCATAGTGCATTTGGGTTCCCTTTTCTCCATACCTTCTCCAGCACTTATTATTTGTGGATTTTTTGATGATGACCATTCTGACGATATAAGGTAATACCTCATTGTAGTTTTGATTTTCATTTCTGTAATAATGAGTGATGTTAAGCATCTTTCTTTGTGTTTGTAGGTTATCTGTATGTCTTCTTGGGGGTAATGTCTATTTAGGTCTTCCACCCATTTTTTAAATTTATTTGGCTGTGCCAGTTCTTAGTTGCAGCATGTGGGATTTAGTTCCCTGACCAGGGATCAAACCCAGGCCTCATGCATTGGGAATCAGAGTCTTAGCTATGGGACCACCAGGGAAGTCCCTCCTTCAGTTCTATTATATGTGTTTTTAAATTTCTTTTGAGAATTCCTCTTTGATCCATAGATTATTTACATAAAAGTGTATTATTAAAGTTTCCAAGTGTTTGAAGATTTTCCTGTTAACTTTCTATTACTTATTTCTAGTTTGTTTCTATTGTGGTCAGAGAACATATTCTTAATGATTTCAATTCTTTTCAGTTTGTTCAGATTTGATTTGTTGTCCAAGATATATCCTATCTTATTTTGTGTTGTTTAGGCACTGGATAAGAATGTGTATTCCTCTCTTCTTGTATGGAGTGTTTTTTAAATGTTGATTAATTCTTGTTGACTGATGTGGTATTGTTGAGTTCTTTTAAATTCTTTGTGATTTTCTATATAGTTGTACTGATTGTTTAGAGAGAGGTGTTGAATTGTTCAGCTATAACTGTGGGTTTGTGTATTCTCCTTTCAGTTCTATCAGTTTTTGCTTACATTTTAGAACTGTGTTGTTTGGTGGCTACACATTTGGGATTGCTATGTCTTCTTGATGGATTGACCTTTTTAACATTGTGTAACGTCCCTCTGTCCAGTGATTTCCTTGCTTTGAAGTCTACTTTCAGTTCAGTTCAGTTCAGTTGCTCAGTCATGTCTGACTCTTTGCGACCCAATGAACTGCAGCATGCAGGCTTTCCTGTCCATCACCAACTCCTGGAACTTGCTTAGACTTGTGTCCATTGAGTTGGTGATGCCATCCAACCATCTTATCCTCTGTCGCCCCCTTCTTCTCCTGCCTCCAATCTTTCCCAGCATGAGGGTCTTTTCCAGTGAGTCAGTTCTTTGCATCAGGTGGCCAAAGTATTGAAGCTTCAGCATCAGTCCTTCCAGTGAATATTCAGGACTGATTTCCTTTAGGATTGACTAGTTGGATCTCCTTGCAGTCCAAGGGACTCTCAAGAGTCTTCTCCAACACCACAGTTCAAAAGCATTGATTCTTCAGCACTCAGCTTTCTTTATGGTCCAACTCTCACATCCATACAAGACTACCAGAAAAACCATAGCTTTGACTCTACAGACCTTTGTCAGCAAAGTAATGTCTCTGCTTTTTACTATGCTGTCTAGGTTTGTCATAGCTTTTCTTCAAAGGAGCGGGCATCTTTTAATTTCATGGCTGCAGTCACCCTCTGCAGTGATTTTGGAGCCCAAGAAAATAAAGTCTCTCACTGTCTCCATTGTTTCCCCATCTGTTTGCCATGAAGTGATGGGACCAGATGCTGTGGTCTTAGCTTTTTGAATGTTGAGTTTTAAGCCAACTTTTTCACTCTTCTCTTTCACTTTCATGAAGAGGATCTTTAGTTCCTCTTCGCTTTCAGCCTTAAGGATAGTGTTATCTGCATATCTAAGGTTACTGATATTTCTCCCAGAAATCTTGATTCCAGTTTGTGCTTCATCCAGCCCACTATTTCACATGATGTACACTGAATAGAAGTTAAATAAGTAGGGTGAGAATATACATACAGCCTTGACTTACTCCTTTCCCAATTTGGAACCAGTCGATTGTTCCATGTCCTATTTTAACTGCTGTTTCTTAACCTGCATACAGATTTCTCAGGAAGCAAGTAGGGTGGTCTGATATTCCCATCTCTTGAAGAATTGTCCACAGTTTGTTGTGATCCACACTGTCAAAGGCTTTAGCATAGTCAATGAAGCAGAAGTAGATGTTTTTCTGGAATTCTCTTGCTTTTTCTGTGATTCAACAGATGTTGGCAATTTGATCTCTGGTTCCTCTGCTTTTTCTAAATCCAGCTTGAACATCTGGAAGTTCTCGGTTCACGTACTGTTGAAGCCTACCTTGGAGAATTTTGAGTACTACTTTGCTATTGTGTGAGATAAGTGCAATTGTGCGGTAGTTTGAACATTCTTGGACATTGCCTTTCTTTGGGATTGGAATGCAATCCTTTTCCAGTCCTGTGGCCACTGCTGAGTTTTCCAAATTTGCTGGCATGTTGAGTGTAGCACTTTCCCAGCATCATCTTTTAGGATTTGAAATCGCTCAACTGGAATTCCATCATCTCCATTAGCTTTGTTCCAAGTCTACTTTATCTGATATTAATGTTGCCACTTCTGCTTTCCTTTGATTAATGCTTCTTTCTCTGTTCTTTTACTTTTTATCTACTTATATTATTATATTGGAAGTGACTATCATTAGTATCTGGTTAGGTCACTTTTTTTTAAATCCACTCTGCAAATCTCCGCTTTTAATTACTGTGACCATCTTCCTGCAGTGTAATTATTGCTGTTGTTAGCCTGCCATTTTAGATACTGTTTTCTGTTTGTTCAGCTTTTCATTTCTGCTTTCTTTTTCCTGGGTTTACTTGAGCATTTATTAGAATTCCATTTTGATTTATTTACTGTGTTTTTGTGTATCTCTTTGTATAACTTTTTGTATGGTGGCTCTGAGTATTACATGATGTATACAGTCAACCCTTGAACAAGGTGGGGGGTTAATCTGTGCATAACTTACAGTTAGCCCACAGTCTTCACTGTTGTGCTGAATCTCCAGCTTCAGTCAGCCATGAACTATGTAGTACTATGGTATTTACTTTTTTTTTTAAGTTTATTTTTAAAAATTGCTTTTTTACTCTCTGGGTCTTTGTTGCTGTGTGAAGTCTTTGTCTAGTTATGTATGGCCAGCCAGGGCTACTTTTCGTGGCATTGCGCAGGCTTCTCATTCCAGTAGCTTTTCTTGTTGTGGAGCACAGGCTCTACGCATGCATGTTCAGTAGTTGCAGCTTGCAGGCTGTAGAGCTCGGGCTCAGTAGTTGTGGCTCATGGGCTTATTTAGTTCCCTGTGGCATGTGGGATCCTCCCAGACCAGGGAATGAACCAATGTGTCCTGCCTTGGCAGGCTGATTCTTAACCACTGGACCACCAGGGAAGCTCCCAATATTTACTATTGAAAGATAGCCCCCTAAAAGTGGAACCAGGCAGATCAGACTCACATCGTTCAAGGGTTGATTGTGTATAACTTATCACAGCTTATTGGTGTTATTTTATCTGTTTGACTGAAGCATAGAGAAACTTATCTCCCTTCCTTTATGTGGTTCTGTATAAGGTGATTGCCTTAATATATTCTCTACCTACATTTAGAACCACATGAGACATTGTTATAGTTTTGCTTCAGCCATCAAACATAATTGGAAAAATGAAGAAGAGAAGGAAAGCCTGTTGTACTTACCCAATAATTTCTTCATCATGTTCTTCCTTCCTTCCTGATGTTCTGAAATTCCTCCTTCATTGTTTGCCTTCTGATTAGACAACTTCTTTAAGCCACTCTTTTAAGGTGGGTCTATTGGCAACAAATTTTCTTAATTTTGTTTCATTTGAGAATGTTTTGATTTCCTCTTCATTCCAGAACAGTATTTTCACCAATATAGGATTCTGGGTTGGTAGCTCTTTTCATCTAGCACCTAAAGAATATTATTGTGTCTTCCTCTGACCTCCTGGTTTTGATGAGAAATTTTCTGTCATTTTAATTGTTTTTCTAATCTAGTTAAGGTGGTGTTTTTCTCTGACTGCATTCAAGCCAGTCTATTTAGAAAATCTTCTCTTCCATTTGTGTATGATTTTTTGTGTGTGAAAAAAATTTTTCCCCAGCAATATTGTACTGTTAGCCTTAAATAGGAATTACTAGAAAGTTTTAGTAAAATTATTTCATAATGAAACTACTACTTTTTAGATGGTGATGACAGCTTTACTTAATTCTCCATAGCAGCTATAGCTAAACTAATTCTTAAAAAGAAGGTCTTTAAAGGTCTTCACCTTTAAAGTGAAGTAAAAAAAAAAAAATTTTTTTACGTTTATCTAATACCCCCCTCTAAGCCAGGGTACTTTATATTTTCAGATTCTATTATCCAAAGTAATTTTTCATTCCATTGACCCTGTTTGAAATTTTGAGTCAAATATTTCAGTCTTTAATGTATATGCTGGAAAACTACCAAGACTTGAATGCAGTGAAATCTCTTTATGACTGTATTTTAAGTTATCTGTGTTACATTAGTGTTTTACCTGAGAAAGTTCAAAACTTTGCAGGGTAGGAAAAGTTTAAGTACCCAGAAGTATCTTCAGATCTGTATAATAAACCAATTCTAGTTTGCTTTTGCTTTTTTAGATTTTTGTCTTCTATTAGGATTTGGGTTGAACGATTATTAAGTTGATAAAAGCATAACAATACTCTTATTGATACCTTATTAAAGCATAACAATACTCTTATTGATACCTTATTAATAGTTATAGTATATGGAGTGAATTCTACCTTTTAGAATGATTAAAGTATTAAAGGACCCAGCTTTTTACAGAATGTATCTTGTTGTTCTACCATTAAGTAACTCCTAAATTTTTCATCTAGTCACCACTTAAGAACAAAAATATCTTGCATAAGCCAAAACATTTCTTCTGTGGTTTCTTTTTCAGAGTTTGAGTGTGTTATGCTTTTTAGCAACTCATAATACTAAGCTCTTTTAGTCTGGATAGTTTGGTTACAGCAAAAGTACAGGTTTAAAAATAAGATTATTTTAAAATACAAGTTTTTTAAAGTTTTTTAATGGTTAACATTTAATAATGAATATACTGGTAACTATGGCCATCTTCATATGGATTTTATAGCGTTCTTAAAAATAAGAAAAGAACTTAAAAGATTGAGACTTTCCTTGTGAATCACTTTGTGGGATTTTCCCTTTTAAATAGTAATAATCATTCACTATTCAAGTTAAAATAATACAGATGCATGTGAAATAAAAGGGAAAATCTCTTTTTTTCTCTTCCTCCATCCCACCAGTCTCAACTCACCAGAATCTACATAACCTAATCTTTTGGCTTAATAATGAAGTCTTCTTCCTTTTTAAAAATAGAAGCAGTACTTTAAAAAAAAAAAGTCTTAAACAGAAATTCTATATATCGACAGATCACTAAATTTTTTTTCCAAAGGCAGTGAATAGAATTATGGTGGTACTTGTGTACCTTCTGGGAAAACTCTTGAGTTCTGTGCTCATAATTTAAGAACTCCTGTTTCTTTTGTGCTTCTGGTAGTTAAAAATAAGAAATTAGTGGAACATTTTATGTTCATTTTATCATATGAACCTTTATGAACATTATACTCTGGTTTTTAAAAGCATATATTTAAAAAATAGCCTTATATCCCTAATATAAATGTTGCTTTGTCAGAAGTTTCAACATTTGGAACAGATTTTGTTAATAATTTCTAAATAAATAAAGTATAATTCAAATCAGGTTAGTTAGGATTAGTGTCCAGAAAGCTGTTAGAATTCACATAATGCTACATGTAAAGTTGTTTTCTGTATTGTGTAATTGTTCAGTTGTTTTAGCCATACTACTGAAATTAACTCCTGCAATGAAAATATATGTTTTTGTTTATATTTTCTTGATTTTATTCATTTTCTGGTTTTTTTTTTTTTTTTGATAGGAACTCTGAGGTGTAATTTGTGTATTATACAGTCTGCCATTTAAAGTGTATAATTTAGTGGGTTTTGGTATATTCACAGAATTGTGCAACCATCACTACATTTAATTATTAATCCTTTTCATCACTTCAAAAAGAAACCTTGATTCCTTCTGTCATACCCCTCCCCAGCCCCAGGCAACCATTGATCTACTTTGTCTCTATAAATCTGCATATTCTGGCATTTCATATACATGGAATCATATACTATGTTTCACTTAGCAGAATGTTTTAGGTTCATCCGTGTTATAGTATGTGTCAGTATTTCCTTCCTTTTTATAGCCAGTTATTAGCCCATTGTATGGATATGTGCATCTGTGTATGTTAGTCACTTAGTTGCGTCTGACTCTTTGCAACCCCATGGACCCCTCAAGGCAAGAATACTGGAGTGGGTTTCCAACTCAGGGATCAAACCTGGGTCTCCTGCATTGCAGGCGGATTCTTTACCATCTGAGCCACCAGGGAAGCTTGTATGGATAGTGTTACATTTTATGTGTCAGTACATGGGTGGGCCTTCCTGGTGAACTCAGTGGTAAAGAATCTGTGTACCAGTGCAGGAGGCAGGGGTTTGATCCCTCGGTCGGGAAGATCCCCTGGAGAAGGAAATGGCTCCCCACTCCAGTATTCTTGCCTGGGAAATTCCATGGACAGAAGGGCTATAGTCCATGGGGTCACAGAAGAGTTTGACACAACTTAGTGACTAGCAGCAACAAAACAGTGCATGGACATTCAGGTTATTTTACGTCTTTTGGCTATTAAGAATAATGTTGCTATAAACACTTGTTTAAGTGTTTCTTGTGTAGATGTAGTATTTTCATTTCTCTCCGAGTGGAATTGCTGGGGTATGTAGTAAAGTTCATGTTTAATTGTTTGAGGAGCCCCAGACTGCTTTCCTAAGTGGCGGCACCATGGTATATTCCCACCCACAGTGTCTGAGGGGTCCAGTTCCTTTACAGCCACACCAGTACTTAATTATCTTTTTGATTCTAGCCATACTAGTGGAAATGAAGTGATATCTCATTGTGGTTTTTATTTGCATTTCCCTAAAGTAATAATTAGACCTCCTTTCTTGTGCATACTGGTCATTTGTGTATCTTTTTTGGAGAAATGTCTATTCAGATTCGTTTCCCATTTGTTAATTGGGTTCTTTGTTTTTGTTGTTAATTTGTGAGAAATCTTTATATATTCTGAATACAGATTCCTTATCAGATAAATGAACTGCAAATATTCCTCCCACTTTATGAACCAGAGCATTCTTACAATATTGTGATTAATATAGAATAGTTAAAACTTATATAAACTTTTAATTTTCAGAAAGTGAAAATGTTTAGCACTTGAACTTTTCTAATCATGGGTTCATCATTAATGTTTCAGGGGTTTACTTCAGGCTTGTGCCTTAGATCAGTTCTCAAACATTATTAAGCATTAACAAGTGATGCGGGTGCTGTTGGTTCCTGACCCTCTGCCTTAATGATCCCTGTTAACTGTCACGGAATATTAGAGAAATGCTGATAAGTAGCAGTTTCTACTTGTCTACTAGATAAAATTTAGATTTACCCTCTCTTGTTTGCATATACAATTTGCATATACAAAGTTTCTTATACTATTTAGCCATGGTTAGTGCCTCAGTTATTTGGTTCCTTTTAAAATTCATGCATACATATACTTTTCTTCCTAGGGCTGTCTTCCTTCAGATCCTCACAGTTATTTGGACTTAAGAAAATAATCTTACAATCAAAGAATGTTAGAACTTAAAAGGAGCTTTACAGATCATCCAATTAATTCGTCTTCTCTTTGCCCAGATAGAAATTAATTAAATCACTTAATCCAAGATTACATAGTTAATTAATGGTAGGTATAGGTAGTTCTTTGGAGAAGGAAATGGCAACCCACTCCAGTATCCTTGCCTGGAAAATCTCATGGACAGAGGAGCCTGGTGGACTGCAGTCCATGGGGTCGCAAAGAGTTGGGCACGACTGAACACACTTCTAGGTAGTTCTTAGTAAATTTATTTCTGATAATTCTTTTTTAAAGGAAAGTAAAAATTTATTTCAGCTGATATATTTTTAGTGATTTTCAAATACAGATCTCCTTGGCAACAGTTCTTTAGATAATAAAAAGCATAATATTTTTGGAATGACTTAAAAATTGATTCTGTGCTAGCCTGGCAGATAATTTGGCTTTAAAAAGTATGATTTATAGGTGGTTTTGTTTTTTATTTTTCTCTCAGCTTTATTAAGGTATAACTTAGAAAACTTGTATATACTTTTAAGGTATACAGTGTGATATTTTGATATATATTTACATTGTAAATGATTACCACAATCAAGCTAATTAACATTTCCACCAGCTCACATAGTTATTCTCTTTTTGCGTTGTGAGAACACTTAAGATGTGCTGTCAACAAATTTCAAGAATATGATACAGTATTATTGACTATAGTCATCATGTATATTAGATCTCCAGAACTTATTCATTTTGCATTACTGAAATCTTGTATAAAGAGTACATTTCCCTTTATGGGTGTCTTTTCTCTTCTGTTTTTAAACAAAGGAAGCATATGAGGAAGAAGATAGGTGGGACAGTGAAATGTGGGACAGAATTTCATGAATAAACTTATGTAAAACAGTGTGGTAGGCAAGTTAATTATTTCCTGGAGACATGCTACACCTAGTAGAAAATTCAGAGGGAGTGATGAGAAAAGGACGTGTAATAGGAAAAGTATAAATCTATCTGCCCTCCCTCCCCAACTCCTCCCCATGTGCCCCCTTTTAAAAATCTCCCTGGCCAAAGTCGGTGTAAGGGAAGAGACAGTCTTTTACTTTCACCAGTCTAAAATATAGGCTAATAGATGTTCCTTTTAATAATTACAAAAATAATAAAGTCTCTTTTTTTCATTTAAAGTGAAAGTCACTCAGTTGTGTCCGACTCCTTGTGACCCCATGGACTTTTACAGTCCATGGAATTCTCCAGGCCAGAATACTGGAGTGGGTAACCTTTCTCTTCTCCAGGGAATCTTTCCAACCCAGGGATCGAACCCAGGTCTCCCTCATTGCAGTCAGATTCTTTACCAGTTGAGCCATCATTTAGCCCTTCACTCTTAATAAAGCAATCTTTTTTTTTTTACTTTTTGCCCAAAATAGTTAATCTGTGTTGTTTCTTTCATAGGAGTTTGCTTAGCCAAATAGGTAGCTTTATATAAACATCTAGTTTTTTAGACACCAGCTGTGAGATGTGTAGAAAGCACTGTTAAACGCTAAAAATAGATTGTGAAAGCGCTGCTGACTGACTGCCCTTGGTCTGCTCCTGCCTAGGCTTCCGTACAGCCAGTGGCCTATTCCAGCTATGCTGTAATGTTGCTAAAACAGTTTTTATGCCTCACTGTTAGAACTCTTAATGAATTCTGTCTTCTTTGAACTGTGAAACAGTCCTGTCCTATGTCAATCTCAGTTTATGTGGAACTGAAATAATTTTTGTCTTAGAAACAAGTATTCCAATTAAGTCTTTGGGCTTATTTTCATCTTTCAAATTTTGTGTAGAGTAGGGAACTTATTACTAAAGTAGGAGATGTACTTCTGCCCCAAATTCAAGAAAAGAGAGTTATTTCACTGTTTCAGATAAAAACTTTGGTATGTGGCCTGCAGAATTCAGGTACTTAAGAGCCACACACTGCCTGGTTGTTAGTTTGTATAATCTAGGAAACATGCCTCATTCTAGCCCTTTGTAACTGAACTGACTTTCCTGCTTGCCTAATCATAGTGTCTCTTTCTCCAGGAAGCCTTTTTAGATGAACTCCACTCACCCACCAGTCCTCAAGTAATTTATTAAGAATCCTTAGACATTCTCATGAGTCTGAGAGTTGTTATGAGATTTAAACAACTTTGTGTTTCTCCATAGGTATAGATACTAATGGACTTCTCAGGTGGAGCAGTAGTTAAGAATCCACCTGCCAAAGCAGAGACACAAGAGACGTGGTTCAGTCCCTGGGTCAGGAAGATCCCTTGGAGTAGGAAATGGCAGCCCACTCCAGTATTCTTGCGTGGGTAATTCCACGGACAGAGGAACCTAGCAGGCTACCATCCAGGAGGGTCACAAAGAGTTGGACACGATTGAGTTTGCACGCACACACACACATAGATAGTAGTACTGTACATCTGAGACCTGAGATTGATCCCTGGGTCGGGAAGATCCCCTGGAGAAGGGAAAGGCAACCCACTCCAGCATTCTGGCCTGGAGAATTCCATGGACTGTGGAGTCGTAGAGTCGGACATGACTGAGCGACTTAAGAGTGTCTACTGGTCTACAGCCATGCCACCCTGAACGCACCCGATCTCGTCTGATCTCGGAAGCTAAGCAGGGTCGGGCCTGGTTAGTACTTGGATAGGAAGAGTGTCTACTGGAGGGTGAGTTTGAACATGATCATTTTGAAACAATGACAAAACCTTTTTGAAACTTTGTAAGTAGCACATTTGAGCAGCAGTTTAAAATAAAGATTTTAAAAATCTTCGTGTGTTTTGTGTGATTCTAGACAGTGGCAACCCACTCCAGTACTCTTGCCTGGAAAATCCCATGGATGGAGGAGCCTGGTAGGCTGTAGTCCATGGGGTCGCAAAGAGTTGGACACGACTGAGCGACTTCACTGTCACTTTTCACTTTCATGCATTGGAGAAGGAAATGGCAACCCACTCCAGTGTTCTTGCCTGGAGAATCCCAGGGATGGCGGAGTCTGGTGGGCTGCCGTCCATGGGGTCGGACACGACTAAAGCAATTTAGCAGCAGCAGCAGGTAGTACTTTAGAGGGACCTTCATGGCAACTGAAGGGATTGATGAACTAGAGGTAGGGGATACCACACTCTCTTTAACCAGGGCAGTTTTACTTTTACTTGTGTTATGTATTGTGGTTCAGTGTAGATTTCTCTTGGAAGCTTGCCTCTCACTTCTAAAAGTTGTGAAAGTCATAGGACTAACAGGTTTATGATTTGGGGTTTTGGAGGGTGAACAGGATGATGTGTGTGATCTTCTATAGTTAGCCTGATAAGAAGTCCTCAAAAATTATTAATGATGATTGGGGAATGCTACTCCAGGACATCTTTGACGAATAAATCAGTAGTTCTCAAGTTTTTGATCTGATAACTCCTTTACACTCTTAAACGATTATTGAGGTTCTCAAAGAGCACTTTGTATATGAGTTATGCCCATGAATTTATATTTAAAAAATAAAACACTTAAACTTATTTTAAAATAGTGAACTCCTTACATATTAACAATAAAATTTTTTGTAAAGTAACTGTATTTCCCCAAACAAAAAATTTAGTGTCATTTTTTACATTTTTGCAAATCTCAATATCCGACTGCATAAAAAGAAACAGAGTTTCTGGTAGTCCAGTGATTGAGACTACTTGCTCTGCATGGCACACAGGCTCAGTCCCTGGCCAGGGGACTGAGAGCCTGCATGTTGCATGGCAAGGCCAAAAAATAAAAAATTAGAAAAAGAAGGAACAGATTCTCTGCATTCAGTCAGTTCTGATATGCTGTTTTAGTTGAACTGTATAAAGAATATACAGCCTCATGGCTATAAATAGTTGGGAAGGGAAAAGGTTTTTCAGATACTATAAATGTTTTTCTTTGACATCAGACCCCACAAGTTTCTTATTTGCAATGTGAAATCTAAAACCATGGCAATGAACTTTCTTTTTCCTGAACTTAAAGTTGCAGTGTACCCTTGTAGAAGCCTAATTGCTTCATCACCCTCAAAAGTCGTTAAGTGATCTGGCCACCTCCTATCTCTCTGAGCTCATCTCCAGACCCTCTGCTGGCTCTGCTTGCTATTTGTTTCTCTGAACAGTCTCCTGTATTGGACTTTCGTGCTTGCTGTTACCTCTAACTTCATAGCAAATAAATTCAGTTCAGATCAGTCGCTTTGTTCTGTCCAGCTCTTTGAGACCCCATGGACTGCAGCAGGCTAGGTTTCCGTCCATCACCAACTCCTGGAGCTTGCACAGACTCATGTCCATTGAGTTGGTGATGCCATCCAATTCATCCATCTCATCCTCTATCGTTCCCTTCTCCTCCTTCCTCCAATCTTTCCCAGCATCAGTGATTTTTCCAGTGACTCAGTTCTTTGCATCAGGTGGCCAAAGTATTGGAACTTCAGCTTCAGCATCAGTCCTTCCAGTGAATATTCAGGGTTGATTTCCTTTGGATGGACTGGTTTGATTTCTTTCTAATCCAAGGGACTCTCCAGAGTCTTCTCCAACACCACAGTTCAAAAGCATCAATTCTTTGGCACTCAGCTTTCTTTATGGTCCAACTCTCACATCCATACATGACTACTGGAAAAACCATAGCTTTGACTAGATGGACCTTTGTTGGCAAAGTAATATCTCTGCTTTTTAATATGCTGTCTAGGTTTGTCATAGCTTTTCTTCCAAGGAGCAAGTGTCTTAATTTCATGGCTATAGTCACCACTTGCAGTGATTCTGGAGCCTAAGAAAAGTCTGTCACTGTTTCCATTGTTTTCCCATCAGTCTACCATGAAGTGATGGAACTGGATGCCATGGTCTTAGTTTTTTAAATGTTGAGTTGTAAGCCAGCCTTTTCACTCTCCTCTTAACTTTCATCAGGAGACTCTTTAGTTTTTCTTCGCTTTCTGCCATAAGGGTGGTTTCATCTGCATATCTGAGGTTATTGATATTTCTCCCAGCAATCTTCATTCTGGCTCGTGCTTTATGCAGCATTTTGCATGATATACTCTGCATAGAAGTTAAATAAATAGGATGAGAATATACAGCCTTGACGTATTCCTTTCCCAGTTTGGAACCAGTCAGTTGTTCCATGTCTGATTCCAACTGTTGCTTCTTAACCTGCATACAGATTTCTCAGAAAGCAAGTAGGGTGGTCTGATATTCCCATCTCTTGAAGAATTTTCCACATATTGTGATCCACACAGTCAAAGGCTCTAGTGTAGTCAATGAAGCAGAAGTAGGTGTTTTTCTGGAATTCTCTTGCTTTTTCTGTGATCCAGCGGATATTGGCAGTTTGATCTCTGGTTCTTCTGCCTTTTCTAAATCCAGATTGAACATCTGGAAGTTCTCGGTTCATGTACTATTGAAGCCTAGCTTGGAGAATTTTGAGCATTACTTTGCGACGTGTGAGATGACTGTAGTTGTGTGGTAGTTTGAACATTCTTTGACATTGCCTTTCTTTGTGATTGGAATGAAAACTGACCTTTTCCAGTCCTGTGGCCACTGCTGAGTTTTCCAAATTTGCTGAGATGTTGAGTGCAGCACTTTCACAGCATCATCTTTGAGGATTTGAAATCGCTCAGCTGGAATACTGTCATCACCCTAGCTTTGTAGTGATGCTTCCTAAGACCCACTTGACTTTCCATTCCAGGATGTCTGGCTCGAGGTGAGTGATCACATCATCATGGTTATCTGAGTCATTAAGACCTTTTTTGTGTAGTTCTTCTGTGTATTCTTGTCACCTCTTCTTAATATCTTCTGCTTCTGTTAGGTCCATACCATTTCTGTCCTTTATTGTGCCCATCTTTGCATGAAATGTTCCCTTGGTATCTCTAATTTTCTTGAAGAGATCTCTAGTGTTTCCCATTCTATTGTTTTCCTCTATTTCTTTGCACTGATCACTGAGGAAGTCTTTTTTTAATTTCTCCTTGATATTCTTTGGCACTCTGCACTCAAATGGGTATATCTTTTCTCCTTTGCCTTTCGCTTCTCTTCTTTTTTCCACTATTTATAAGACCTCCTCAGACAACCATTTTGCCTTTTTGCATTTCTTTTTCTTGGAGATGGTCTTGATCACTGCCTCCTGTACAATGTCTCTAGCCTCCGTCCATAGTTCTTGACACACTCTGTCTATCAGATCTAATCCCTTGGATCTATTTGTCACTTCCAGTGTATAATTGTAAGGGATTTGATTTAGGTCATACCTGAATGGTCTAGTGCTTTTCCCAACTTTCTTCAATTTAAGTCTGATTTTTGCAATAACGAGTTCAAGATCTGAGTCACAGTCAGCTCCCGGTCTTGTTTTTGCTGACTGTATAGAATTTCTCCATCTTCGGCTCCAAAGTGTATAAGCAGTCTGACTTCTGTATTGACCATCTCGTGATGGTCATGTGTAAAGTAATCTCTTGTGTTGTTGGTCGAGGGTGCTTTGCATTCTCCTGGCAAAACTCTGTTAGCCTTTGACCTGCTTCATTTTGTACTCCAAGACCAAACTTGCCTTTTGCTCCAGGTATCTCTTGACTTCCTACTTTTGCATCCCCTATGATGAAAAGGACGTCTTTTTTTTGGTGTTAGTTCTAGAAGATCTTCTAGGTCTTCATAGAACTGTTCAACTTCAGCTTAGTCAGCATTAGTGGTTGGGACATAGGCTTGGATTACTGTGATATTGAACAGGTTCGCCTTGGAAATGAACAGAGATCATTCTGTCTTTTTTGAGATTGCACCCAAATAATGCATTTCAGACTCTTTTGTTGACTTTGTATGCTCTTCCATTTCTTAAAAGGGATTCTTGCCCACAGTAGTAGATGTAATGGTCATCTGAATTAAATTCGCCCGTTCCAGTCTGTTTTAGTTCACTGATTCCTAAAATGTTGATGTTCACTCTTGCCATTTCCTGTTTGCCCACTTCCAATTTACCTTGATTCATGGACATAACATTCCAGGTTCCTATGCAATATTGTTCTTTACATCATCAGACTTTACTTCCATCACCAGTCACATCCACAATTGGGCGTTTTTTTTGCTTTGGCTCAGCCTCTTCTTTCTGGAGCTGTTTCTCCACTCTTCTCCAAATAAATTAGATATTGTGTTAAATGATCTTAATTTAGTAAAAATCTACCAGCAAAACAGATTTCTGGTTTTGAATGTGAAAATAGGAATCCCTGAGCTGAATTGCCTATGTTGGCTTGGCATTGGCATTGCAGTCAGAAACATTTACCTGCCAACTTACTGGCAGACTCTGACCTGGTCCTGTGTCTGTGGGAATGGCAGTAGCAACAAGTCATTTGAATCGATGGTCCTTTGCTGTAGAGTGCCTCCCCTTCGCAAAACACTAAATATTGTTGCTACAATAGTTTACTAGGACCTGACCACATAGGCGATCAGTCATTTTAGGAAAATATAACAGAAGTAGACAATCACTATTCTATATGTTTAGAGTTTGATTTAAATCTAGGTTACTGAAACAAACTACTAGTCAGGAATATTCAACATTTTTCCTCAAAAGTACTTTTTTATTGGTTGATGCACTTAATATTCTTCACTTAAAAGGGATTTTAAACTACATATTTTCAGGAAGTTATATTACTAGACGATATTTGGTGCTCACTAATAACACCATTTTACTGAGCGGTAGGCCAAGGAGCAGGTCAGGAAGCAACAGTTAGAACTAGACATGGACCAATAGACTGGTTCCAAATAGGAAAAGGAGTACGTCAAGGCTGTATATTGTCACCCTATTTATTTAACTTATATGCAGAGTACATCATGAGAAATGCTGGACTGGAGGAAGCACAAGCTGGAATCAAGATTTCCAGGAGAAATATCAATAACCTCAGATCTGCAGATGATACCACCCTTATGGCAGAAAGTGAAGAAGAACTAAAGAGCCTCTAGATGAAAGTGAAAGAGGAAAGTGAAAAAGTTGGCTTAAAGCTCAACATTCAGAAAACGAAGATCATGGCTTCCAGTCCCATCACTTCATGGCAAATAGATGGGGATACAGTGGAAACAGTGGCTGACTTTATTTTTCTGGGCTCCAAAATCACTGCAGATGGTGATTGCACCCATGAAATTAAAAGACGCTTACTCCTTGGAAGGAAAGTTATGACCAACCTAGACAGCATATTAAAAAGCAGAGACCTTACTTTTCCAACAAAGGTCTATCTAGTCAAGGCTATGTTTTTTTTATAGTAGTCATGTATGGATGTGAGAGTTGAACTATAAAGAAAGCTGAGCATTGAAGAATTGATGCTTTTGAACTGTGGTGTTGGAGAAGATTCTTGAGAGTCCCTTGGATTGCAAGGAGATCCAATCAGTCCATCCTAAAGGAGATAAGTCCTGGGTGCTCATTGGTAGGACTGATGTTAAAGCTGAAAAACTCCAGTACTTTGGCCACCTGATGTGAAGAGCTGACTCATCTGAAAAGACCCCGATGCTGGGAAAGATTGAGGGCAGGAGGAGAAGGGGATGACAGAGGATGAGATGGTTAGATGTCATCACCGACTCAATGGACAGGGGTTTGGATGGACTCTGGGAGTTGGTGATGGACAGGGAGTCCTGGTGTGCTGTGGTTCATGGGGTTGCAAAGAGTCAGACACGGCTGAGCGACTGAACTGAACTGAACTGAGGCCAAGGAGAAGGAAGTTAAAAAGGTGACTCTCTTACAGAATTGCTATGGTAATTAGGAGCCCCAAATAAACAAAGACAAATTATCACTGACTTTTTAATTTCATGGCTGCAATCACCATCTGCAGTGATTTTGGAGCCCAGAAAAATAAAGTCAGTCACTGTTTCCACTGTTTCCCCACCTATTTGCAATGAAGTGATGGGGCAGGATGCCATGATCTTAGTTTTCTGAATGTTGAGCTTTAAGCCAACTTTTTCACTCTCCTCTTTCACTTTCATCTAGAGGCCCTTTAGTTCTTCTTCACTTTCTGCCATAAGGGTGGTGCCATCTGCAGATCTGAGGTTATTGATATTTCTCTTGGCAATCTTGATTCCAGCTTGTGCTTCCTCCAGCCCAGCGTTTCTCATGATGTACTCTGCATATAAGCTAAATAAGCAGGGTGACAGTATACAGCCTTGACATACTCCTTTTCCTATTTGAAACCAGTCTGTTGTTCCATGTCCTGTCCTAACTGTTGCTTCCTGACCTGCATACAGATTTTTCAAGAGGCAGGTCAGGTGGTCTGGTATTCCCATCTCCTTCAGGATTTTCCACAGTTTCTTGTGATCCACACAGTCAAAGGCTTTGGCATAGTCAATAGAGCAGAAATAGATGTTTTTCTGGAACTCTCTTGCTTTTTCAATGATCCAGCAGATGTTGGCAATTTGATCTCTGGTTCCTCTGTCTTTTCTAAACCCAGCTTGAACATCTGGAAGTTCACAGTTCATGTATTGCTGAAGCCTGCTTGGAGAATTTTGAGCATTACTTTACTAGTGTGTGAGATGAGTGCAGTTTGAGTGCAGTATGTGGTAGTGTGAGCATTCTTTGGCATTGCCTTTCTTTGGGATTGGAGTGAAAACTGATCTTTTCCCAGTCCTGTGATCACTGCTGAGTTTTCCAAATTTGCTGACATATTGAGTACAGCACTTTCACAGCATCATCTTTCAGGATTTGAAACTGGAATTCCATCACCTCCACTAGCTTTGTTCTTAGTGATGCTTCCTAAGGGCCACTTGACTTTGCATTCCAGGATGTCTGGCTTTAGGTGAGTGTGAGTGATCATACCATCGTGATTATCTGGGTCGCGAAGATTTTTTTTGTATAGTTCCTCTGTGTATTCTTGCCACCTCTTCTTAATATTTTCTGCTTCTGTTAGGTCCATACCATTTCTGTTCTTTATTGAGCCCATCTTTTTATGAAATATTCCCTTGGTATCTCTAATTTTCTTGAAGAGATCTCTAGTCTTTCCCATTCTATTGTTTTCCTCTGTTTCTTTGGATTGATTGCTGATGAAGGCTTTCTTATCTCTCCTTGCTAGTCTTTGGAATTCTTCATTCAAATGGGTGTATCTTTCCTTTTCTCCTTTGCTTTTCACAGCTATTTGTAAGGCCTCCTCAGACAGCCATTTTGCTTTTTTGCATTTTTTTTTCCTTAGGGATGGCCTTGATTCCTGTCTCCTGTACAGTGTCACGAACCTCCGTCCATAGTTCATCAGGCACTCTGTCTATCAGATCTAGTCACTTAAATCTATTTCTCACTTCCACTGTATAGTCATAAGGGATTTGATTTTGGTCATACCTGAATGGTCTTGTGGTTTTCCCCACTTTCTTCAATTAGACAGTTTAGGTCCACACTTAACTTCTTCACTGCTCTGTCTCTTCCTAAAGTAGTTACTCTTGTGACTGTTTAATGTTTTGTTTCTCTCTTGTACTTAAAATCTCTGTGAAGGCAGGAACTACGTCTATCTTGTATTCCTAGTTTCTTGCACAGTTATCTGTTGAATGTATACAGGTGTGCATCATCTAATTTGAGATCTAGCCTTCTTTACTCAGAAGGTCAGAAAATGAATAAAATTTACAAAAATATCATCAAGAATTCACAGATGACATTGACCATTTCATCTTCTAGAAATGAAAGCATAGATATGAAGAAATCTCTTTAGTTCATCTTGTCAAATCAGCTTAGTGATTGTACATCAAGGAACCTGATCTGTTTGAATAAGACTGAATTTGGAAAAAAGTTAACCCTGCTGTTGATTCACCAGATTTTAGAATCTGATGCATAGAGATTATAGGCACTGAATTGGTGTGTTTTGTTAGGTATTCAGGTCACAAACTGCCATCTGTGGTATTTTGGGGGAAAATGTCAGAGAATAGACAACAGACACACATGTATTATGATTTGCTCTTCTAACTTTAAAGATGCCTCTTAGAATGGAATCATAACTTTTAAAGTAAGATAGAATGAGTGGGAACACTAGGGTGAAAACGATGGGAGTTTTTTAAAGAGCGACTACCTGTACCAGGACCTCACTAATAAGGGATTTCTTACCTTTGAAAGACTCTTGAGCATGAGGATTAAGAAAATGCTTGAAGAAGAACTAAAAAATACATTAGAGATTCTTTCCTTGGGTCAGTTCTTTGTTTTATTGGTGGGAACGCTGTTATCACAGTAATTTTAAAAATTTTTAGAAAGGTCATACTTATTTTTAAAGCAAAATAAATGATAGATGATATAAACTTGGCACTTGACACGTTTGGAATTTGATGTGCTTAGTTATTTTCTGTGGGAAAGGACATTGAATATTGTCTTCTTCGTCACTCACGTACACACAGAAGAAAAGCAATCATGAAATTTTTATTCAAATTAAAAATAAAATGAAAAAATTTTAATCTAAATTTTATGTATACATGAAGTACTACAGAGCTACATCAATTTGATCTTTTCAGTATAGTTTTTTTTGGTTCTCTTTGAGAGGAAGAAGTAGTTTATTCATTCTTTCTCCTTTTCCTTTCATCCACATTCCTGCTCTGCCAGGTTCCTCCAACCCATGTTAATAACCTAGGTTATATTATTCCATATTTTTCTCTATGTTGTCATGTTCATGTATAAATGTATATAATACATTTGGAAGTGTGTATGATTTTTTGAATGTTTCTGTACTTTGAAGTTTTCTCTTATTCAAGAATACTTTATGGAAATCTGTTTAATGGCAGAGCTCTGATTTATTAATGACTACATAGTTGTATTAGTTGACTGGGGTGACCATAATAAAGTACCATACATGGGGTAGCTTGAACAACAGAAATGTATTTTATTATAATTCTGGAGGCTTGAAGTCCAAGATCCAGGTGTTAACAGAGTGGATTTCTTCTGAGGTGTCTCTTCTTGGCTTGTGGAAGGTTGTCTTCTCCTTGTATCTTCATATGGTCTTCCCTCTGTGTGTATCTGTATCTAAACTTCCTCTTCTTATAAGACCACTAGTCATATTGGATTAGGCCCACCCTAATAAAGACCCAGCTTCCAAGTATAGTCACATTCTGAAGTAGTAGGAATTAGGACTCCTGGTATGAATTTTTACGGGACACAATTAAGCCCATAACAGTAATATTGCATACTTTATTCAAATATTCTCTTACTGATGAATGTTTGCTTTCCAGTTTTTGCCACTGTGAACAGTGTTGAAATAAAATCCTTTTATATATATTCTTTTATTTGGTTAAGATAAATCCCCAGGGGTGTGTTTGCTGGGCCATAGAATTTATTTTTAATTTTGATAGTGGTTGCTGGATTACTTTTCAAAAAGCTGTTATCAGCATTTCTGCCAGCAAGGTAATAGAATAATCTTTTCTGAACATTCCTGTCAACAATAGGTACTATTGATCATTTAATTTTCACTAGTAAAATATTTTTTAATTCACATTTCTCTTGATTCTGTTGCATTTGAGGAACATTTCATATAGTTGTATAGGGAAAATTTTAAATAAAAAACTTCAGTGAAATTGTAAAAAGTTATTTTAAGAAGAAAAACTCAAACTACCATCCGAGTATGTTGCCAGTTCCCACTTAATAATGAACTGAGTTTCAAAAGCTGATTTGTGAATGCTTGTGATTTGAAAGGCACTCTCATGGAAAGGCAGTGATAGGAACAGTGGTTGTCAAGCTACCTATAAAGCATGTAGTGCAGATAGGATACGGACCTGGCTTTATTGGAGGAAAGATATTAATAATAATGGTATTTCTGAATTAACCACCAGTTATGTGCTTATGGGAGGTTCATTAGTTGTATGTAGGTAGACTTATTTCATGTACATTGGATAATAATGCATATTCAATTCATAGGAAAGCTTAGATATACTTAAGGACTGTTGCATATACTTTAGTTACAGTAACTAAAGTACAAATATATATTTATATATTTATTTATTTATACAGAAAAGGTTCCACTGCTAGATTTTATGAGAGCCTTCAGAAGCTATCTACAGCTGATACTCACTAAAGGTTTGTGTGTGAGATCAGTTACAATATGCATCACATATTTATCTATGTGTGGGGGTTGGCATTAAAAGAATAAAAAAATTCTTTTATTTATTTATGTATACTTGATGTCTCATTTCAGTAGATTGGGGTTCAAATTAAGATCCTGTTTTTATTTTTATTTTTTTCATTTATTTTTATTAGTTGGAGGCTAATTACTTTACAACATTGTAGTGGTTTTTGCCATACATTGACATGAATCAGCCATGGATTTACATGTGTTCCCCATCCTCCCTCCCCATCCAATCCCTCTGGGTCTTCCCAGTGAACCAGCCCTAAGCACTTGTCTCATGCATCCAACCTGGGCTGGTGAAGATCCTGTTTTTAAAAAATAAAAGCAAATGGCTGGATCCCTCATTAAAATATAAGCTCAGTGAGAGCAATTTTGTGTATCTTATTCGCTGTTGATCTCTGACATTTAAAATAGCATCTTATACACAGTAGACTTTCAGTAAAAATTTTCTGAATGAGTCCCAGTTTAGGGGGAGAAAGAACGTTTTTCTTCATTCTTTTAATGCCCCCTCCACACACTGATAAATATGCATATAATAAGTACTCTCTCACACACACCTTTAGCGAATATCAGTTGTAGATAGCTTCTGAAGGCTGTCATAAAATTTGGCAGTGTAACATTTTCTGTATAGTCTTGGATCATTTGAGTACCATTTAGATTCATTTGAGTACCATTTAGATGGAATGGAACACTTTAGCTGTAACTGCTATCTCATGAAAGAGAAGTTTTGTTTTGTTTTTTTAATCCTATTTGTATAGGAAATGCTACTTCTGCCTGCTCATTAAAGAAATCTCTTTAACAGCATCTTCTTTGAAATAATAAAAAGCAAACTCTGTATTTCAGGAATTGTGCTCTGCTTATCTTTAAACATTTATCATTGCCCTTGTTTTTCAGTCAGAGGTTTTTGAAGTATTGTTTCATTTTTAAGGAATAAAAATAATTTATTAGTCTCTGTGTAAATGAACTTTATGATCCTAATTTGACAGAGTTAAGATGTGATAAAGGTTAATCTCTAGAAATTTAGATGAACAGTTCACATCATGCATTATTTTCTATTTAAGCCTAATCCTTTGTTTGATTTATTTACCTGATAGGTTTTATTTGACTCTTAGTAACCATCAGTGGGCAGATCCCCTGGAGAAGGGAAAGGCTACCCACTACACTATTCTGGCCTGGAGAATTTCATGGACTGCATAGTCCATGGGGTCGCAAAGAGTCAGACACCGGACACGACTGAGTGACTTTCAGTTCAATTCAGTTCAACCATCAGTGAATAAAACCATTTGAATTTTAATTTCTAAGATTTCATGTATCATACAACGTGTCAAACTTAATATTTTAACTATATGTGACTGAATTACAAGCAGTATCATGGTTGGAGTGTTTTTTTTTTTAAACATTAGCATTTCAACACAGTAATTAAATACAGTTGAATTGATTCTACATAGTAAATGTTGATTTTAGTTCTGACTGCCTTTATGTTGAATGATTTCTGCTTTAAAGTTTTATGCTCCTGAAATCAACCATACTCTCTAGCCTTCACTACCACCCCTTTTCACTCTTAATTCTGAGAAAAAGATATTTTTTTACTTTTATAACACAGCTATAACACAGAGGCTTTGAGTGTTCCCTGAATGTCAGAGGTTTAGTGTGAAAAACAAAGAGAAAATGATTCTGTAAGTAGATAAACAAGGCCTTGCCTAATGGGAGCGTCAGTAGAGGAAATTTACAAGGGAACAAGTAATTATAATTCAGTAGGACAAACCCAGTAACAAAAATGTGATACCTAGTACAAGGATTAGCACAGAGCAGAGTATAAGACCCATAGATCAGGGGCAATTTTTGATTAATCTCTATCCAGGCTGGTATTTAATAAGTTCAATAAATCAGTTAAATGAATGAGATTATTACTGCCTTAGAAAGAGAGAAGAAGCAAAGAAGTCTTCCCAAATGAGATGAGATCTGGGTTTTGAAAATCAAATAGGTAGACAAAAGGGCAAGAGAATGAATGATGGCCGTGGATAACAGTGTGAGTGAAAACTGCATGCCATGTTTCACACACTGCAGATAGTATGAATTGCTTCAGCATAAAGTGTAAGCCGAAGAGCTGCTAAAGATGGAGCTGTATTAATGAAGAATTATATAATTTCCAAGGGGCTCCTTGAAAAACAGCATTTTAAAAATTGTAATCTGACTGATTTACATTTTCTTGAACACTTTCTAAAATGTGTTTTGAGGTACGTAAATCACTTTTTCAAAGGGCTTGGGTGTTTTTTAAAATTAATTAGAATTATTGTTGATTAAATATTTTAATCTTAACATTTCTTACCTCTAGCATTTTAGGTTTATGTCAGATTTTTAGTTTATTTATAATATTACATAATACATGGGATCCTTTGTGTAATCAAAGATCATTTTACCCATTTTGAATGGGTAAGATGATTTTACCTGTTCAGATCGTAAGATTCATAGTGCTGCATTTACATTTATGGTATGCTGGTGTTACTTAAAGTATGACCACATGCTCAAAGCCAAGTTTTATATAGAAACCCACTATATAAATAGATACATTTCATGGATATTCTATTCCTTATACTGATGGAGCTACTAGACACTCCCCATAGACCTCCAGGGTTTGACAGTCTATGGTTTAGTGGAAAGAGCTTTGCCCTAGATACCAGGAGGCCCAGGTTCAGCGTTGCTAGTTAGCTGTGAGGTTGTGGGTGTCTCCTTTTTATCATCTGCTAAATAGAAGGACTGTGTGAAATAACATCTATAGTCCCTTTTACTTCTAAAATTCTGTGGTTTTATAAATGTGTAGCTATATTTTATGTGATGCTAGAGCCTTGAATAGGAATGTAACCCCAATTATAGTGACTTTTCCAGGACTATCTTAGTGAAACTAGGGCCTGTCTATGTTGTTTTTCATTTATGAGATATAGTTCTATGTGTAAGATAGTTTTTCTTGTTTAGCTTTTATAATAAATTCCTCTCCCCATCCCCCATGTCATAGTAGAGATTTTGGTAGGATAGGTGCAGATATCTAGCCCAGAATTTGGTGTATGGGTCTAAAACTGAGGAGAAAAATCAGATTTGGAGTCATCAGTCCATGGGGTTGCAAAGAGTCAGACATGACTGAATGACTAACACTTGAACTTTCCATGTAGGTGATAAAAATTTGGAAATAAATGAGATTAGTTAGGGGAAAGAACAGAAGGAGGGAGCAGACAGATAAGGATGGACTGCACATTTGAGGGGTGAAGGAAAATATGTAACTCTATAAGAAACAAATGGAAAAAGAAACAGAGAAATAAAAGAAGCAGATGGGATTATGTGTCACTGATAAGAAGAGAGAGTTTAAAAAATGAAAAATCGAGCCCCCCCTCCCTACCACCACCAAAAAAATCCTGTCATAATGTTAGGGTGCACTGTTCAAGAAAGATAAGTCAACCTTGAAGGTAAAGGGTGTCTACAAAAACAGTTTAAACCAATGAGGGCATGCAGTTCTGTGTGTAAAAGTAAAACTATTGTCAAAAGTTCCGTTTGTGTTTTGTTTAAAATCATGCTTAGTGTTGAAGAGGAATCCATTTACAAAGTTTGTTTTGGCTGGTGAATAGAAAGCTGAAAAACATCTGGGTTCTGGTCTGTACTCCATCCATTATTTTAACTGCACAAGCATTCAGTCGTCTAATAGAGTGGGAGATCTGTAAACAGATCAGTTGTTGTCAGCTTGATAACAGCTATACCAAAGATGACAAAAAGTTCTTGGGCAAATGATTTACGCCCTGGGGGACTCAGTTTCTTTACCTGTAAAATAATAATCAGTTATTATTCATAGTTCATGTAGCACCCTTCACACAGTTTTGCATTGTCGTAATGTTATTTGCTTCTAAAATATTTTCTTTAAAAAGTATAAGTGCATATATATGTTTGTATACACATCTGTGTACTTAATATATGTTAAAAAATTCGTTATATGGTACTCTTGATAAAAAAAAAAATCTGTCCATACTCTGAGTCTGTCAAGCCCTCAGCTAATGAAGTGTATGTCGTAAGACAGACCATACTAAATGCTCTTGGTTGGTGAGTACTGTCTACTTTAATCCAGTGAGAGTTCTTCCATCCTCTGAAGAGTTGAGCGTTTTTGAAACATGCATTATTTGTCTTCTGAATTTTATTTTGCTGCCATTTTTAAAAGTAGGGAGTGGTTTTGACCCATAATGAGTGACAAAGGGATGCAAGTAAAGACTGTCTTGCTAGTTATGAAAATTTAAGTTTTACAAAGAGCAGTGGCTGAGATGCCTTTAAAGAAATGGTTGAAGAAAATGAAGGTAAAGATTGCTGGGCATTTATGAATAAGTGACCACCAAGTTATCTTCCTGAAGCATGGACAGTCTCTCATTGTCAAAAGTGCCCATTTTGTGTCCTTTGAATACAGGGTGACTTTGTATTCAAGACATTTATTAGCTTGTGTTATGTGCCCTGTACAGTGCTAGTTGCTGGAGTTATTTTGGTGAAAAAAAAATAAGATGCAGGCCTCTTGAGTGTTATAATTTGGCAGGAAAGATAGAGTTAAACAAGGGACACGTAGGAGGTAGATTTTGCCCAAGCAGTGTATTAAGCCAGTGTTCTACCTACCACTGGTTCTTAACAGAATTCATGTAAACTGCGTGTATCTCTGGCTCAGCCTCTCCCTCCCTCTCAGTATTCCCACACTCTAGGATAGGCGTGGTTTAAGAAAAAATTTTTGAAATTTTGTAATTAAGTATCTGAATCTCTAGAAACATGTCAATAAGCATGTATGGTGCATGTGACTAGAAAAAAGGTTAAGAATTTCAGGCTAGGGTAATAACATTCAAATCTGTATTTGCAAGCCAGACTATGTTCTTGAATATAAACCCCACACTTGAAAAAATTTGCTTTGCTTATTTAATCAGATTAAACAAACCTTTATTTTAATTTCTTTTTGTTTATAGGTTCAGGGGCAAGTTCATCCAACTCTTGAGTCTAGTGATGATGCTCTTCAGTATGTTGAAGAATTAATTTTGCAACTATTAAATATGCTATGCCAAGCTCAACCCCGAAGTGCTTCAGACGTAGAGGTATGATCAATTTTGCCTTATATCTAATATGTGTGTTTATTGTATTATCAATGAAGAGGGGAGATGTTTGCTTTTCAGTTCCACACAATGTCTATATGGTATTTTTAAAATGATGACTAGATTTCTTTTAACTTGGTATTGAGTGTCTGCTAGCTTATATATGTTTTTGCATCAAAGTATTCCATTATTTGCTTTTAATCTAAAGTCAACTTTTATTGACCTCTAAATACTACTTCTTGATGCTAGAATGACAGATGTACCTTTAAAAGTGGAATATGTCCAAGTGTTTCTTTTCTTCTTGTTGTTTTTTAAAGTCAGCGATCATTTCAAAAGCATTTCAGCCAATCCTTTGATCTTCAGTGCTCTGTGTATTTTTAGATAGAAAGTGAACCCTTCCCCACCAATTGGAAGGGAGGGAAACATCAAAAATCTAGGAAGGAAGATGTCACAAAGATGACATGGCTCCTGTCTTTTTATGGCTTGTAGTTTAATGGAGATACAGATAGATGTATGGGCAATAACATAATGTGATGTCCTGTGAGTAAAGGGTATGTGGGAAACCATAAAAAAAAAAACAAAAAGCAAACTAATAATACAGACTTTGGGGCTTAAGGTTGGATTCTCAGAAGAAGAGCCACCTCAATTGAGTTCTTAAGGAGTCAAGTTTGAGAAGAGAAGAAAGAAGGTTTGAAGTACCAACTATAGAAAATGGGAGGTAGAGCTGGAAATACAAAAGGAGTTTTCTGGCAATGATGTAAGGTCATTTGACTGTGAAGACCTTGAATGTATAGTGTACAGATCTTTGCATTTCTGTGACATTTCTTTTGTGGTACTTGTGTGGGCTCAAAAAAGACAGCTGAGTT
This sequence comes from Muntiacus reevesi, assembly GCF_963930625.1. Classification (NCBI taxonomy): domain Eukaryota; kingdom Metazoa; phylum Chordata; class Mammalia; order Artiodactyla; family Cervidae; genus Muntiacus; species Muntiacus reevesi. The sequence continues at coordinate 81,087,305 of NC_089251.1, forward strand.
GAATGGTATTTCACCATGTCTATACAATGACAGAACAGTAGGGCAAGAGGATTGTGGAAATTAGTAAAAGCAGTGCTTTACAACCTTTTTCAGGACACAACACACTAGAATGTAATAATGATTTTGTGGCACACAGTGACTGGGGAGGAGGTGTATCTCTGTGTACCCCTGCTCTGTTCTCCTGAGGCAGTTAGGGATTGATACATAGTTTTATCCAATAGGAAGCTCAGCTGAAAAGAGCATCAGAGAATCAACTTGGATAAGGGAAAAAAAAAGAAATTTAATAACAGCTGATTTTTTGAGTGCTTGCTATAATATCATATTGCTCTAAACACTTCTATGTTTATATTTCATTTAAAGTTTTTAATAACCCCATGAAGATGGTACTGTTTTTCCTGTATTAGAGTATAAAGTCCAGAATATAAGTTCTTATTCACTACCAAATCCCCAGCACCTAGAACAATGTCTGGCGCTGAGAAGGCACTCGGGAAACATAGGTTGAATGAATTAATGTGGAAACTGGAGCATAGAGAGGCTAAGTAAGTTGCCCATGGTTATAGCTAGTAAGTAGTGAAGCCAAGACGCTAAATCAGAAAGTCTAAACTTTAGGGCATACATTCTAGTAAACTCTTCTGTCAGGGGAGGGGCAGGTAGATTGGAAAAACATGGAGGAACAGGGATTTCCCGATAAGATCAGAGAGCTGATAACACTAGAATACCTGATGGAAATAGAAGAATACATTGGAATCAGAGACAAAGTTGCTAGAATTTACGATTCTTAAGGTAAGGTAATTCCAAAAGCAGGATGTCATAGATTAACTGACCAGAGGTGAGAAGGTTTTTATCTGGGCTTTCTATCCTCATTCATTGATCTATATCTCTGTTTTTGTGGCAGTACCATTATTGTTTGGATGACTGTAAGTATGTAGTATAGTCTGAAGTCAGGGAGACTGATTCCTCCAGATTTGCTTTTCTTTCTCAAGATTGCTTTGACTATTCGAGATCTTTTGTATTTCCATACAAATTAAAACATTTTTTTTGTTCTAGTTCTGTGAAAAATGGCATTGGTAATTTGATAGGGATTGCATTGAATTCTGTAGATTGCCTTGGGTTGTATGGTCTTTTGACAGTATTGATTCTTCTGATCCAAGAACACGGAATATCTTTCCATCTGTTTGTGTCCTCTTTGATTTCTCTCATCATCGTCTTACAGCTTTCAAAATAACAGGCCTTTTGCCTCCTTCAATAGGTTTATTCCTAGGTATTTTATTCTTTCTGATGCAATGATAAATGGGTTGTTTCCTTAATTCTTATTTCTGATCTTTTGTCATTAGTGTATAGAAATGCAACAGCTTTCTCTGTATTAATTTTGTACCCTGCAACTTTACCGAATTCATTGATGAACTGTAGTAGTTTTCTCGTAGCATCTTTAGGATTTTCTGTGTATAGTATGATGTCATTGCCAGTGACAATACTTTTTTCCCAATTTGGATCCCTTTTATTTCTTTTTCCTTCATCTTAGACTTTGTTTTTACCGTGTGAACTATATCCTTAAAATTTAAAAGTTGGCTTTCCGTTTCCTTTCATTTTTTTTTTCTTCAACTTTTTTTCCTTTTCCTTCATTCCTAAAGAATCTTTGTAGTTTCTAATAAGTTTGTCACTCACAATTAGATTTCCAAAGTGATTTCTCATTATTTTCTACCTTTCTAGGCAGAAAAAAAAAAAAATTCTCCTCCACATTCTAAGCCTTTATTAATAGCACTTTAAAATGCCTCTGGGTCTGAATATTTGCACTCAAGTGCAGGTATAGGAATTTTCATAGAGCCTAGAGTGTTTGTATTGGAATTAATCTTCAAGATTATCTATCTAGACACCTTTATTATGTAAAGGAAAAGACAGGCTCTGCTAATAAGAGACAGAGCTGAATTGTGAACCTAGCTCTTTATATTTTAGTTTTCCCAAGGCCACTAAATGTCTGTCAAAGTGGAGAGTCTCAAATTTAAAGCAAAACTGTTAATCTTGAAAGTGGCAGAGTAATAGACTTTAATTCATGGATCTTTTATTGACCATTTCTCCTTGGACTTCTTTACCTTGAATTATATAAGATAATTGTAAAAAGAAATTTTACTTTGCTCTAGAATTATAATTAAATTTTTCACTACAAGAGATAAAGTATTTCTTCCAGTCTGGGCTTTTTCACAATCAAGGCATCTTTTTACCCTATCAGTCTTTCCCATGATCTTTGGTAATACTTCTCAAATAAACAGTCCAGTAATATACTAATAAATAAGTTAAAAATGTTTTCTTCATCATTGTTATTTTCCCTTTCTTGCCTTCTCTTTTATCATTCCTGACTTTCCTTCCCCTTCTTTCTCAAGACAGTAGATAGACTTGGAATTAGGTGGATAAGATTGAGGTGAGAAGGGATTACTGTTGTGTTTTCTTTCTCTTCTACCTCAACCCCTGCCTACTGTTTGCCTCTCTAATTCTACCAATGTTTTTTTTTCAAAAATATATGTTAAGTTTATTTAGAATTGGTAGGTTGAGTTCAGCTTCTGTTCTCTTCCACAGCTTTCTACCACCACTATATACCAGTGCTTTTTAGACTCTCGGTCATCACCCCTTATGCCCAACTAAATTTTTATAAATGAATAGGGAAAATCAGTGCATTGCCTATAGTAAAAGAAAGTTTTGTTTTAAGAAACTTTGTTTCAGTTTACTATGTATGTGATTACAAGGGTATGATGTAAAATGTATTAAAGAAAAAGTGATGTCGCTCAGTCGTGTCCGACTCTTTGCGACCCCATGGACAGTAGCCTGCACCAGGCTCCTCCATCCATGGGATTTTCTAGGCAAGAGTACTGGAGTGGGTTGCCATTTCCTTCTCCAATGTATTAAGAATTTATTAAGAATTTATTATTTCTTACTATGCATTGAACTTTGCCCACCCCCATGCCTGCCAGTGAGCTATAGGGTTATACTATTAAAGGTTTGTAATCATGATTATACCTATACCTATTCAGTTAACCATGGGCTAAACCCATCAATATGAAATTTTTAACTGAGAATTATGGTAAAGTTAGTCTAAAATCTCTTAATCGTAATTTTTGGATTAGCAAGTGTATTATACTGACTTGGAAAAAAGGAAAAGAATTCTTGTTTTGAACGTTCCTTTCCACCCTTTTCCCCATTCCTTTATTATTCCCTTTTCACTTGCCAAACTCCCCCAGTATTTTGGGCCTTTGTATTGCCTTTATTATATAGGCTATAGTATCCTAGCAAATAGCTTTTCAACTAGACATTTGAAAATGTTTGTTAACTCCATTTTTAACTACAGTAATTTCTTTCATTAGAATTAAAATGATCACTTATATTTGACAGCTGACTTTGCCTTGAACATAGATGAAGAGAAAATTTATTAAACTTGAGTGGGTTAATATTCTCAATTCATAAATTTGTTCATAACATGTCCTGGAATTACTGTGTCCTTTTTCCAACAGAATATCACATAGTGATCTTTTCAATAGCAATTGTTAGGACTTTGAATTTACATTTATTATAATTTTACCTAATAAATTTTACATATTACCCGCTAAATATGGAACAGTTCAAAATACGTGTTAAAATTATGTAATAGTGACCTCTACTGGTTGTAATTATGGTATCCTGAAAGTGGATTTTAGAAACTTCAGAGGTTGAAAGTGCCTTTTGTTTGAAATGAATTATATTAGTTTACTAAAGTCGGGAAATTCAGCTTTTACATTAACATGAGTTCTTTAACTTTCAATGAAAATTCTAACCAGATGAGTGCCAGACATTAAAAGGAAGTATCGTGATGAAAATTAATGACCTGTGGAAGATGCAAACTCTAATGATAAAACTACAATGTACTAAAGTTGGCTGTTACTAATGTAAACCTTGATTTCCATGCTTTGCAAATAGTTTTGAAATCAAGTACCTCTTTGCATGATGGATAAAGAAAAACAATTCTTAGAAATTTCAAGTGTAAAATGGTATTTTAGATTATAATTGATGTTGAAAGAAAGGACAAATGAAAATTGAATTTTAGATATTTGCTTTTTGAACTTAGATCTTGTTCCTTGAAATTTTATGTAATAATGTTTTAAATAGCTTCTGCTCATTCTTAATTTCAGCTTTATCATGGTGAAGTAGAAATTCAGAATATGATTTCCCCCAGTTAATAGAAGGAGCGTTTAGACTCTTAATTGTCTAATTAAGAAACTAGTACTTTAGCAGTTATAGTTGTCTCTTAGTTTAGGTATGTTTGTAGTATAAATTATACCACATGTGAAACACCTGCTTTTGGTATTCTTTGATTTTAAAAGTAAATTATAAGTGAAGAACACTTTTTACTATATTTGTTGCTTAGTTGTTATTTTCCTATTTTCCAAGGAACGTGTTCAAAAAAGTTTCCCTCATCCAATTGATAAGTGGGCAATAGCTGATGCCCAATCGGCTATTGAAAAGAGGAAGCGAAGAAACCCTTTATCTCTCCCAGTAGAAAAAATCCATCCTTTGTTAAAGGTAAAGCTGAAATACTACCTTCTTGCCTCTTAAAAGCAAAATAAAACCCATGATTTTCAAGCACAAGGAATATATTTTATGGATAATAGAGTCAACTGAAGAGTGACATTCTCTCATTTTAGTTTTTCAGGAGTTTATGTCATGGGGAGGGATAATATAATAGGAAAGTATATGTTCAGCAACATGATTTAAAGTAGTTTCATACCCACAGTAATCATCAAATTGAAAGGACTAAGAAAGTTATAATTGTGAATTTTGTTGATCTCAGATGTTACCAGAACCTCAAAGAGTTTGCAAAACTCCTTTTTCTATTGGCTAGACATACCTGTCCCTATAAATCCTTCAGATTTTAATCCTCCACATCATTAGAAGTGTAGGGACCTCTGTGAGATTGCCATAGGGCCGTGTGTCATCTTTGAACAAAAATTCCATAAAGATCACCTGTACTATCTAGTCTTGGTGCGCTTAGTCGCCCAGTCATGACCGACTCTGCAACCCCTTGGACTGTAGTGTGGCCCGCCAGGCTCTTTTGTCCATAGGGATTCTCCCAGCAAGAATATTGAAGTGGGTCGCCATGCCCTCCTCCAGGGTATCTTCCCAACCCAGAGATCGAACCCAGGTCTCCCACATTGCAGGCAGATTCTTCACCGTCGGTGCCACCAGGGAAGCCCAAAACTACTGGAGTGGGTAGCCTATCCCTTCTCCAGGGCATCTTCCTGACCCAGGAATCAAACTGGGGTCTCCTGCATTACAGATTTTCAACCTGCTGACTTACCAGGGAAGCCCTACTATCTAGTCTTACTTGTCATTTATATTAGTCTAGTCAGTTAGTTGAATCCCTCCAGACCTAATAGAAAAAATAACTGCTGGAAACTTTAATAATGTTATTTTCATTTTATGATATTATTGATTAGCTCTGACATCAAAAATATGGGTATTAGAATAATTAAAACCTTAATAATACTTCTGATGTCAATCATTTTTTACTATAATATAAGCAAAATGCTAATACTTTTATACATCATGTCTAAGTTTTATTATTCAACAGGGTTAATTATTATCATCCCCACTTTGTAGATGAGATAACTGAGCAGAAAGTGGTTAAGTAACTTTTTGTCCAAGTTCACAGGGCTCTAAGTGGTAGTGTTAGGAAATTCAAGTCTGGCTGGACACTTGTATGATTAAGACTATCAAAAAGTTATGTTTTGTCCTTTATTGTTTGAACAGAAATATCTGCCTGTATCTTACTAACTGGTCTGAGGATGTTAAGTGCAACTTACACGAATTACTAAGCTGTCAGTTGTTGCACTTTATGACTCTCTCACGGCTGATTTATAATGTTATATATTAGTGTCGGCGAACAGACAGTGAGTCAGTGTCTTTGTAGATTGTGCTCCATTTAAGGCTATTGTAAAATACATAAACTTATTTTGAAGTCTTTTTCTTCATTGGATTGTTTAGAAAATAGAATCTGTTTTCCTGTGTGAATTGATCAGGCCCGCAAAAGCCATCCTCTCTTGAAATCGGATAGAGGTACTATAATGTACCCTTAATAACCACTGTTGTCCAGCAGGACACAGCGGGAAGTTTTTCCTGTAGAAACAGCTTAGATACCAGGAATGTAGCACCAGGTGTTTAGGAGGTCCAGGTTCCTTTGGGTGGAAGGATAAGAGGCATAAGGATAGTAGGTATTCCCAGATACCAACTAAAGGAAAAGAAGCTTGTTTGTCATTATTAATTCCAGGTATTCTGATTTAGATAACAATGAGCATTTTCCCCTCTCACAGACTTGGGCTTCCCTCCCTAGCTGAGGGATTATCTCTATAGTTATCTGTACTTCTTAAGTATTTTACATGATCATAGTAATTTTGCCTTACCTTTTCTTATCTTACATTTTCAAATAGCAATATGTATATTATTCATAGATGTACCACTTTATAATTAAATGTTGTTGATAATCACAGGCCTCAGAAAAAGTTAAGCTAAACTGTATACATTTTAAAAAAATCAGTTTGTCAAATTTATAGTAAATAATTTTAAACGTGCTTTTCTTTTAATTTTTCAGGAGGTCCTAGGTTATAAAATTGACCACCAGGTTTCTGTTTACATAGTAGCAGTATTAGAATACATTTCTGCAGACATTTTAAAGCTGGTGGGGAATTATGTGCGAAATATACGGCATTATGAGATTACAAAACAAGATATTAAAGTGGCAATGTGTGCTGATAAGGTAAGATACTGATCTATATGTTCTGTTCTTATATTTTTATTTGTAACTTACTGGGTGCTAACATACTACTCAGACAGAATAGAATTGTATATTGTCTGTTAGGTTATACTTTTAGTAATCTAGAGTACTAAAATGTGTTTAAATATGTCATGTAGCTTTTCTTTTTTATATTGCTGCATGTAGGGTTAATAACAGTAATTCATCTCTTATTAGTGAACTTCTTAAGTTTTTATTTGGATTGGAAGGACTAGAAGACTATGGATTTATTTGAAAACAATTTTTGAAAATGTACAAATACTAAACTCTTGATAGTTTTATTTCAGTGCCTAATTTTCTTTAAATACTGCTAGTATGGTTTTACTATGATAATGTAAGAGCAAACATTTATTGAAAGTTGAGCATGTATGTGACTTATCTCATTTGGTCCCTAAGATATCCCTCTAAAATAGATACTGTTATGTACATTTTATAAAAGGAAAACTGAAGTTCACAGAGATAAAGAAACTGGTTCAGAATTTTCTGAGAAGTTTCAAAGCCTAGACTTGAACTCCAGATCTAAGTCTAAGTAATTGCACTATACTACCTCAGTATTTTTATTTAATAAAAATGATCTTTCAGAAAAGAAAATATTTTCTAATAAAGTATTTTATCCCCTTTTTTCTGTTATTGATTTGAAATATTCTTTCTGATTACTGAATCCAGTTAAATATATTTTAGTATTTAGTGTTCTTTCAGAATGTGAAAATCACCTGACCTGAAGGATTTCAAATTTTTTATTTCTTAATGAATAAGTATTTTAAAAGAGTAAATGAATATAAAATATTTGATACTTTTAAATGAATTGATAAATAAAATATTTCTGAGTATGTATGTAGCTCACAGAAAAGAGATGCAAGAGAAGTATAAAATAAGGCTGTAGATTTGATAAAAGGGTACTTATGTTTGTGATACAAGCAGAAAGTGATACAAGGCAAATTCTTATTTTATTGTTATAGGGATAATGATGTAGAAGTTCACAGGAGGGAAAAGATGAGGTTTAGCAAGAGTAGTAGTAGAAGTAGACTTCTTGGGGAAAAAATGGGACTTATTTTGATCAATCACCAAGAAACCTGGGAGTTATTCAAATATGAGTTATGTGAGGCTCTGGAATGAAATGGTGATGCCAAGGGTATGAAACAGAGGAAACGAACAGAAATCCAAGACAAGATTTGGCAACAAATTAGCAGTAGTAGATTAACAAGAGAGACAGACAGACAGATACTAGTATTGACAGAGAACTTAGAAGAGGCAGTTTGTGATGCCTGATGTAAGATTCTGTCTCGGAGAAGCTGCCGAGGGAGCAGTAGCATTCTGTCCAAGGAGAGGTCATTATGTGTCTGTTTACTGTCATGCAAGAACTGTGTTCAAATAGCAGATTTTGTTTAACTTCAAATTTGACTATAGATTCATATTTTATTGTAATTTTTTATATCTCTGACTATGCAGGTATTGATGGATATGTTTCATCAAGATGTGGAAGATATAAATATATTATCTTTAACTGATGAAGAGCCTTCCACCTCAGGAGAGCAGACTTACTATGACTTGGTAAAAGCATTTATGGCAGAAATTCGACAATACATAAGGGAACTTAATTTAATTATAAAAGTTTTTAGAGAGCCCTTTGTCTCCAATTCAAAACTGTTTTCAGCTAATGTAAGTATCATTGTGTGAATGTATATCATTACATGTGTTGTTAATTTTACATGACCACTCAAATTTGAATTTGTATAGTTCATGACTGCTAAATGGTCCATTTTTTAAAAGTTGTGGGGTTTAATTTATCATGACTGTGGTCACAAATAAAGTTGCTACAACAGTCTTAATTTATTTTTTAATTTCGAGGACAATTGCTTTACGATGTTATGTTGGTTTTTGCCACACAGCAGTACAGATCAGCCATAATTATACATTTATCTGCTCCCCTTTGAGCCTCTCTCCCCTCCCACTGCTACAGCAGTTATGATAAATTAAACACCAGAAATTAAAAGACAAAATCTAAGCTAGACTGATTATGTAAGTATAAATGAATTCACAGAATCTTCCACAAATTCCAGAGAATAAAGCCTCTTGTTTAGGTAGAAGATTTCTGTGTTTGACTCATTTGCATTGAACGAACACTGCATCAGTGCTGCCTATATTGTTAGATGCCATACTTGGCAGTGGAGATTCAAAGATAAATCAAAAGCTATTTACTTTTCTCAAGTACAATCTAGTCAAGACAGAGATGTCAACATTAAATTGCGATACAGTACGAATTACATACATAACAGAAGTATGTACTGATGTGCTATGTGCTAATTACCATAGCAGAAGTATGGCAGCAGTATTTTGGGGAGCACAAAGGAAGGAGCCAATAACTGAAAATTAGAGAAGGGATTACTGATCATTACTGATCTTACAGTAGTAATCAAACCAACCTGATTGGGTCCTGGAGAAGTACTAAGGAAGAATAGCTGAGATTGTCTAAGGAAGTTGCATCCTAGTAATTTCTAAAATTGTACCTACATAGTCATGGATGACTGATGGAGATGTGGTGCTCACAACAGAGGCTGAGACTGATGTTCAGTCATTGTTATGACAATGAGTGAACATTAAAAAAATAAAGGAGTATTATGAGTACAATTATGAGTTGTACAAATCTGTAAATAAACCATTTAATTGTTTACTTTCAATGGATGAATTGCATTGCCTATAAATAATGTTTTAATGAAGTTGTTTAAAAAGAGAGATAAAGAGTAGGCAAAGATATTCTTAGGACACAAAAAAATCAAGAACTATAAAATTAAAAATTAATAAGCTAGACTGCATTAAGACAAAAAAAACTTTTGCTCTTCAAAAAGCATTGTCAGAAAAATAAGAACATAAGCCACATATTGGTGGAAGCTATTTCAAATACATAAATCTAACAAAGGATTGTATTCAGAATATATAAAGAACTTCAGCAATTCAGTAATGAGATAAACAGCTTGATACTTTTAAATGGGCAAAATATTTGAACACTTTATAAAAGAAGATACAACAGTGATCAGAAAGCATGTCAAAGGATGACCAACATCGGTAGTCATGGTGTTAATCATTTAGTTGTGTCCGACCCTTTGTGACCCCATGGACTGTAGCCTGCCAGGCTCTTCTGTCCATGGGATTTCCCAAGCACGAATACTGGAGAGGGTTGCCATTCCCTTCTCCAGGGGATCTTCCTGACCCAGGGATCCCTGGTCTCTTGCATTGCAGGTCTCTTGCATTGCAGGTGATTCTTTACCATCTGAGCCAAACTCCCACACGTCTTAATAGTCATAGGAAAATGCAAATTAAGAGCATTATGAGACACTACTGGATACTCATTAGAAAAGCTAGAATTAAAAAGACTGACAGTACTGGATGTTGAAAAGAATGTGGAGCAACTGCTTTTGGGAAATGTAAAATTCCCACATTACCTGTGAGATTGTAAGCTGGTTTAAATAGTTAGGAAAATAATTTGGTAATTTCATATAACATTAACCATAAATTAGCCATCAGTTCAATTCAGTTCAGTTCAGTCGCTCAGTCGTGTCCGACTCTTTGCGACCCCATGAATCTCAGCACGCCAGGCCTCCCTGTCCATCACCAACTCCCGGAGTTTACTCATACTACCTAGCAATTCCACTGCAAAATCACACTTGGGCAAAACATCCATTCAAAGTTCAAAATAGACCAGTGGATTTTAACAATACAAAGTTTATATAATTTCAGATTCTACCTTGCAAACTAACCTTTTAGAAGCTACATATTGACTTGTGTAATACTGTAAAAAGATAATCACTCCATATATATGCAATGTCCAGAATAGGCAAATCCATAGAGATAGAAAGTGGATCAGTAGTTGCCAGAGACTGGGAGTGGGTGTGCAAGGGAAGAATGGAGAGTGCTGCTAATGAATACAGTTATTTTAGGGGGGGAATGATGATTTTCTAGAATTTGATGGTAGTAATGATTGAATAGTTTGTGAATATGTGAAAACCATTGAATAGTATACTTTAAGAGTGAATTTTATGATATGTAACTTGTATCTCCATAAAAATAGCTATGCAGGAAAAGGAGAGTATCCACAATTATTTGAATAAACTATTAAAATAGTCCTCTCTTTTCCAACTACATGTCTTTTAAAGTTAGATTTTCCTCATATGCTTTAACCAAAGCAGTGTATCACAACAGATAGAATGCAGAAATATACATGAAAAGCCAGCTATCTGCAATTAAGCTAGGTATTAGAGATTGTGTTAGAAAATGTAAAGTAGTACCATTCTCCTCACTAAGATTTTTGGTTGTTTTAGAGAAACTAGCTACTTTTCATAAAAGTGCTATTTATTATTGTTTTTAAATGAATTAAATGTTTTATAATTTTCTTGGTTTTAATGTCTAATATGGTAAGTGTAGTAAATGGCAATAGTAAATAATTTCTAATATAGTAAACAAATAGAGTTTTCAATAATTTTTAAGAGTATGAAGGAATCTTGAGACCAGAAAGTTTGAGAACCAGTGACCTAGAGCAATGTACCTACAAATTGAACTTCATTGCAAAAGGAATTCTTTGTATTTTACTTGTATTTGTAAAGTTGTTAAAATTTTTCACTATATCTGCCATTTAAAATTTCATGATTATAAAATGACTTATTGGCTCAAAATAATTTTTTTATTATACAACCTAACTGAATTAATATATTTTTCTTTCCAACAGGATGTAGAAAATATATTTAGTCGTATAGTGGATATACATGAGCTTAGTGTAAAATTACTGGGCCATATAGAAGATACTGTGGAAATGACAGATGAAGGCAGTCCCCATCCATTAGTAGGAAGCTGCTTTGAAGACTTAGCGGAGGTAGGTACTTTAATTATACACCAAAAATTTCTGAATTTAGAAGACCTAAATGCAGTTCAAAGGCCTAGATTTTATTCAAATACATTTGAGTAAAAATTGGAATCTGAATTCTTATTTCCAGCTAACATAGACATTAACTGCTGGCTACTCAGTGGTATTGCCCCTTCTTCAAAGGGTCACCGTCAGCATTTGTTGCCATTATTTCATAGAACTTAGAAAAAGTAGTCTCTTTTCCATTATAAAAATAAGCAGATCCCAAAGCTGTTTTCAGATCCCACAGCTCACACTTAATTGGCTATCTTAGCAATGAAGAAGCCACAGAACTTGGGCTTGAGGTCAGGCTACTTATGTTTCAATCTCAACTCTTCTACTTATTAGTTATATGTAACCATGGGCAATTTACTTCACATCTCTAAACCTCCCTATCTATATTTGTAAAATAAGGATAATAATAGGACTCAGGATTTTGTGAAAGTTAAATAACCTACCTGAAATATTTAGCTAGCCACCTTCATACAGCTACTTAATATGTGATAACTGTGCATTATTATTTAGAAAGAGAAAATGAAGTCCAGGACCTAGTGGAATGGTGATAAAGAATCTGCCTGCCACTGCAGGAGACCCGGGTTCAGTCCCCAGGTCAGGAAGATCCTCTGGAGAAGGGAATGGCAGCCCACTCCAGTATTCCTGCTTGGGAACTCCCATGGACAGAGGAGCCTGGTGGGCTACAGTGTATGTGGTTGCAAAAGAGTCAGACGTGACTTAGCAACTAAACAAGTGCATTGTTATTTAGAATAGGAAAATCAAGTCTAAGGCTTAGATGATGATCACAGGGGTAGAAAAATGGTAACCTTCTTGATACTTCAGCTGCTAAAATATACAAGTTAGCATTGATTGTCATTCTGAAATTTCTAGCTCTTGTTTTGTTCTCATTCTAAAATCAACTGTATCTTTTATTATAACTCAGGGTTGAGTTTATAAAACAAATTAAGACTTTCAGCAAAATAATAATGCTGAGTTTAAGCTTCACTGCAGCCCCTCAGTGTTGCTTTAACTACATAAAAGTCATAAAGTGAAAAAAGGAATATACATAACTAGACTCAAAAACAAGGATGTTCTTCAGCCAGAGGGAAAGTTCTACTCAAAGAAAAGTCAAGAAATACAAGAGCTAATGGTAGGAAACGTAGTAGTAAATTTTATAAGCTATTGCATATTTTTAAAACCAAACTGCTTTTTTTTTTTTAACTTGAAGAGTGAACTAAACTTCTCAGTGCATAATATGGGCTTACCTTCAGAGGATAAGAAAAACTAAACAAGTTTGAAAGTGAAAACCCATCGAAGTGAAAGTCACTTAGTCGTGTCCAATTCTTTGCGACCCCATGGACTGTAGCCCACCAGGCTCCTCTGTCCATGTAATTCTCCAGGCAAGAATACTGGAGTAGGTAGCCGTTTCCTTCTCCATGGGATCTTCCCAACCTAGGGGCTGAACCGAGGTCTCCTGCATTGCAGGTGTATTCTTTACCATCTGAGCCACCAGAGAAGCTCAAGAATACTGGAGTGGGTAGTCTGTCCCTTCAGGGGATCTTCCTGACTCAGGAATCAAACCGGAGTCTCCTGCATTGCAGGTAGATTCTTTACCAGCTGAGCTATCAGGGAAAACCTGGTACCAGGGACAGAGAATGTAAAGTTTAAACAACTTTAAACTCTCTTTAAAATTTAGGAAAAAAATTATAAATAATAGCAAACTGTATTTGATTTTTAAAACATTTAGGAAAATCACCAAATAATAGAAATAACTACCTATAACAGTGCACAAAAATATAGAAACAATTTTTAATCATTTCTACGATAATAGGAAAAAATAATGAAGCAAAGAAAGCAGTGATAATGAAAACAAAATACAGTCATCCTTCAGTATTCATGGGGAATTGGTTTCAGGAATCCCCTTTCCAATATCAGAATCTGTGGATGCTCAAGTAACTTCATATAAAATGGTATAGTACAGTTAACCTTCTGTATCAGCAGATGTGGAAGACAGATACAGAGGGCCGACTGTGTAGTATGATACAAGTAAATCCAACTACGTCACGCTACTACATCAGTAACTCAGTATGAGCAAACTGCTGAAACTTGCCTATTTAAAGAAAGTACTTAATTTTTTTACGGTCTGTTTTATGCAGCTTATAAGTGAGAGTGAAAGTCACTCAAGTTGTGTCCAACTCTGTGCAACCCTATGGACTATATAGTCCTTGGAATTCTCCAGGCCAGAATACTGGAGTGGATAGCCACCTAGAGATCAAACCCAGGTCTCCCGCACTGCAGTTGGATTCTTTACCATCTGAGCCACCAGAGAAGCCCAAGAAGACTGGAGTGGGTAGCCTATCCCTTCTCTAATGGGTCTTCCCAAACCAGGAATCAAACCAGGGTCCTCCTGCACCGCAGGCAGATTCTTTACCAGCTGAGCTACCAGGGGAGCCCTTATAAGACATATACCCAAAACAGAGACTCAGAAATACTAGGTTGGTGCAAACATTAATTGCTGTTTCGGACCATGAATTTTAAATCATTATAACTAGGCTCAGGCACATCTTTATTAACTAAAATAGGAACCATTACAATGAGCACATTTTTGCCAATGAGAAATAAGTTTGTGTATTCCTGTAGCATAAAAACCCATGCCTCAGGATTCCATGAACTCTTGAAAAGGATTTTTTGTCTCTGGCTGATTGTAGAAGTATATTTTCCCTGCAAAAAGTTGTCAAGCTGCTTGAAGAAGTGGTAGTTGGTTGGCAAGAGGTCAGGTGAATATGGTGGATGAGTCTTAAAACCACAGGGTGTTTAGAAGTAAGCCCAATAAACATGCAAGATTTTTGTTAACAGAGTATTAAAATAGATTTATAAGGAAGATCAAAAATAGAGACACAAAAAGCGACTCGGTTTTAGGATTATATACATATGTTATTAAAACTGGGAAAGAATAATTAAGAAAAATATGAACCTCTTTATACTCTTAAAACACTGTGTCCAGTATGATATATCTTAGGATATATTTTACGATATATCTTAAATGATTGAAGTTTTTAAAAAATTAATATAACATTTCACATTAACATTAAAATCTCAACAAATAAGAAAAAGCATAGAATGTTAAAGTCATTCAGAAATTTCTTTAAAATGTTGGCCAGGCTTTGTGCAGTGGCAGTATTGTAGCCAGTGAGGTTTATCCGAGGCACGATTATTGCTAATTGAAAACTAAAATGTTGGCCAAAGTAGTAATAGAAGGGACCTTTGTTAATCTAGTAAAGGATATCTATCAGAAACCTATAGAAGATATATCTAATGACTAAGCTGTAGGAGAATGCCATTCACTACTTATATTGAGCACTCTAATAGAGATACTAGCCAAAAGACAGGAAAAGAAGAAATAAAAGTGTTCTATTTGTAATCAGCATAATTGTCTACATAGCAAATCCAAGAAAATGTATAGTGTTATAACTATTAGGTAGGTTCAATATAGTTGCTAGATAAAAGACCTATATGTGTATATATATATCTTTCCTTAAAAAAATAAGTCTGAGAAAGAGCAGGGTAAGTTAAAATAAATATTATCTTTTCTGTCATTCACTCCTAACTTCTTTTGCAGTCCTCCACTAGATGTCCTCTTCCTTCTCTTTCTAGAATTACCCTTCATAAAATTGAGCTCTTGCTAGAATCTACAACACTATTTTCATAATAGTTTGGAGGTTTTATGTTTTTATTTTTACCTGCAATAGGGCACAGGATGGAGGAGAGTGGAGATCCTACCTCCTGAGAAAAATCACAATACCTACTCACTTTTTTTTTTCAGGATTCACCAGAGCTAGTAGATTATAACCTTTAGAATTGTTTAGTTTATTAATGATTGATGATGGTAAAATTTTTTGGCAATTTGAATTAAATTATTGTTTTGTGAAAACTATAACAGTGGATTTTAGGTGATATAAACAATTTACTTTCAGCTTGCAGGATGTGAAAGTAAGTCTACCTCTAAGAAGTAATCATGAGAAAATAAATGCTTGGCATCAGTATTCTAAATTTTTATACTTTATCTGGTTATAGATATCTATGCCCTTTATTATTCAGGCTAAATTTCATTTTCCAGATCCCAAGTCCCCCCATATGTTTGTTCATAATACTCTCCTAGAATCCTTTCATGGGAGGTGTCATAACATGCTAGAATCCCATTACTCATCAGAAAAAAATTCATTTTCTTTCTTACTTGAGAATATTAGGTTTACTCTAGTAAAATTAATAGCTATGTAATTTTGCTTTGAGGCTTTAAAAGAAATATGTAATTGTGCAGTGATAGAAGTGCTCATAATATAATCTTTCTGTATTTATGGAGGTGGGTTATTTATTCTTTACCGTAGAGAAAGATTATTTATGTTTTACCTTTTTTATTTTCTAAGGAATTGGCATTTGATCCATATGAATCATATGCTCGAGATATTCTACGACCTGGTTTTCATGATCGTTTCCTTAGTCAGTTATCAAAGCCTGGAGCAGCACTCTATTTGCAGGTATAGTAATTTTTAGATCAAGATATAAGATGCCTGGAAAGTAAACTTAAAAATTAAATCACTTTGTTTTCTAGTCAATAGGCGAAGGTTTCAAAGAAGCTGTTCAATATGTTTTACCCAGGCTACTTCTAGCCCCCGTTTACCACTGTCTACATTACTTCGAACTTCTGAAGGTAAGAAAACTCTTTCTTCTACTTATAAAATATTCAAGTGTGATACAGTTTTTTACCAGTTTGTGAACCATTATGTGAGTGCTCATGAATATGTCTATATCTGTTTTCTTTTTTCTAGTTCAGCAAATATATATGAATTTACAAAAGAGTGGCATATTTTCTCCAGTTTTAATTATGAATTTTAAAGCAGTCATCAGATATTTTTATCTTGTGTACTTCTTGCTTTCATGGCCAGTTGTTTGGAAACAATCTTGGATTTGTGCATCGTAGTCTCCATCCTGGGACCTCAGCAGATTCAGGGACTTAGATAAGGGACCACATGTTGGATAATGCCAAAGTAATGGAGAAGATTAATCACCTAATGTTCGTAGCTTAAGTTTGCAACTATGTCTATAAAAACTACTTATTATTAGTTTAGATACAGTAAACGATAGTAATCTTAGTAAAAAATTTCCCATTTGATTATATATCAGAATACTCAATTTGAAAAGTACTGACAGAAAGGATTTTGCTTTTTTCCCCTTTTCCTTTTATGCACTGAAATTAACTAGGGAAAGGGGGAAAATTAGTTTGTATAATTCAGTAGTGTAACTTAGTGATTTACTTTTAAATATCTTAAGTAACTAATGATGTCTGCTTTGGATTATGGATAATATATCCTAAAAAACATCAAGTTTTCTCAAAAATTTTAAATAACGAATGAGATAATAAAGATATTTTATTTATCTGTAATGAACTAGCCCCATGAAGACAAAATATGATATGCATTAATACTATTATTATTTCTTTAGCTTTTAAAAGAATGTTTCATTAAAGAAAAATTTAATATCATGTTGTTATGGAGCATGTATTACTGGAAATCAGATTTATAGTTTGCAGGAGTACATGAAGAAATGGGCTCTCTATAAGGAATCAATGAATGAATAGAAAGCCTCTAAATTTAGTAAACTGAAGGAACTCTCATCCTTCCCAGGTGTCTCTACATTGTGGGAACTTAGAGTTCAGTTAGATTTCTTAAGCAGGACAGTTTGAATTAGGAAAGGACTGAGGAAGTTGAAGAACTTAATCACCAGGCAGAGTTATGAAGCTCTTAGCTCTCTGTTCTAGCTGCAAACAGAATAGAAGTTATGGTCTTTAGTAGTATAGGATGATTATTTTAAGAGGATAGTCAAGAAGAAGCATTTGGTGTATAAAATCATTCTTTGTAAAGAATGACAAACCATAGTCTCAGAATGGGTCATTTGCACACAAGTTTATTATATAGACCTTTCTTCATAATGGCATCTCTAATAATGGGATTTTTTTTACCTGAGACTGTAATGAAGTTATCTTAATAGTATAAGAGAAATTAATTATTTACTCCCCCAAATATAGGCAATTAAATTAAAAATTTTTTTAAGTTATGGTATTGCATTTTTTGTTTTATAATTGCATCTACCAGCAACTTAAAAGATTTCTACTGGTAAACACCTGTATTCCTTGTTTGTATTACTGCCTAAATTTCATTGCAAAATTAACAGTATATTGGGCAGGAAATTTTGCCCAATTAATTCCATAAATTGTCATCACTCCTTTTTAGTCTGCCTTCCCGCAGCACTAATGTACTATTTATGTTTACTGTCTTTCATTTCTATTTGTTGGTATGTTGCTTAAATAATTTTATTGCACAGTATTTTCAAAGTGTATTCTATGGACTGCTAGTCCCATAAGATACTCTAAAGGTCTGGGGGAGGGAATGCCTTGGTGGTCCAATGGTTAGAACTCCATGCTCTCACTGCTGAGGGCCTGGGTTCAGTCCCTGGTTAGTGAACTAACATTCCACGTGTTCAGTGGTCAAGTATATTTTGGAAAAACTGTATGCTTAATTACACTCCTAGAAATGTTCAGTATATGTTAGAATACTAAAGGCTTTGTAAAATCATGCAATAAAGCAATCTATATAAAACTATCTAAAGCAGTTAATTCCCAAATTAATTAGGCCATTTGTTGTTTAGTTACTAAGACGTATCCAACTCTTTGTGACTCCATGGACTCCTCTGTCCGTGGGATTTCCCAGGCAAGAATACTGGAGTGGATTGCCATTTCCTTCTCTGGGGGATTTTCCTGACCCAGCAGTTGAACCTGCATCTCCTGCATTGGCAGTCAGATTTTTTACTGCCAAGCCACCAGGGAAACCCAAGTAGGCCATGAAACCCTTAAAAAATGTAATGTTTTTCTGGCAGTTACTTTGGGAAACTATCATAGAATACTTCCATCAGAATAACTGAAAGAGCTTCTAACACTTAACAATATTAAGATATTTTTTCCAACACCATGATTCTCACTAACTAAATTTTTTTAATCTGGGTATTGCCATAACTCCAAGTTCCAGGGTGGACTTGGTGATTTTGGACTCAACAGTGATTAAATAAAATCAGCAGGGAACAGCAAAATCTTAAGACATCATTGACAATTGGAATAATTTATCTATGGCATGGAGTGACCTCTTTTTGAAGGCTCACTGGACTAGATAGGAGTCTGATGTTTCTTTTCTGGTTCTAGACTGGTAGCCAACTAGCTGAGTTGCCTGCAACAAGTCACCTCACCTTCTGAGCCTTGGTTTTCTTATCTGTGAAATGCTTATCTCACTGGGTTGTTCTGTCAACCAGGAGAGTGTATGTAAAAGTATTTAAGATACAGTAAAAATATAAATACTGAGTATTGTCAGTACTGGAGACTTTTCTTCTTGTCTTGGAGGTATCTTCAACTTAAACTAACATCTTATTCCCTTCATCTTTCACCACTTAGCTCTCTTTCCTGCCTGCGTGAATTTGTATTCCATTTCTTAACAAAGAATCAGCTCTTAACAAAAGGATCAGCTCAGATCCCTTCACCAGAAGCCTCAGTGCCATCTTTGATTCTTCTCTCTCCCTTATTTGCAGAGCATCATGGTTTGATTCCAGAAATGAGTCTGAAAGCCAGTCTGTTCCCCTGTTGCACTGACATGGCCTTAGACCAGACCCTCAGCATGTCTTTCCTGGGTTACTGTAGCAGTTTCCTATAAGGTCTTGTATCTCATGGAACTCTCGGTTTGAAAAGTGCATTTAGTGTCCTTTTGAACTGGGACTCAAAGTCTAAATTCTTTAACTTTTCTTCAGCCTCATCTCTCAATACTTGGTGTTATTTACCTTATGCTTTAGCCATAAAAAAATTTCCAAGCAGTCCTGGAAATGTCAAGTTTGTTCAGAATTCCTTATCTTTCTTCCTATTTCCCTGGAGTTTCTCTTCTATCTCTACCATCCCCTTTTGTCTGAGAAATTCCTGCTTATCAAAGAGTTTGTTCAAATGTTGATTCTCTATCAAGTTTCCCTCCATTCTCTAGGCTGACCCTTTGACTAAGCTGCTTTATTTTCTTCATATCTCTATAGAACATGTCTCATTTTTATTGTCTACCTTGCCGTCAGAATGGAGCTAAACCCTATATGTATCTTTGAATTCTCTTGCCTAGCAGTGTTTGGCATTTAGACATTTAATAAATGCTTGTTACAAGATGAATAGCAAAAATAAGGTAAGTTTTCCTTAGAATTTATGTTTGTAGGAATAGTTAACCTGTAAATTGTATATAATTACATTTACTTTGGAAATTTAGAATGCCTTAAACTTTACAAATTCAGAGAATAAAAGTTTAGTTATTGATAGTATGACTTTAATGCCACTGAAACTGGAAAAAAGAAGTAACTCCCTTACTTGCCCCCCTCAAGTTAGGAGTCAAGTCTTTGAAACCTTTAATTAACTTTTTCACATTAAAGTTCATTTAAAATCAACAACAACTTCCTTTGTGTCCTTTTGAAAACCTTATTGCTCTAGTAATGTGATTTTTCTATGTGAAGTTTAATTTGCTTTATTAAACAAATTTAGAGTTGTTTCTTGGGGCTAAGTATTTTGAAGTTTACCAAATCAGCACATTGTTCAGTTCAGCAACAACAGTAACCTTTTCTTTGTTCTTTAAATTTATTATTTTATCCTCTTAAGGTAAACTCAGACAAATGTTAGAAAAAATTATCCAGGATGATTTTGAGCAAATCAGTTCCCTAGAGAATTACCTATTCTTTTCCCGTATGCACTGGATACATGTAACCTAGGAGATATGAATCGTCTCCCTTAATTTCAAAAGCAGGTTCAAATCTATGTTGCAACTTGTGCATTAGTGTATTCGTTTCCTAGGCTGCTAGAGGAAAGCACCACAGACTGAGTGGCTTAAAAACCACAGAAATGCATTCTTTCACAGTTCTGGGTGTTGGCAGGGCCATGCTCTTTCTAGAGGCTCTAGAGAAGAATCCTTCCTGCCTTTTCTTTAGCTTCTGGTGTATCCCAGTAACCCTTGGCATCCTTGGCTTATAGATGCCCTCACTTCAATCTTTGCCTCAGTCTTCTTTCTTTACATCTTCACATTCTTGTCTGTTTCCTCTGCATTCAAATCTCTCCTTCCTTTTTCATACAATACCAGGTTAGTGGATGTAGGGCCTACTGTAATCCGGTGTGACCTCATCTCAGCTTGATTATATCTGCAAAGATCCAATTTTCAAATAACATCGTGTTCACAGGTACCAGGGGTTAGGACTTTGGAGGGAACACAGTTCAACCCATTACTTTCAGTTTTTGGTATACTATAAAAAAATTATATCCATTTTTGTTTTTCTGATTCTCCAGTATATACTGACTTGCTTAAACCCATAAAAATATATTTTTTGCATAGGCCAATTAATCAATGCTTCCTGAACTTAGACTTTAAAATTTAATTTCAGCCCAACAGCAATTTAGTGAAAAGCCAGCAATTGCAGTATTTTTCAAATAGTAAAAACTCACAGGGATACGGAATTACTAACAATCATCTGAGTAAGACTAATGTACATAACTGAGGTTGGGGTTATCGTGTATGGTTTCCCTTAAATGAAAAAATAATATAAAATTTAACACTTAAAACCTCCATTCTTTTCTTAGGTTTCACTGATAATAAAAAGTACAAGACTAGCAAAATAATTGAGAGAAAACATTTCCAGGTTTAATTTTAACATGTCATAACAACCCTCTGCTTTTAGATAAGGTTAAGAACCAATAGAATAGTAAATATTGCAGTGGATGTTAATTCGTTAATAATAGTGCAGTGCTTGTCTTGGTCACAAGTTTTACTTCAGAAAATGAGACACTAAAGATTGTAATCTAAATGCTCACATGATTAGATGCTTCCTGTGTTACATATTAACATTTAATTTCCTAATATTCCTCGATTTTTGTGTACTGACTTGATTCTTAACTTTTCCCTTTAACATCATAAATATTACCAAAATTATAGTCCCAGATGCTTAAGTACAGAATTATGGGAAGGGATTACAGGTAAGAACTTAGATCTGAATGGTGCAGTGAGTAGAAAACTTAGGAACTGAGGGATGTTAAAAGTAGGAGATACTTTTCCTCCCAGAGTAGTTTTTTTTCTTTTCTTTTTCAGGATATAATATAAAACAAATGGAAAAGGCAGATATAAATTGTGCTACATCATTCACTTTAAACACCCTTTAGTGACCTTCACATAGTGTGCCAGAAACTCTTGTAAAGAAATATGCTCTGCAGACCCCCTGCTACAGACACTGTGTATGCATTCGTTAATGGCTTTGGTTTGTTGCTTTTTCATTTGGGGAGCGGGAAAGTAACAAACATCTTCTGCTCTAGGTGATTTCTTATGTAGTTTTTTTCAATGTTCTCCATCTGGTTGCTGTATGCTTCAGATCATTTTTTTATACTGCCCATAAGCCAATGTTTAATACCAGTAATAAGAGGAGATTTAGAAAGCATAGCTTCTCTCTGAGTATCACAAAAATACGCCCAGAAGAGGTCTGTCTAGCTTCCATTCCTTTGAACTAGCTTTCTAAATTTAGAAATTCTTTTCCAGAAACCATGGACTCAAAGCATTGAGCTAAATGGTATATCTGACCACAGATGTTGATGACTAAAGTTAAACATAAGATAGTATAATTCAGAAACCATTATAAACAAACAGCTGATTAATGTTTTACTCTCATTTTAAAATTTTAAATCAGCTAAACTGCTATGAGGAACATTTATAGTTTTGGTGCTTTTCTCTCTGATAAGAACAGAGCAATGGTTTTGAAAGGTATTTTATTTCATAAGTGAGATTATCCTAACATTCTTTAGGGTTAATTTCCTGTTTAAAGTTCAAAATCCTTTCGTGTTTAAGGTTTTTAACTTGCTTTTACATTATTCCTTTTTCTGCCTTTTTTCTCCTCTTTCTGGATTGCCAGTTACAATGCGTGTAGAACTACTTCATGTTGTCCCATACATCTCTGAGACTATTCATTTTTCTTAAATGATTTTGGTTTTTGTTCTTCAAAGTGGTAATTTCTATTGCTCTGTCAATAGAACTATTAGTCATTATACTTACTCTAGAATTTCCATTTGGATTTTGTTTTATAGTTTCCAGAGACTCCCTATCTGAGCGCTCAAGAAGACCATGTTTTCCTTTAATTCTTTGAATATGGTCACAAAAACTACTTTGAGGTCTTCCCAACATCTGGGCCACATGGAGCCAGTTTCTACTAACTGGGTTTTTCCCTCCAATATGGGTCACATTTTCCCAGTATTTTTGCTGGCTAACAACTCTGGATTCTGTTGTGTTGAGGATTGTTGGGGTTCCATTTGTGGATTTGGGTTTTGCTTTGTTTTGAATTGTTGGGTTTTTACTCTGGTGGGCAGTTAACTTCTGATTTGTGTGTGTGCATGTTCAGTCGTGTCCGACTCTTTACAGCCCCATGGACTGTAGCCTGCTAGACTCCATTGTCCATGGAATTTTCCTGTCAAGAATACTGGAGTGGGTTGCCATTTCCTACTCCATGGATATTCCCGACCCAGGGAGTGAACCCACATCTCCTTCATTGATAGGTGGGTTCTTTACCACTGTGTCACCTAGGACTCAACTGCAAATTTGTCTCTGCTGTGTTGTGTAGCAGCCGATATCTCTGTTCACTTTTTAGGATTTCCATATGCTGCTCTTTTAGCCTAATTCTCTCCCGTCTGCCCTACATGAGTATGACTTGACAGACTAAATTTTGGGCAGAGATAATGTTGAGATTTGGGGGTACAGTCTCTGGTTCCCTTACACCTAGAGATTCCCCCTTAATTTCCATTCACTCTACCAGACTCAAGCTCTGTTTCCTAACACCTTAAACCAGTAAGACTTCAGCTTTCTGCTGTTTGAGCTATGTACATTTGAGAAATAAACTCAGTTTAAGAAACTCAGAACTTTATCCATTATAGCACTGTCTTTCAAAAGTAGATTTCTTTTTGGTCTCTGCCACATTACTTCACTGGAGTCTTTTCATGCATTCAGAGTTTAGCAGTCAGCCAGATGTTTGGGTAGAATTTATTCTCAGATTTTGTGTCTCAGCCTTCTGTAGTTCATTCACTTCCAGATCTCCCTCTTCATTTCCTCTTATATTCTTTGTCTTTCATCTTTAGCCTGTAACTCTTCCTTTCATTCTTCTTCACTGTCATCATGGGAGGTTGGGGGTAAACCCTAATCCCACAACTGTATAGTTTCTAGTTGTAACTTTTTAAGAGCAATAGTACCTCTGGCTTATGCTCTCTTTTAGATGTTTTCCAGTGCCTATAAATATTTTTAATTTTTTATTTAGATTGAATAATTATTATCTGCAGATGGTTCTCAAGACTACTGCACCACCATTACTAGAAGTTCTTGCATTTTTTTAGCTCTACTTCAGTATTTGTTGTGGCTTTGTTATCTGTGACAATAGGAAGGGGATACAGTGAAGGGCTGCAACTCAGATTCCACAGATAGGCAAGAGAGCCGCTAACATTAGAAAATGTATTCTACTAAATTTAAAGATAAAAATAGCTAAATCCTGTTTAAAATACAATTTGAATATTGGGCATGTTTAAAAATCGGTTGCATTGGTTATTTGGGGGGCTTCTCTGGTAGCTCAGCCGGTAAAGAATCTGCCTGCAATGTAGGAGATCCCAGTTTGATTCCTGGGTCAGAAAGTTCCCCTGGAAAAGGGATAGGCTACCCACTCCAGTATTCTTGGGCTTCCCTGATGACTCAGATGGTAAACAATCCACTTGGAATGTGGGAGACCTGGGTTCGTTCCCTGAGTTGGGAAGATCCCCTGGGGAAGGGCATGCCAACCCACTCCAGTATTCTGGCGTGCAGAATCCCCATGGACAGAGGAGCCTGGCAGGCTACAGTCCATGGGGTCACAAAGAGTTGGACAGGGCTGAGCAACCAAGCACAAGCACAGTTGTTAAGTCGTCCTTTATCTTTTTCCTCACCTAGATAACATGCTTGAGCTTAAAATATTCCCATACCAAAACATTACACAAATTTTATCCGATTAGCAGGAATTCTAAAAACTTTTTACAGTTATCTAAGATTATTTCAATCTGAAAGCATAATAGTGACACTTGGGAATAGATCTCCTTGTTTTTCTTTTTTTGCTGTTGTGTTATGATTTCTTCATCAGATAAACACTGTATTCAGTTTTATCCCCCTTTTTTAGTAGGAAATTCACCAAACTCCTTCTTTAAGCTAAAAATAAAAATAAATTTGACCTTATTACAAAAAATTGGTTTTAAGTCAGAATGAAAGGAGCTTGGTAACATTATTCACCAGCATTTTGGCCTTTCGGTTATATTTCAGTTTCTTTTTTTTTTTTTAAGTTGTAAGATCTTTTCTTTCATTAAGTGCTTCTCTGTTTTAAAAAGTTTTCAGAATTTCTAATACTATAATATTTAACTGGTAATTATTTTGCTAATAGATAATAATACTTTTATCATTATCTGTCTCTATCATTCTTTTGTTCAGAAATACTGAAAAACTTTCTCATAGACAGTTTTAACTGTCTTGTGTGTGTGTGTGTGTTAGTTTCTCAGTCGTGTCCAACTCTTTGTGACCCCATGGACTATAGCCCATCAGGCTCCTCTCTCCATAGGATTTTCCAGGCAACAATACTGGAGCGCGTTGCCATTGCCACCTCCAGGGGATATTCAAGATCCAGGGATTGAACCAGTGTCTCCTGTGTCTCCCACATTGCAGGCAGATTCTTTACCCGCTGGGCCATCAGAAAAGCCCCCTAGTGACCAAATAAGTCTTCATTCTTGAAAAGGATCTTTTGATTTCATCTTCTGTTCATTTCTTCTCAATACTCTGAGAGCCATGATCATCTCATCAACAAATCTCCATTTAGTCTCATCCCCACCCCATCCCCCAATTTGCTGTTGACTAGATAACCAAACCAAAGCCATCTTTCTAAAATGCAGATTTGATATCATTAGCCACTAGCTTAAAATCCTTAATGGCTCCCCATTGACCCAGGTTAATGTTCAAGTTCCTAATAAGGGTTACAGTCCTGACTTGGTTATTGTTGACTTCTCCAGCATCTTGACCCATCACTTCTGTCCACCCCACTTCCCACTCACCAAGTTCTACTCTTCATTTCTCTCAACATTGGCCCTAAATAACTCTTTGAATTAACAAGCTATTTTCTCTGCCTAATACATTTTTTTGTACCTCTGTTGCCCCATGGCTAAACCATTCTTATCCTTCAAACTTTATAGTCATTTCTTTCTGGAAGCCTTCTTTGCTGTATTCTTCTGTCCCTTTATTAGGTTAGGGATTCTTGCTGTGTATTTCCAGAGTGCCCTATGTTTCCCCATTATATCATTTTGTTGTTCATTTGTCTTCTCTTTAACACTCTAAGCTCTAACAGCAGTGCCCAGATTTTGCTTGCTCATTATCATATTTTTATTACTTGAATGATAGGGGCTTCCCTGGTAGCTCAGCTGGTAAAGAATCCTCCTGCAGTGCTGGAGACCCTGGTTCGATTCCTGGGTTGGGAAGATCGCCTGGAGAAGGGATAGGCTACCCACTCCAGTATTCTTGGGTTTCCCTTATGGCTCAGCTGGTAAAGAATCCACCTGCAATGTGGGAGACCTGAGTTCGATCCCTGGGTTGGGAAGATTCCCCTGGAGAAGGGAAAGGCTACCCACTCCAGTATTTCTGCCTGGAGAATCCCCATGGACAGAGGAGCCTAGCAGGCTACAGTCCATGGGGTCAAAAAAAGTCAGACAAAACTGAGCAACTTTCACTTTCTTTCATGAATGATAGATGGTTAATTAAATATTTGTTAAATTAATTCTGATTGGAACTTTTACTGAAAGTCTTCTGTAGACTGCCCTTTTGAGTCTTTTTCCAATCAACTACTGTTAATATTCTAAATAGTTTCTAAATATGTAGAAAAAATTATCTTAATAAGACTTGTGAGTTTCCTCAAAAACATTGAGCATTTTGCTTTTATTTCCTAATAGTGAACTATGTCATGTTATAATTTATATTTTAAGATTTCCTTTTTATATTTTCAACTATTGACTAGTTTAATAAAGATGCTATTTCATTTAAATTACAATTATGGAAGAATTATACTATTTTACTGTTACATTATTTATTTCATGTAATAGATACCATGTTGAAAATGGTCATCACTTGTCTTGGGGGAAAATGAGGATTAAGTAAAAAAGATCAAATTTTGTTAATATCATTAAAATCATATAGTGGTTGAAATTTTATGTATTGTAGAATTATCTGCATATCTGAAATTACTTTAAGTCAAAAAACAACTTCTGGGGGGAAAGGAAGGAACCTCCTGTTATGAAATTTACTTAATGATTCCCATCTTTGCTTCTGTCTCACATTTTGTGATGAAATCTTATATGTATATATAATATTTAAGATAAAGATAAACCTTTATTTTCCAAATCTTAATTATATTAGTATATAATTTTTTAAAAATTATAAAAGTGCAGTTGATTTCCAATAGTGTGTAAGTTTCAGGTGTACACACAGCAGTTTAGTTATACTACAGTGTTTATTCCTCGATGACCTATTTTGTCATCCTTACGCATTGTAATTTACCATTTGAATGGAATAAGTTTTATTTGATGAATATTTTTTAAACAGGTATTTACAGTCTTTTCAGTTCTCTGGATAGTGTATTGAAAAGGGCTGAGAGTTGAGACTCCTGGGTTCTGGTCCTGCCTGCCTCCATCATCAAGTAATTTGCAGTTCCTTCATTTTATATTATTTTGTGTTGAAGAAAACTAATTTCTAGAAATGAAAGCATATAGATTCAAGCTTGTTTTTTTAACAGAGAAGGCATTATTTGATTGTGAATTAGTTGGACTTATAAAATTGTGTCAGGTTCAACACTTTATTTTTTTATGTATAAACCAATTGTTAATTTTATTCATCTACTGAATACTATTGTGAATTATCTTTTTCCAGTGTATAGCCTCCTAGTTCAGTTCAGTTCAGTTGCTCAGTCGTGTCCGACTCTTTGTGACCCCATGGACTGCAGCATGCCAGGCTTCTCTGTCCATGACCAACTCCTGGAGGTTACTCAAACTCATGTCCATCGAGTTGGTGATGCCATCCAACCATCTCATCCTCTGTCATCCCCTTCTCCTCCCACCTTCAATCTTTTCCAGCATTAGGGTCTTTTCCAATGAGTCGGTTCTTTGCATCAGGTGGCCAAAGTATTAGAGTTTCAGCCTCAGCATCAGTCCTTCCAATGAATATTCAGGACTCATTTCCTTTAGGATTGACTGGTTTGATCTCCTTGCAGTCCAAGAGACTCTCAAGAGCCATCTCCAACACCACAGTTCAAAAGCATCAGTTCTTCAGTGCTCAATTTCTCAGGATTTCCTTTGGGCACACAATATACCATGTTGACTGCTGCTCCTTCTACTTACTTCTAAAGGATTCCTCCCCACCCCAAATCACTGGTGAAAGTGACTCCTTTCTTTGGGAAAATGTAAATTTTGTCATCTCTATAGATCATTATGAATTACCATTGTGCTTTAGAATATGATTCTCTGGATAAGGTTAAGTATATTCTCATATATGGCAATATATCATCAGGACTTGATAATTTTTAAAACTGTTTAGTGAACAGCATTTGTAAAATTGAATTGTTGCTGTTAGATAATGTTATTAAATAGGCCCCCATGAAAAGCATGGATATCACTTTGGTAACAAGAAGATGCTGATACTAATTGCCCTTGCTTTATTCTGTAGCAACAATAAGCTACCCCTTTGGTGATAGTTAACTTGAATTATTCTTCACCAATGCCCGGTTTAAATCAGCTATGTTAAGTAAAAGAAGCAAAGAATGCTTATCAGAAAAATCATTTATTACATTGAAATTTGTTTTAGATGCTTGACTAATGCTATAAAGGTAAATATTACATTTAAAAATTATTTCATCAGTAAAGTTCCATGTTTTTTCAAAGACTTTGCATTTGTGCTTTTAAAATAGATTAAAAATATTTTTGCTATACCAGTATATTCTGTATGTGAAATGCTGTGCTATGCTTAGTCACTCAGTTGTGTCCGACTCTTTGCAATCCGATGGACTGTAGCCTATCAGGCTCCTCTGTCCATGGGATTCTCCAGGCAAGAATACTTGAGTAGTTTGCCATGCCCTCCTCCAAAGGATCTTCCCAACCAGGGATCAAATGCAGGTCTCCCGCATTGCAGGCAGATTCCTTACCATCTGAGCCACCAGGAAAGCCCCGTGAAATGCTACAGTTAATGGTAGATAACATGACTCAGAAATTTAAAACACTTTTTAGAATAGAAAGTCAAATGCATGTCTAAATGGATCTGTTACTTTGAAAGTTCTTTTTATGTGTGTTAGAATTGTGTGTCTTGTATGACTTCTGGTATTTTTGCCTGAATTAATGATATTAAAAAATCAAAGGATAGACTATAAAGGACTCTAATATTCTATTGCATGCTAAGTTGCTTCACTAGTGTCTGACTCTGCAGCCCTATGGACTGTAACCTGCCAGGCTCCTCTGTCCATGGGATTCTCCAGGCAAGAATACTGGAGCGGGATGCCATTTTCTTCTCCAGGGGATCCCTTGACCCCAGGGATTGAACCCATGTCTCTTAACTCTCCTACATTGGCAGGCAGGTTCTTTACCACTAGCGCCATGTGAGAAGCCTAATATTCTGTCAGTGTCAACTTTTTTTTTTTTGCCTTATATCATAATGACTTGAATATTGAATGATTAAATTCTGAAACTATTCAATGAAGTAGTTCACTCTTTAGTAGTACTTTCATTACATCATCTAGAATGTTGCCCTTTCTTTGAATGTTACTTTTTCAGTGTTAGATTGTTTGCCCCCTTTTGACGCCTAAACTTGATAAAAATTTATGGTAATATTTTATTTCTCTTCAAAAATTCTGCTATAGGAGAGGTAAATAGTATAGACTCATAGAGATGGAAAGTGAAAGTGAAAGTCGCTCAGTGTCCGACTCTTTGCCACCACATAGACTGTATAGTCCATGGAATTCTCCAGGTCAGAATACTGGAGTGGGTGGCCTTTCCCTTCTCCAGGGGATCTTCCCAACCCAGGGATCAAACTCAGGTCTCCCACATTACAGGCAGATTCTTTACCAGCTGAGCCACAAGGGAAGCCCAATAGAGATGGAAGATACTTTAAAAGATTACCCAGAATCCAGCCTTCAGCCTACCCTTAAGTAAAAACCTAGTTATCTTCATGAAACTTGGCCATTGGCTTTCTTTAGTATAGATATAGCTGACCATAGTGAAGAGAAACACTATGAATAAAAAGTATTTGCATTTTTTTAATGTATCTATTTTTAAGTCTCTTATCCTTTACAAACTGTCTCCTCCACAACCCTTTTTATGGTGGAAATTTTGTGATTAGATTTTTGTTTTATTTGTCACAAATGAGACTAAATTTCCAGAGAGGGCAAATTATGCCTCAGTGAATTTTAAGTAATGGATATAAGAAATTTGAATAATAAGACCTGATGTCTTATATTTATTACTTCTGGAATATTTGAGCATTAAGATATTTTTAAGTAAATTATTTTTATAAAAATGGTTTGGAGCATTGACTATGTTTACTTTTTAAAATTACTTTGAATTTTTTATGGTTTTATTTCTCAAGCCTTTTTCATTTATGATAGAGAGTAAGTGTTCTTAAATGTTGCATGAAAACTCTGTTAATAAATGTTATTTATTAACTTTTCTTCTTTGGTAGCACAGATTTATAAGGTTACTGAATTATTGTCACTTATACCTCAGTTAATTGCTTTCTTGAATTACCACCACCTTGTCATATTTATTATTAGTAATTATTAATGACTCAATCCCTGTTAAGTACAGACTTTCTGTCTGGCACATGTAGTATCTTTAGCTAGTATTTGAAAATGTGCTTGAGTTCCACTAACATATATATTCCTAGTTTTACTCAAAATCTTCACATGTGAATACTGACAAAGTTCTTCATGATATTAATGTTAATTCTGTAGTTACACTATAAAGGAAAGCAGCTTACACTAATATTGTGCATTACTATTTTATAAAGGACTTTGGTTTTTTCCCGAGTGCTTTGATTTTTAATAGCAACCCCATAAAATATGCAAAGCAGGTTTTTTATAAGTAAGCCTCATTTGATAGATAGGAAAAGTGGGACTCAGTCAAATAACTTGCACCAAGTTCACACAGAAAGTAAGAGTCAAATTTTGATCTTAAGCCTTGTGTCTTCAACTGCCTTTATACCATATTGCATCCTTTTCTGTATATTTATCTTTCTTAAGCATTCCATTGCTGACAACAGCAATGTGGCAATCAGAAATCTAAGACCAAATTACACAACTTAAAAACAACTCACCCATGTGTCTACTGCTGTTCCAAGACCTGTGATAGTTAAAAAGATAATTTATATTCCTCATTTCTTTTCGGTAATATTTGTCTGAGAAAATGCACATTACTGCCTGTCAGAAGGTGTGACATCTTTTAACACTGTTTCTACTTTATTTTTCTGCTGGCACATGTAGACTCTTTAGCCAGTAATTAAAAATGTGCTTGAGTTCCACTGACATATATTTTACTAGTTTTACTCAAAATCTAGGAAAACTAAGTTCCATCTGCATATGGATAGTAATACATATAGAAGAAAAAGACTTTTGAAAAGAATAATATATTTTATGACACACTAAAATTTTAATTGTGGCAGAAAGAGATGAGTCAGTGTTATCTTAATCAATAAAATGGGTTTTATTTTATCCAGAAATGTTCTGTTAATTCAGATTTGTCATTTTTAACTTTGCAGCAGTTAGAAGAAAAGAGTGAGGATCAAGAAGACAAAGAATGTTTGAAACAAGCAATAACAGCTTTGCTTAATGTTCAGAGTGGTATGGAAAAAATATGTTCTAAAAGTCTTGCAAAACGAAGACTGAGGTGAATATTTTCACTTTTTTAAAAATAATCCTCCTTTTCACCCTTAATACTGTGGTATAAATTCAGGGATCCCTGGTCCCTCCTCAAGTAAACAATGAAGAAAATACTTTTAGTGACAAGCTTGGTCTTTCAGAGGAAGTGACATCAAAGCCAAGAGAATTTGTTATTGTTTGAAAAACCTTTCATATTTGTGCATTTTCCTTGCATACTCCCAGACAAGACCTCGTGAGAGTCAACTGGTAAGCTAAAGGAGAGATAGAGCAAATGTATTGGGTAGATTTATGTCAACAACATTGTTCTGTCAAAGTAAAATTAGTAGTGGCCTTTATTTTAGGGATTATGTAACTCGAGGCATTAATTCAGATAATACGCTTCCAGTTTCCTAATTATAGTAAGTGCATGGTTTTTAGCTTTAGGTATTGTCTACTTAAGCATTTCTAGATAAATTTTTTAATCTCTTACTTTTTTTTTCACTGTATTGGGCTACTTTGTAATACTTGTCATTCTAAATATTTAGTAGCCATGGTAGAAATAATCATTCTGTAGCTAAATATATAGGGTAGATTTTTGTCAGTAGTCAGTTGTTCTTTTTAGAGCACTAAAAAAATGTCTCTAATGTGTTGCTTTAGTTTCCAAAATTGTGCAACTCTGTAACACTAATATATCTGGAGAACCAATGAAAACCTTCACAGTGCAACTTTTAAAAATATACTTTAGCACTGTCATTTATATTCATGAATTATAGATTCCCTGTCATCTTTGTACTAACAGTGTTTTTTTCCTTTATCCCAGTGAATCTGCATGTCGGTTTTATAGTCAGCAAATGAAGGGGAAACAACTAGCAATCAAGAAAATGAACGAGATTCAGAAGAATATTGATGGTTGGGAGGGAAAAGACATTGGACAGTGTTGCAATGAGTTTATAATGGAAGGAACTCTTACACGTGTAGGAGCCAAACATGAGAGACACATATTTCTCTTTGATGGCTTAATGATTTGCTGTAAATCCAATCATGGGCAGCCAAGACTACCTGGTGCTAGCAATGCAGAGTATCGTCTTAAAGAAAAGTTTTTTATGAGAAAGGTACAAATTAATGACAAAGATGACACCAGTGAGTACAAGCATGCTTTTGAAATAATTTTAAAAGATGAAAATAGTGTTATATTTTCTGCCAAGTCAGCTGAAGAGAAGAACAATTGGATGGCAGCATTGATATCTTTACAGTACCGGAGTACCCTGGAAAGAATGCTTGATGTGACCATGCTGCAGGAAGAAAAGGAGGAGCAGATGAGGCTCCCTAGTGCTGACGTTTATAGATTTGCAGAGCCTGACTCTGAAGAAAATATCATATTTGAAGAAAACGTGCAGCCCAAAGCCGGAATTCCAATTATCAAGGCAGGAACCGTTATTAAACTTATAGAGAGGCTCACATACCACATGTATGCAGGTAAGAAGAATGAACTTGCCTGTCACTTTTATTCTCCTCCTTCAAGCTGATTTTTCTTTGTTGCACAGGTCATTGTGCCGAAAATAGAAAGCAAACTGACAACAAAAGACCTCCGCATTATCAGAGTTCATTTTCCTTTGACTAAAAAATACTGCCACTTTATAATTCTTTGAAATTTTATAATTTTTCTGCCACATTTTCATATGTTATTTTTAACTTTACAATCGAATTATAAATAAAGTCACTGGGCTAAATTTACCCAGTTAGCCAGTGGCAAAAATAAGACTGAAACTAGTGATAAACCAGTCATCATTAGGATCTAAAAAATTTTTTTACTCCTTTACCTCTTTTTTTCTCTTTCATTACTGGGGTTATAAAATTAGTAAAAATTCTAATATATGTTATGTATCCATTACCAAAACTGTACCAGTAGTACAAATATATACAGCATTGCTTTTTCTTAATTTCCATTCCTAAAATTTATTAAATTTAGCAATCCTGGAGTCTTTTAAATTTTCAGGATTTTTTACAACTGATATTATTTAAAAAACAATTTACCTTATTATGGCAATTTTTAGAGATAAACATAGGGGTTTGGAGGTTTCCTAGAGTGTTGAGACATGTTTGTCTCTAAGTGGACTGAATCAAATATAATATTTGGGAGGTAAGGAACAAATGTAATGGTCCATTCTTTAATTTTATTCCTTCTAATAAAGTAACAGATGATACTCCAGTTTTCTTCAGCTTCCCTACATAGTAGGAATTTTGAGAACTATAAAATACTGTGGAAAGAGCACTATATTTAGATTCATACCCTCACTCTGTCACAGTTCCTTAAGGTTTCAGAAGTAGCTTAGTTTTCATCTCAAAAACCAACATCACAACAGCTATCTTAGAATATTGTTGGAAAGAATAAATGAAATACTATAGGTGAAAGTTCTTTATAAACTTATTTTCTTTTTCTTTTTTTTTTTATAAACTTATTTTCAAAGAATGCTTTTATTACAAAGATACATAAAATCAAACTTAACTCTTACAAGTGCTAGTCTTAAAATAATTTAATGTATAAGTTAACCTCCATCTCCAGACTTTTTGCTTAAATATATTTCTGTCTCTAGGATACGTGTCTTTCTGGGGAAATTTCTCCAGCTTTTAAAGTTCTTCAAAAAAATAAAGTTTTTCAAATGGGCTCTCAGTTCTGTCTGGAAACTATTCTGGCACCAGTTCAATTAAACTTTTAAGAATATCCGTTAACTGTAATCCACTGTAATAAAGATGAATGGTATTCAACACTATTAATCTGTTTAATTTATTAAATACCTGGTCAGACCTACTCATATGGCCTGGAAACTATCAGGGCCACCTTGCAAAAAAGTAAAATTATAATTTTGTTTCTGTGATCCCAAAGCGTGTTATAAATATGATCTCTTTCATTATCTCCACATGTCTGGGATAAATAAGCCCGTGTTTTGTTTTTAGTTTTTATTTGGCCTCTATTTGGTAGTTCTTTTGCTAATCTTTTCCCTTGTAAAATAATAGTGTTTTTTCTTTCCCCAGAGGTAATTTTAAAAGCAGTTTAGGCTCTTTAAGCATATGCCATTTGGTAGTAGCAGGCAGTAACTGAAACATGTTGACTATAACAAAAAAAGACTCTGGGATTTTTACTCTTTTTAGTAAAACTGACTTTTTTAATTAATCAATTTTACTATTGATTCTTCACTTAGAAACTTATGTAGTCAGTGTATTCATTTTACTGACACAAAAATAAAAAATAAATCCAAGTATAGAAAATTTAAATAAGCTGCCTAGAATTTTGCATGAAAAATAAATACATTATTCTGTCATCTTTTTTTTACATGTGAAACTAATTTTGACAGGTGTAATTTCAGTAGTAAATATGACCCATCAACTTCTTTAAGATCTAGAATACAGCTTAAAAACTATCTTATTTAATTACCAGAAATTTATGGTTGCAAAACAGTTATTTCTTTGGTCCTTCTTAAGGGATTTTTAGGGATATGAAAGTTCAAATTATTCTTCTTGCCACATTATTCTCATTTTTGGATCTTAGAAGATTCACAGAAATTTTTAGCCTAAACATTCTAAAGTATTCATCATCTTATTTTAAACACCTTTGTTTTGGGTCCTTAGACTATTGAGAGTATAATTAATCCTTAGATTTTTACCTGTGTTTATGAGACAGCAGCTCTACTCTTTTTTTCTTCTGTAGAGCAGTACAAGCCGCAGTTGCTAAAGAAGACTTACTAGTGTTTCCTACCAAGTCACGTGGTATTTGATGTAGAAAATATTTTCAAATTTCAAATTTTTTAATATAATTGTTTTCCTTAAAGCACTAATGTTAGTGATAAAAATATTCTTTACTGCTTGCTTTATTTCACAGAACTAACTTCTGATTATTATTAAGTAGTTGTAGTGCTACAGTTAAATATTTCTTTTCTAGAGACCTATTCTTTTATTTATTTTTTGAATGAGGATACTTTAAAACAAACAAAACTTAACAAGCATAACTGAGTTTTTCTTTAGTCTTGGCAATCTTCTCCTTAATATACACAGTTCACACCAAATCTATAGACATAGTACATTTGCTATGGTGTTTTATTAGTTACTTTTGATAGTCACCCTCATTTATATTCATCTTTAGCTTTTGAATAGAATAACTTAAATAGTTTTACTTCTAATTAATATGCACTCAGCTTTCTAGATTTATAGAACTTTGCAAAGTTAAGTGTATCCAAATTTAAATTGACAAGATCTTTTTGCTTTTTTAAAATGTTAAAGTTTTTTAAAAATTCCTTTCATTAATTTCTTGAGGAATAAAAAGCCAGTGTTGGGTTTAGAGTATTATAGCTAAGGGTTTTTTTGACATTTTTCTTTTCTATTTTATTTTGAAGTTTAATAGAATATTTTAACTTACGTCATAAATATATTACTAGTGTAACTAAAATCCACAAGCAGCTTTCATGAACTGTAGTTTACCATATATACCAATAAGTATTAGTTACTAGCTTATTTGACTTCTGTAAGGTCTATGATAAATGTATTACTGGCAACATAGAATGTGTTTTTAATAGACCATGTACGAACTTGTAAAACATGCAAGCAGCTATTTTTTAAGGCCTTTTCCAGCTTAATTGGACTCTGAGGCCTCACACAGTGATAATGGATTAACTGTTTAAGAACTGTTGGTCTGCTCTATTTAATTTTGGTTTGATAGGTATTTTTGGTTTGATTTGGTTTGATAGGTATTTAATTTTGGTTGTTTGATAGGTATTTTTTATCAGAACATACAGTGTAAGTTGTGGCTTGCACTGAAACAAAAGCTAAAAGTTAGATTGCATATTTTTATTATGTTGTATAGAATTGTAATAAAAGACATTGGCTGTAATACATGAGAAAAATCCAGTAGCTAATAAGCACTACTTACAGAATTTTTTAAATTATAGGTTGGTCAGACATTGTCATCAAAAAACAGAAAACTTGTTTAACCTTTCTTAATTCAGACTTCACTGTGGCTTCAGTCATCTTGATCACTCAGGTGTTTTACAGTAATTTATAAAACAGCTATAGATCTCAAATGATCAGTCGTTCACTTTATAGACCCAAACCCAAGGCCTTGAAGGTTATGTGATTTGCCAGAAATCATATCAGTTAATTGCAGGAAAGAGTGTGAGAAATCAGGTTTCTTTTATTTTCTGTCATGTTACACTGACTCATACAAAGTGAATTTTTTTTTCATTTTTAGATTATAATATTTTTATTATGTATATTGAACAGCAAAAATAGAATTACTTGCTTGGTTTGAATTGCCAGGAATATAAATGGTTCTTCATTTCTGGGCAAACACAGGTCTACTATGAAGATAGAGTACTGTTTTTTCTCATTGAGATAGGTAATAAATTCTAACTATGGATAACTTCTATTTTAATGCATAGATTTTAGTTTATAGTTAGATGTTGGTCATTATAATTTTAGTTTTTAACAAAATCCAATCTATTGGTGTTACCTGCTGTGTAAATTTAGGTGAATTGGAAAGTGCTTAATTGTTGCTCAAAAGATTACAACAGAGTGTTATGTAGAATCTAATATATGGTGCTGCAGATCCAGTGTTTCTGGGCGTAACAGTAATTTGCTAACTACATCAGAACTTCAGAATTGGTGTGGGGGTAAATTGTGTTGTTAGATGTATCATTCTGGACCTGGCAAGGATATGAAGAGACCTTTATTCACAGTGAGAAAACACAAAGCAATATGCATTAAAAAGGAGGAGATGAAAGTAGGAATTTCAGTTCTATTCCAGAGTTACAGGAAATAATTTAGTATAAATTCATTATTGAGACTTTGAAACAACATGTGTAAAGAAATGTAAAGAAATGTTTGGAGATGGTGTGTCTGGTTTTGATAGTCTTTTTAGAGAAATGAGATGACTTTGAGGGAGGGGGTCTCTATTAGATCTGACATGTAAAAGCAAGAACTTTTCATTTTAAAGTGTGGGAAAAAGGTGTTTCCCATGCATGGTGTACTTCGGTTTTAAAGAAAATGGTATTAAAAAACTTAAGCCAATTCATATTTTTCTTTAAAATACTGCTATCTTAGGCCCACATATAGAAAATTTGTTAAAAAAAAAAAATTGCTTTAGATTTCTTTGAAGTTTGTGTTCTATATAAGCTCCATTAGGGTGTTTTAGCTCTTAAAAAAAAACTTTTGAACAATTTTTGATCTATAGGGCAGTGCTGTACTATTTTTAAACTCTGATTTTTTTTTTAAGTGTTTGTGCGTCAGCATAGCGTCTGTTTCCTTTTTTAAGGAATTCAAGAGTGATTGTTTATAAATCCTTGTTGAGGAGCTTATTGTTTCTTGTGGCATTTTAAATGGCTGTATTAAAGGGAGAATTGTCACATGAACAGACATCCTGATTAACAGTGTTTCACTATGGTGGTTGGGGGAGGGGTGTTTACATAAATAACTCTATGTAACAAATATTTCATAAATGTATTGACCTTGCCAATAAAAATGTATTGACCTTGCCAATAAAAATGTGTTGAAAAAAAGGATTAAGTTTTTCACCTCAAATGTAATATGCTGTATTCTGAACATTATAGTAATTACATTCTGATTTCCTAAGATGTTCAAGAAATGTACAATAAAATATTATGAAAGAATAGCTTTAGAGTGAGGCAGACAGGCAGCTAAAGACCAGCAGAAAATAGGAAATGTCTTATTTGAAATAACCTGAACCTAGACAAGGGACATGATGGTAAACTTGGAAGATAATTTGTACATACAGAGAGATTGGGTAGACAGAGGGAAGGGAAGCAGAGCAGGATAGAAATCTTAGTACAGGGCTTTGAGAATCAAGGAGAAAAGAGTGTTGCCTAAAATGAAGAAAAACCACAGAGGACATTTCTACCATTGCTCATATTGTTTGAGAAAGAAGTTTGTGGAATTACATCCACTAGCAAGAAACAAAAAGAGGAGAATATCAAAATAGTTAATTTTCATTTTCTCCACAAATATTTGTGCCTATGTGTTAAAACCAAATCAGCATAGCATGGCTTTTGTATTTTTAATGCATTTGCCTTCCATCTGTCTCTGAAACATCACTTTGTAATATAGGGAGATAACTGTTGCTCTACAACCATCAGAGGCAGTGTAAAACTTAACTTCTATCATTGTCTGATAAATGTGAAGTAGGTACTTTGTTTTTCTACAAAATTACATAACCTGTCCTTATTGATGGGTGTTTTTTAAGTATCTAGTTATCTTGGGCTTTCCTATCATCAGTAAGATAAAGGTCTCCAGTGGTTAGTGTAGCATTATATGTGTTACTATCCCTGAAATAGGGAAATCAATAGAAATAAAAACAGCATCTGGAATGTGATATTTTGTGTTAAAATTTCAAGTAGAGATGTTATGTCCTTCTTTAATTTAAGTTTTTCATTCATTAGCAGTTTTCTATGGCTTTCTACTAAAAACAGAGCCGGAATTAATTCAAGCCTGGGAATATATGTGGCCTTTAAGATGTTTTTTGAAAGTACTTAAACTTTGGCCAGATTTTCTTGGTTTATTTTTAGCTTCTGCTGGTTTTTTCTTTTGGCAAGTCTGCTCTAATTTCTAATCAGGCTAAAAACAACTTAAACTTGAGTCACTTCAGAAGTTAATACAACAGTGATGCTTGTGGGAGTGTTTATTTCACCGCCAGCTCGAAAAACTCCTCTTCTGAGTACAGTGTACAGGAAGGTACAGCTGCTCCTTCCTAAAATCTGGAAGAAGGCTTAACAAGAATTACAGAATCACAATTAGACTGCTAATTTTTCAATGACTTCAGTGCCTTTAACCAAGATTAGCAGTTTACAGCTTTATTCTGAATTAATAATTTATGTAAATTTCTATAGTGACTATATAACTCGTGGATTCATTCTTTATAGTTAGATCTCACAGCTTTGGAAACCTTAACAAAATCCTTTAATCCAAGGAGGTTATGTGATGTGGTAGAAAAAAGCAATACATCAGAAAACACACCATCCAGATTCCAATTCCATTTCTGTCACTCCACTGTGTGACTTTAGATAACTCTCAGTTACCTCTCTCCTATGTAGAAAGGGACAAACCTCAGCAACCCTGCTCACTTCACAGAAATGACATGGAATGAATGATGTGAATGCTCTTTGAATTCATTACGTAACAGACATCAGGAACTGATGTGATCCCTTTTGACTGATGTGGCAGTGGGACACACCGTGACTTTCCCAGCATTTTCATTAGTTAGTAAAGTACTGAAATGGCCAGAAGCTTTGGTATAAGCTGAAAAGGCTGTTTTAAAATAGTTTGCCTTTAAAAAATAACCAACTTTCTAAAACATACTTTAATTTACTTAGAGCTTGCTTTTATTGTTTTTCAACTTAAAAGTAGCTTTGATATCCCACAAATTTTTAGCCTGACTTAGGTGGAATTTGAGAAGAAATGGACCTGGATATTGATTTTAGACTTTTAGACTAAACTTTTGTTTTAAAAAAGGGAGCGCTCGCCCTTAATTTTGACAGCTCAGGGATATTTGGAGCACTCTGTACTAAGGTCTGGCTCAGTATCTCTACAGTGGCCACTACTTTTGCTTCCTAAATACATGATGTTTTGAGTAGCCTCACCTTACATATAGATTTGCAGAACAGGAAGAAGATTCTTGGAAGGGAGGATTGTGATGAAACCGATATAAATCTCTGTTTTAAAATCTTGTACAGCCTTCTGTTTTAAAATCTTTTCTTCTGGTTGAGACATTAGTCTTTAACGTTTGAGGAACTCTGTAACTGAAGACAGACAATAAAATACCAACAGAGAGGAAATTACTAAAGGATTGTATCTGTTTAAATTACTTTTATCAGTAACCCACTCTAGCCTCAGAAGGTATGAAGCTAAAGGAGAAGAGAGGATTTAAAACGAATATATTTTATTGTGTAAATTTTTCTTTAACTTAAAGTATTATAATCTTAAATTCAAGGTTGTCTGATATTTAAATCAGTTCATTGTCTTGACGACCACATATACCAGTATATTGGAAGTAGATTTTTATTATAAATCCCTGAATTTTATTTTGGCAGGTGGGAAATTAATATAGTTATTTTACTTTCAGGCTAAATTTAGGGTGATTCTTAATCAGACAAAAATCAGACTAAATAGAGGTTTTCCACGCAAATAAATTCTGATTCTTGCTACATCCTATGCTAATAAAATACATAGTATTTCTTATAAAGAATCCATAGTATGTAGCCTGACAAAAATAAATTTAGTTGCTACTCTCAATAAATTTATCATTAAATTAGAGCTTACCATTCCATAGTGATGTGAAATAGGAAAAGGATACTCCCAATAAAAAACGCAAGTTAATGAATTCTCCCCTCCTCCTTTTTAAAGACTCTTAACAGCTAAATGTGGACCTTGATGAAATGTGAGTTACAGTGACTGGTGAGTGGTTTTTTTCCCCCATTATGGGAAGTTGTCCCCCAGCCACCAGGCCTGGTGACAGCACCTGTGCTGGTGACAGCAGCCTTTTTCCACAGGTTGGGAGAATACTGTCAGAGACTGGAATAGGCAGGTCTGGAGAGGTGATCACACTCAGCCAGCTTCCTCTTTATGAAGAATGAAAAGTAGGTCCTCTCATGGAAGTATGAATGAAAAGTAGGCCCTTTTCGTGGAAGCAGTTGAAGATTCATGGTCTTACGGTGAAATTCTAATTGAGTCTGTGTATATGCTCGCTCAGTCTTGTCCAACGTTTAGCCACCAGGAAAACCCCCGCATCGTGTCTACTTGCAGTGCAAGCAATTAAAAGTTGTAAATAGAGCCAAATCAACATGTTCTCATACATGTAATAGTTTTAATAACTTACAGGTGTTTATTTGTAAGCATCTTTTAGCAGTTTTAATTAAGACCTCTAGCAAATAAAACAATTTAGAAACTATTTAACTTAATCAACAACATTACAAGATCTAATCTCCAGTTGAATGCTCTGTTGACATGATTTAAAGGAATCTAGATAACTAATCCTAGATAAATTAGTCTGGATGGCAGGAAAAAGTAATGGGTTATTAGGTGGCCTTTGTGTTTCTGAGAGAGAGAAACCACCTGATGATGCACTGAGATCCAGGCAGCATGTAGAGACTTGCTTCTGTGCTCTGCCTTTCTCCCCTTTGCATTCCTGCGGTCAATAATGAGCTTAATATCAGCTAGTCAGAGTGTGCAGAGGTCAAGAAACAAGTTGATGTAAAATTTTAGTGTCAATGATTTTGCCACTAATTTAGTAAAAAACTAAAGCTAGCAATTGATTACAAAGTCCAAAGCACACTGTGTGGTCAGAACACTTTGGGACTTTAAAAGTTGACTATTTACTCTTTTGGAAATGTAAATAATAATTTTAATCATTCTTCATACAATATTTTAATAAGATATTTTTCCTTTTTCTTCATAGATCCCAATTTTGTCCGGACATTTCTTACAACATATAGATCCTTTTGTAAACCTCAAGAACTACTGAGTCTTATAATAGAAAGGTCTGTCATTTTAAAATGTTTAAGTTTCTTTGTTCTTTTTTTTAATGAGATTGAGCTAAGATATAGAAATATTTTGAATGAGCTTTACATTCTAGTTCAAGAATACTTTAAGAAGAAAATATCTTGGAAGAACATTTGTTTTATATTGCTATGTTAGCTTTGATTATTTAAATATAAAAATAGGCATATTTTTTACATGGAAACTCAGTGTGTGAAATTTCAAATTTATAGAATTAACCATGTTAAAGAACTATAAAAATGTAGAATTTAGGCTCTGGGAATTGAATTTTTAATGATTTAAATGTTCTAAATAGAATTTTTTAAATATACTACATGTTGAGGAGAATGGAGTGAACAAGTACTATAATCAAGAAAAATGTTTCTAACCAAAGAGCACTCAACTTTTCAAAATTTACCATTAAAAAAGTTTATGTTGGCTTATTTAGAGTAATTACACAAGCCCAAAATTAATATCATTCCCTTAACTTTATAATCATACCTATTTTTTAGGCATTGCATATATTCTTTATTCTTTATTACATTTCTAGTTAGTTTTATTTATCCTGGCAAGTATTCATTTCTTTTTTAAAAATTAGTCTTTACATTATAGATACCTCACTTGTTTTCACTGTTTGTGTATATCCTTAGTAATTTTTACAGTGCTCTCTTAATTGTGCTGTGAAAAGATTTGTAGTTTTCTGTTTGCATAATTTGATATAATTGATCTTTTCATTAGTTTGTTCTGTTTTATGTTAGGTTTGAAATTCCAGAGCCTGAGCCAACAGAAGCTGATCGCATCGCTATAGAGAATGGAGATCAACCCTTGAGTGCAGAACTAAAAAGATTTAGAAAAGAATATATACAGCCTGTGCAGTTGCGGTAAGCATTAATAAGTAAATAAGTCTTTGTTGAACTTTTGTTTCAGAGTTAAATAAGATCTTTCCCAAGCAAGGAGGAAGTAACATGTAAAATGA
Organism: Muntiacus reevesi; assembly: GCF_963930625.1. Classification (NCBI taxonomy): domain Eukaryota; kingdom Metazoa; phylum Chordata; class Mammalia; order Artiodactyla; family Cervidae; genus Muntiacus; species Muntiacus reevesi. Next base: position 81,130,535 of record NC_089251.1, read on the forward strand.
GTAAAGAGAAATTATCAGAAATTACTGTATAAGTGTTGATTAAAATAGAATTTTGAAGGTGGTAAGCCACTTACAAGATTAAAGTTGACTCTGGAACACCCTGGGGGTTAGGGACACTGACCCTCGGCAGAGTAGAAAATCCAGTCTTACAGTCAGCCCTCTAAATCCTTGGACATCCACAGACTGAACCACCTGCCTAGAGTGTAGTACTGTGGTATCGATTTCGTGGGAGAAAAAAAAACTATAAATGCAGCCACGCAGTTCAAACCCTGTTATTGAAGGGTCATCTGTATTTAATTTGTTGAGTTCCTGTGTTTTCATTTATACCTCTCATTGTGATAAATGTTTACGTTTGAGTTCCCATATAATTAATTCTTCTTCTGTGTTAATACCATAGAGTGTTAAATGTATGTCGGCACTGGGTAGAGCACCACTTCTATGATTTTGAAAGAGATGCAGATCTTTTGCAGCGAATGGAGGAATTTATTGGAACCGTAAGAGGTATGTTTCTTTTTTTTAAGTGCCTTAGTTTTATATGTAACAAAAGTATGGTAATCATCAACTAACATCACTACTCACTGTAGTTTAGAGGTATTTATAATAATGCCAGCATAACCAACTGGAAAAGTAAAATTTTTTCATCAAACGTTTTTGACCTACAGATTGTTTAATAATGATCCTGTTGATCTAGTGAATTTTCGTTTAGTAAATCAACTTACTGATTATTTTGGAATTGGATAGAAGGAGTCTCAATTTATGCTGTTTGTACACATCTGAAAGTATGTATACCAGAGGACAATTAGGAACTGTTTTAGTAACACCACAATGGAGGTTGACTGAGAAACAGGTAAATAGTGTATAACATATCAGAGAGTCAGCAGAGTATATTGAACTAAGACCTGAGAAATAAGAGTTCTCTTCTGAACACTGCCACTTGTTAGATAAATGACTGGGTGAAATAATTTTGATTCTTTAGACTTCAGTAACACGACGAGCTAGGATTGATGATCTCCAGTTCCCCTTTTAGTTCTAAAGATGTCCTTAACAAACTTGTTTCTATTTCCACTGTACACTTTAAATGAGAATCAAAAAATAAAGGATTAAATAACAGCACTTTCATGCCTACTGCAAAACAAAGCCACGTGAAAAAACACAAAAGGAAGGAATCAGTCCTCTGGCACTATTTGGTTTATAAAATGTAGTTTGTTAGATTAACAGCTGATGTTGTATGAGCTGTCATTATAAATCTTATTTGTGTAAGATATCTTTTTTGGAGAGGATTATAAAATAATATTTTGAACTGAAGTCTAGAACAATAGAAGTGAAAATTTTCTGCAAATAAATTACTTTCTCATTTTATTTAAAAAGGATGTGGAAAAATACATACCAAACTATTAACAAATGGTTAGCCAAATGAAGAAAAATGAGACTGGGATAGGAAACAGGGAAATGGTAAAGGGGAACTTCATTTTTAAATTTTGGTTGTTTGAACTTTTTATAACAAAGATATATTCAGGTATCATTTATATGATTTTAAACTATTTTTTTAAATATTGAGTAAAATATTTAAACGTTACTTTTCATATAATGTTATTTCAGGTAAAGCAATGAAAAAATGGGTTGAATCCATCACTAAAATAATCCAAAGGAAAAAAATTGCAAGAGACAATGGACCAGGTCATAATATTACATTTCAGAGTTCACCTCCCACAGTTGAGTGGCATATAAGCAGACCTGGGCACATCGAGACTTTTGACCTGCTCACCTTACATCCAATAGAAATTGCTCGACAACTTACTTTACTTGAATCAGATCTATATCGGTATGTAATTTGATGTTCAAGCTGAAAAATCATTTCAAATGAGTAAACTTTCAAAATGAAATCTGATTTCTGGCATGTAGGATTGTTATAAGACATAAATGAGATCGTACACCAAGTGTCTTCTGCAGAGAAGACACCTCTTTGTTTACTCCTCGATCCCCTTTGCCCTGTCTGGGTTTACAGCTTCTCTCTTTATGCAGGCACCCCTAGGTAGTGAATCTGCTAAATTCATTTGCTAACTTCGTAACCCGGGCAACTTTAATCTTCTTCTGTGACTTACTCCTCTGCTACTTAGTTTCCTCCAGAGTAAATGGAGTTAATGATGGTACCTACTCCTGGAGCTGTTGTGCAAGGTTTAAAATAGCCCATATATTTATAGCATTTAGCACACTGCCCCGCACAGAGTAAGGGCTCAGTGAGTTAGATAGCACCATTGTCATGAACATACAGCATGGCCATTTAACCTTTTTAAAAAGTTTTCATATATTGATATAGCTACTAATCTCAAAAAACATGCCTGTTTCTAGTTTTAAATTTAGACTTTTTAGATTTCAAGCTGTTTATTTGTTTAACTAAATGGAAAAGGAAACTAAATGTATAGCGTTCCCACCAAAGATCATCACTCTTCCCAAAATCAGTGTTAGAACCTTTTGTTTTTCTTTCCCAGGACTCTTCCTAAGAGAGTTTTTCCCCTTCCTTGAAGAGGTGGGGGAAAAAAAGATTTATGAATTGCAGCAATTACTATACCCTTAGTTATTATATCATTATTTAAAAGAATTATCCCAAACTACTTTCTTTCCCTCATTTGTTAGATAATATTTATAAGCGCTGGGAAAGACACTGTGAAGAAATCCCATCCATGCCCAAAGCAAAATACTGCTCTAAAGCAATAAAAAGAGAACACAGGTACATGCACACAAAATTTTTTTAAATCAATAGACAGAATGCAAAATTATAATGCTTTTGTTTTACCTTGTTTTCATAAACCTTTTATCTCATTTACTTGATAAAACAATATACTAGAGGGAAAAATATCACGTAGAATTATGTCTTGATGATTTTAGAGCTGTACAGCCATCAGAATTAGTTGGAAGTGTGTGGACAAAAGAAGACAAAGAAATTAATTCTCCTAATCTTCTGAAAATGATCCGGCATACCACTAATCTCACTCTGTGGTTTGAGAAGTAAGTGTTATTGATCTTCTTAATTTTCACGACAGTCAGTTACATGATAAATTTCACTGCAGTTCTATTTCCATGTCTCCTGTGTTTGTTGTTGTTGTTCCTCTGTTCTGCCTTTCTTTGACAATTAGTGAATGTTTTTCTAAAACAGCATTTTGTGTTTTTTTTTTTAATGATTGCGTTTTAGGTTTGCCACATGCATTGTAACAGAATTAGTTTCAGATTATACCTGATATATAAAAATGTTACTCCTCTATAGCTCTATTCACTCCTCCCCTTTTGTGGTATTGTAACATGCATTACATATAGTTAACGATCTGTAATTATAGATAACTGTAACTGTAGATCTAACAGTGCATTGTTATAATTGTTGTTTTACTACCACTTGGTATTATTTTCTTAGCCCTTCACAGCTTTGCTCTCTTATTGGAAATGTATTTCACATACATTAACATTTCTATGTGTTATAGACCCAACAATACATTACATGCATATTATTTTATCCAGTTGTTTTTTAAAATCAGTTTAAAAAAACAATGAGGAAAAAACAGGCATTTATATTGTTTCTTATAATTAAATAATTACCTTTACCAGTGTTCTTTGTGTGGATTCACATTGCTATCTGGGGTTACTTGCCTTTAGCTTGAAGAACTTACGTTAGCACTTCTTATATGGTGGGTCTGTTAGCAACAGTTCTCTTAGTTTTTGTTTATATGGGAAAATCTTTACTCTGTCTTCATTTTTGAAAAACAATACCCCTATAAGTTTAACTATTTATTTTTTCTGCCAGTTCAAACTGACTATTGAGTCCCTCTAGTAACATTTTTATTTTAATTATTGTAGTTAATTATCATATTTTTCAAATCCAAAGTTTCTGTTTGGTTTCTTCTACAATTCCTGTGTTTTTTAGGACACTCCTATTGATGATGCACACTGTCATCAGCTCCCCCCTTTACTTTTTAAATCATACTTCCCTTTAGTTCTATGAATAAATTCAGAATATCTACTTTGAAATCTTTGTTGTTGCTGTTGTTGTTAAATCTGACATATCAGGTCTGTCTTACAGGCAGTTTACCATTCCCTGTTTTTTCTTCCCCAGTGAATCTTGACATTTTAGATGTCAAAGGAGATAGGGAGCCCTGTGCCCTCCACCCCCCACCTCTTCAATATTCTCTGAGGAAGCAGACTCTTGCCTCTCTTACTGAATTGTAAATTTCCTGAATAGATGTTTCTTTACTTGCTGTTTACTCTTAGGGCCATTTCTAGAGACTGCTAGAACTTACATAATTTTAACCAGTGTCCCTGAGGAGTAAGGAAGCATAACTTGTTGTCATGTCAGAAGTCCAGATCTCAATACAGTTTTTTAATTGGAACTGGAAATAAGAGTTTTATGTATTGGCCATATTTTTTATGATCTTGACCCATGTTTTATAAGGGTGATGTGAAGTTTGCACAGATCATATTGGCATTATCAGAACAAGAGACCAGTGACATAAGGGAATGACTGGAGCTATAGTGTGGATAAAGACCAGAAAGCAATTCCTAAAGAGAAATCCTTTGAAAGTTAGGACTTCCTTTTATTTATATTATTACTTCTTAGCCTCTAAAAAGTAGAACTTTAGAGTTTGCCCTCTCAGTGTTGCTTCCTGATTTCTTCTTTATCAATCAAGTAACTATACTTCAATTGCAAAGGCTCTTTTCCATAATAATAATTAAAAGTTATGTCTGTAAAGAGGAAACAGAACTCATAAGACCTACAGACAATTTCCATCTGTCCTATTTTTAATAGATTACTGAGAAGGCAGCCATTTCCTTTTCTTTTTCCTTTCTCTTGTTTTTTTAATTGTGGTAAGATTTTTTCAATGTATAAATACAATATTGTTATCTATAGGCATAATGTACAGCAGATCTCTAGAACTTATTTATATTGTATAAATAAGTGCCAATCAGCATGAAAATTTATACATTGATAAGCAACTCCCCATTTTCCTGCCTACCTGCCCCTGGGAACCATCATTTTATTCTTTGCTTCTATAAGTTCTTTGTTTCTTTTTACTGTTTTAGATACCTCATGTACATAGAATCATGCAATAGTTGTCCTACCACTTGTTTATTTCACATAGCATAATGTCCTCAGCGTTCATTTTGGGATTTCCTTCTTTTCTAAGACTGAATAATATCCTATTGTACGTGTATTTCTTATTTTCTTTGTCCTTTCATCTGTAGATGGACATTCAGGTTGTTTCTGTGTTTGGCTATTGTGGACAGTGTTGGAATGAACATGGGAGTGCTAATATCTCTTTGAAATATTGATTGCAATATTTTTGGATAAATACCTAGAAGCAGGATTGCTGATCAAAGGAAAGTTCTATTTTTGAGTTGTTGTTGTTGTTGTTGAGGAACCTCCATACTGTTTTCTTAGCAACTACATCATTTTGCATTCTCGTTATTGTATAAGGGTTCCAGTTTCTGCCTTTTCGATGGAAGAGGTTCTTGTTCACTTGCCACAGTGGTTTGGCCATAGATGTGCATTAGAATTGAAATCACTTCTCAATAAATCACCCCAGACTTACCTGGTTTTTACAAAAACTCCACAGGTGATCTCATTTTGTATACCTAGTTAATATCAACTAAAATAGTTTTTTAAGAGATGTAAATATACTTGTATCACACCTTTTAAAATGTCCAGAAAACTAGTTAGCCAATAGATGATATATTTATAGACATCTAGCTAATGTTTTAATGCATAAACATGTTTAATTTGATAATAAGACATGTTTATTTTGATAATTTTGCAGTTTTTTTTTTCATAGTGTTAGATCAGCCTCATCAGAGAATAGTATAACTTGCAACTTTACATTTTTTTGTTAATATTTAATATTGATTTATATTTATTTTTTCCATATGTGTATTTTATTTTTTCTTAGATTGATTTGTTTAATATTACATTATTGGAAACCTCTGGAGAAGGGAATGGCTACTCACTCCAGTATTCTTGCCTGGAGAACTCCATGGACAGAGGAGCCCAGCGGGCTGTAGTCTATGGGGTTGCAAAAAGTCAGACAGGACAGAACAGCCATTGAAAACCAAGTTTAAAATACTTTCTTTACTGATAAGTGAGTAGTAGATGAAAAATTCTGTCAAATATTAGAAATAGAGAATAAATGCTCACTGAGGAATTCTTTTTTTGAGCATAACTTCTTTTTACTTGGATATATATACTTTCCAAGGATTCTTGGTATTTAAATATAAAGAGCTTTTGTATTCAAAACTGATTTCTTTATTCTTTCTGATTTTTAAAATTTTGTGCTTAATTGTAAAAGTCACTTTTTAACATTATAGTGCTTATCTCAAGAGCTGTTCTTAGAAATGTAGCTAATTATTCCTACATATCAAAGAAATTGAGCATTAATCACTAAACTCTTACAATTAGATGAAGAATAAGAGTCAGAGAATTACAAAATTTGAGAATAAATTTCCCTAGAACACACCCACATCCTGAAGACCAGCATCCATTCAACAAAATGATAGATTGATTTTGCTCATACTCACTCCTGTCTGACTCTTTGTGACCCCATGGACTGTAGCCCACCAGGCTCCTCTGTCCATGGGATTTTCCTAGCAAGAATACTGTCGTGAGTTGCCATTTCCTACTCCAGGGGATTTTCCCCATTCAGGGATCGAACCCAGGTCGCCCACATCTCCTGCATTGGGAGGCAGATTCTTTACCTGCTGAACCACTTGGGAGAATTCCAGTGCTGGAGAACACACCAGATATAGTAGGAAAAACGATTGACTGATTCAGTTTGGAAAACGAGAAGAGCAGCATGCCTGACTGAAAGCATTTCCTTCTCTTCTATTCACCTACTATTTACCTGCCACCCTGAATACATACTCTCTATTGTTACACTATAGCTGCCGTCCACTCCATTTTATTTGGTAAATTCTTTAAATCATACCTTTGTTGGGAAAACTACAAATATTTTAATTCACTTTTTGTCTTTGATTCCCAGATGTATTGTAGAAACTGAAAACTTAGAAGAAAGAGTAGCCGTGGTGAGTCGAATAATTGAGATTCTACAAGTGTTCCAAGAGCTCAACAACTTCAACGGTGTTCTTGAGGTTGTCAGTGCTATGAACTCCTCCCCTGTTTACAGACTAGACCACACATTCGAGGTAGGTATGCATAGGTGTTTTTTTAAATAAACTTCCACTCCCCATTCTAAGGATCAGGATTTTAACAATAATGATCTTTAATTTTTGAGAGACACATCTATCTTTTCAATAACAGCCAAAATGATGTAATTATCTAAATTTTTTATTGAATTGGTGTGCTCTTTTTTAAATTAGGCAACCTCATTAAAATAAACATTCACAGGTCCTAGCCTAAGTTAGAAGAAAAAGATTTCAGCATCTGATTTGTAATATAATGTATAATAAAATGCTCAGATAATTGAGGAATGGCAAGATAAAACTAGATTTCTCTCACATACACACGCTTTTTCTTTAAGATTGTACTAGAGTCTATGAAGATAGTCTCTTTGAAGCAGTGTTACCATTCTTAGAGCCAAACTGATACTGTTGTGTGTGGGCTTCTTTGCTGTAAGCCTGGCATTTTGGGGCAAAATCTGTGATTCCTTTTCTAAACTTACATTCTCTAAATATTTTTTTTCTTGTAGCAAATACCAAGTCGCCAAAAGAAAATTTTAGAAGAAGCTCATGAACTAAGTGAAGATCACTATAAGAAATATTTGGCTAAACTCAGGTCTATTAATCCACCATGTGTGCCTTTCTTTGGTGAGCATTTCTTCTTAAATTTTTATCATGTTTCTAAGACAATTTTTCATTAAGTGACTGAGTATACACATGTCTAATATACCAGCTGAAAATACTTAACAAATATTTAGCACCTGAATTCCCTTAGAATTTTTCTCTGTGAGGACTTTAAGATCAAGCCCAATATGTACATTCTACTTTTTATTTCCATAATGGGTAGCCATTCAGTATTGTATAATGCTTACTTTTGTTTTAATATTCATAGAGGTCTTTTTTTTTTTTTTTTTTTTTTTTTTTTCATAGAGGTCTTTTTAATTGACTTATAGTAAACCAGATACTCTGCAGAAGAGGCATGGCCATATTTACCCATATTTATAACCATGCTTCTTATATACAGTTTGTTTCACATGGCTAAAAATCATGTGACTTAGGGCCCACATGTTCTACACATCAAAATTTTACCTACTCTTTTTCCCTCTCTTCTGCACAAGAGGAAAGTAGTGCCTTTTCTTTCTGTAAAGACTGAAACCTACCAACCATCTGAATCTTCTCCCTTCTGATAGGTTTCTCTGTCTTATTCCATCATTTATTTCCTGTATTTTATATCTTCAGTATCTCTTTCACACTGGTTTCTTTTCTCTGCTGGTATGTATGCTCTGGTGATTCTTCCTCTAAATACTTACAAAAATTATGACCTCAATTACATATGTGCTGTTTAATCTTTTCAGTATGTGGTATATTTTCTTCTAGGCTTTCCCTCATCTCTATTTGTATATTTTCTATATAGTTTTAAGTTATATTGCATGTAACATTGTTATGCCCTGATATTTTTTCAGTTAACATCTTTGTTCAGGCTTTCTAATAACCATTTTTGTATTTACTTTTAATCTTTGTCTTATACATATTGTATATAGTTGTAACTGTGTTACATGTACACATTGTTTACTTTTTTCACTTAGCATGTCCCAAATGTATGGTGTTTTATTAGTCTTCATAATTAACATTTCTCATGGCTACATGAAGTCCTTTAAAGTTGTTATGACACTTTATTTAACCATTACCCTATGACCTGACGTGTGTGTTGTGTCTATCTTTTTTGCTTTCCTAAATAATGTTATAATGAATATCTTCATATTTATGCTTATTTTATGCATTTGAGAATATTTTCTTGAGCTGTAAAGCCAATTTAGCTAGATAATTTATATCTAGCTGGATATTTATTGAGCTAGATATTTTTACCAATCTGCCTTTTAGTTTTTATTCTTTTTTTTTTCTTTTTTTCTTTTTTTTTTTATTTTTCTTTTATTTTTTTATTTTTTATTTTTTTTTTTTTAGTTTTTATTCTTTGAAATACAGTTTTTTAAAAATTCTGTAATCTGTTCATTTTCCCCATTATGATTTCTATTGTTTCTTACCCTAGGAAGTTCTTCCAGTTTAGAAATTTAATATTCAGTCATACTTTCTCCTAGCTTTATGACTTGACCTATAAAATTATATTTAACTGTTTAATCAAGTTGAAATCTCTTTTAGATATCATGAAATACTCAAATTTATTTCTCCACCAATTCTTTATCTGTTGACCCTGGCTTATTGAATAAGTTTTCTTTATTCCCATTTACACACTGTACCCCCTTCTTTAAGAAAAAAATATTTCCCATTAACGTCCTTTTATATTATTTTAATTTTATTGAAGTAGAGTTGATTTACAGTGTCATGTTAGTTTCAGATATACAACAAAGTGAATCCGTTATATACATGCACATATATTCATTCTTTTTTAGATCCTTTTCTCATATAGGTATTCACAGAATATTAAGTAGAGTTCCCTGTGCTATACAGTAGGTCCTTGTTGCTTATCTGTCATATATAGTAATGTGTACTGTTCATCCCAAGCTCCTGATTTATCCCTCCCTCCAGCATTTCTAAGTTTGTTTTCAATATCTATATGTCTGTTTCTGTTTTGTCAATAAGTTCATTTGTATCTTTTTTAAAATTAGGTTCCACATATGAATATCATATGATACTTGTCATTCTCTGTCTGACTTACTTCACTTAGTATGATAATCTATAAGTCCATCCCATTAACTTCTTATCCTTGTGCCCTAGTCTTAATGACTGGCACTTTATAATCAATGATTCTCAGCCAGGGCGGTTTTTGCCCTCCAAGGAACATTTAGCAGTGTCTAGAGACATTTTATTGTTCAGTATAGTCAGTAGAGGATAGGAATATTGCTAACATTCTTCAGTGCACAGGACAGCCCTCCACAACAAAGAAATATCCAGTGTGAAAGGTCAGTAGTACCAAGGATAAGGAATCCTGCTTTAGGGGATTCCTTGGCAATCCAGAGGTTAGGACGTGGAGCTGCACTGCCAGGGCCCCATGGTTCCATCCCTGGTGGAAGAATTGAGATCAGAAGCCAATGTAGCAGGGCCACAGAAACCCCAAAATTCTGCTTTATATTTAAAATATTGTCATATATGGTAAGGCCGGCTTGTCTTTGTTCTTCAGTATTTTTTTTGCCAATTTTGTCTCTTTATTTTTTCAAATGAACCTGGGAATGAGGGGGTGATTCCCCAAAATACAATTGGAATGATCTATCAATTAATTTGGAAAGGATGTACATATATGATATTTAGTTTTTTCCTTAGGTATTTTTAATTGTGAATGGTATTTATTTTTTAATAGTCAATTTCCCTTAATTCCAGGAATTACTCATTTCAGGGGATTTTCTAAATATTTAATCATATCTAGAATAATAACAGTGGCTCTTCCTTTGAATTTATTTCTGTGTTAAGCCTCATAGCATTAGTCATAACTTCCTAAACAAAGGTTAAATGATAATAAAAATAAGAAATTCTGTTTTAACCTCCATTTCAGCAGGGATACGTTATAATTTTGCTGTTTGCATGATTCAGTGCTGTTTACTGTGTTTAGAAAATTTCTCTTTATAGTTTTCTACTGCTTTTTTATTGGCAATATACATTTACTGTTTTAAGTAATTTGCTATCTGAGAGCAAATGATTTTTCTTGCTTAACAAATTAAAATTACAAGTTTGCTAATACTGAAACTTTCTGTTTACTCACATTAAGCCTTATTTGTTCATGGTGGATTAATCTGTTAAATATACAAATGAATTCTATGCCTTATCATTTCATTTAGGATTTTTGCATCCATCTTTGTAAATGAGATTGCTCTGTGGTTTCTCTTCTTGTCCTATATATATATTTATCAGCTTTTGTTATTATGGTTATATTTACTTTGTAACAAAGGTTTAGTAGCTTTCCATATTATTTGATTCCAGGATGTCATGAAATGATCTAGCCTTTAAACTTTGAAATATTCCAACAGAAAAACCATCGGGGCCTAGAATCTTTTGTATCATGTAATTCTATAATAACATTTTCATTTCTTTCTTAATTTTCTTTCTGTTTCAGTTTTTTTTGCTACACAGTTGTGTCATTTAAGTATTTTAAAGTACTAGCATTCTATTAAAATGACACTTTTGAATTTGCTTCTATCTGCAATATATTTTTCCATTTCTATTTTTACTGTTTGTTTTACATACTGAGTTTTTCTTCAAAACAAAGCTGAAACAATTATTCTCCCTGATTTTATAGTTTTATGTCATTTATGACTTTTTATCATTATTAATTTATTCTGTCTTCTGAGGATTTTTTCTCCATAAATTCTTGATAAAATTGTTGAGTTCATTTATTTTCTCTCCTGATAAAACAATGAAGTCTATGCATTTACTTTTAAGTGTAGTAACTGGTGCCAGTTCATACAAAGGAACCTAAGAAGGACCTTACGTCTGCTGTTCATTTCACTCAACCCGTCTCCAAATGTTTCCTGAGTACCTAAGTATCAGGAACTATGTCAGCTGCTTAGGAAAAAAATGAAATATACATGGTCGTTCAGTACACTTGCTGAACTTACAGTCATGCTACTCGTGATATCCTGTGGTCCCTGTGACTAGATATTTCCCCTCTATTAAGAGGGTCAAGGGTAGTATCTACCCAACACTTTCTTTATCGTCTTATCAGAATTGTTACTCAGTTTTTTTGGGCTGGCACTGCACTATTTACAGAATGATAAAAATCAGGCAGTTTCTCCTTCCAAGGTTATGCCAGGCTACGGGTCTATATCCCAATTTTTCTCCAGACACTAAAAGGTTCTACTCACAGATAGAATGCCATATACATGGGCAGACTAACATTTCCTCTCAGGTAACAAGATGTGCGGTAGAGTCCCACCTCAACCAAGTCTCACCTCTCTAAGCAAAACTCCAAGCCGACAGCCTCGGCTCTGGTCCTGCCTCTCACAGAGCTTTAATTGCGTGTCCTCCCCCTTTCTGGTCAGTTTGCTTCATCTCCACTCTTGCTTTCCTGCCATTTTAGAATTGACTGTATGTCTCTTGTATCCTGCTCTAGTTTGCAAGTGCTTTCATTTCTGTTCTGAAATAATGTGCTGCTTTTATTCATTCAGAAACATCAGTCGAATGCCTATATGTGCCAGAACCAGGACTAGGTGTTGAGAAGAGAGGGACAAGTAAAACATAGTCTTATCCTCAATAAGCTCCCTTGAAAGAGCAGGAAAATAAGTTACAGTGCTGTGTAGTAAATATACCACTGTATTGTAGAAACATGTAAGTCAGAGCATCAGCAAAGTGCTGTGGGAACTCTGAGCAGCCACTTTTTCCCAGAAACCTCACCCCTCTTCATTATTTGTCATAATGCTCTGCTTTTCCTCTCCCTACAACAGCTGACTTCAGAGCAGGTATGTAAAATGATCTTTTTTAAAAAAAAAAATTAGGCCTTAAGAGTTTATAATATTCAGGTCATATATATATGTGCAGTACATTTTCTATCATATATATGTATACACATATATAAAAAAATGCATGCTTAAACATTTTTTACTGATAGTTTATGATCAACAAAATTTGAACACCATGTCTTTAATCATTTATTCTCCTTTTAACTAGCAATTTATTTGTCATAAAATAATTTCCAAATTTTATTCTGAACTCTCTCAAAATGCTACTTGTAAGCATTTTCACAACTTAATTCAAGTATACTTTTAACACCTACAATATCCCATAACTTCTTATCCGCATGTTCCCCAGGTCAGTCATTATACCATCACCCAGTTAGACCCTCAGGCACAAAGTTGAGAGTCTTCGTTCTCACTATGCCAAACTCTGCCCAAACCAGTTAACCAGTTCTTGTGGACTCTACCTCTTAAATATTTATGCACTCCACTCTATCCCTGTGGATCCTCATCATCTCACCGAGGACTGCTGAGCTTCCTGCTTCTAGTCTTAACTCCTTCTTAACTCCAGAGAAATCGTTCTAGAATGTGAAGATGCTATCATCTCCTAATTACTTAGTGGATAAAATCTAAGCTCTTTAATTAAAAAACAGGGGGGGCGCTCTTCCTGACCCACAAACTCTTCACAATTGGGCCATCAATTTGTGATCAGTATGGAATATGGAAAGTTAATTTTGGCTGTCATCAATCATGTGTACTGTCATGGACGTTTATCAGACTGAACATTGAGCTAAGTGGATCACTGCAACTAAGTGTAGTGCATGCTAACTCACTTCAGTCGTGTCCAACTCTTTGTGACCCCGTGGACTGTAGCCCGCCAAGCTCCTCTGTCCATGGGATTCTCCAGGCAAAAATACAGGAGTGACTTAGTGTAGAGGAGAATATAACTGACTACAAGTAAAGGAGTCAGTGATAGGAGATATGAAGAATAAGAGCCTGGACTTATTAGAACATATGGTCATGCTGAGAAATAACCAAGTAACCAATACACTTAATAACTGAATACTTTCTAGAACCAGACAAGCACTGGTATCTATCATATTTCATTATTGCAAACTTGTTCACTTTGGTTTTGAGTCATTTAATCTTTTGAAGAAGATAACCAAAAATTCTAGTATTTAAAAATTTTGCTTCAGGAATTCGCTGGTGGTCCAGTGATTAGGACTCTGCTGCCCTCACAGTAAAGGACCTAGGTTCTACCCCTGGTTGGGGAACTAGAATCCCACAAGCCATGAACTTCCTCTACCACAAACTCATTTAGAACCACTCATCTTTACTCCGTTCATTCTTCTCATCTGGTGCAGAACGTATAGCTGCGGAGAAGGGATTAGAACTACTAACCTCTTGCCTATACCTGTCCTCATTTCCTGCCCCTCTCCCTCCACCCCACACACCAAATCCCTGAAGTCTAGCCAATTCTGAGTATGCCTTCCAGCTTCACTACAGACCAATGTCTTCAAACATATGGCTGCCTTGCTTAGAACACCCCGTTATCTTACTCTACTTATTAAGCTTCTGTTCATTTTTTGAGACTCACTTTAAACATATTTTAATCCGTGGTGCCTTTTTCTCTCCCAGAAGCTCAGGGCAGTTAGGCACACCTTGCTTGTGCTCTCATAGCATCTTATGCTTCAGTACCAATCAATATAGCACTTACCAAATCGCACTGTAGTAGCCCACATTCAAAGCTCTGAGCTCCTGAGGGAGGAACTGTGTATCTTGTTCATCCTTGTATCTGCAGTACCTAGAGCAGTGCTTGGCATAGAGCAGAGACTCAGTACATGAGTACTGAGTGCAGGAACTCATATTTACACACTTTCCCCCCCACGCATCACAGTCAGTACTTGAGAGGAAAGGCAGACATAAGAGGATAGGGAAAGAATAGCAACAACAGCATCAACAATCACAACCATAGATAATTCAGCATCTACTTTTGTCAGGCCCTATTCTAAGTCTGTACATAAATTTACTCATAATGTTTCTCACAGCAACCCTGCTATCCTCATTACCCAGTTGAGTAAACCAAGGCACACAGAGGTTAAGCAACTTGTACAAGATCACGAAAATAGAAAGCAGCAGAGCTGGCTCCAAAACCTTTATGCTAGAACAGAAAGGAACTAAAAAGCCTGCTTTTCTATTCATTCTCCTCCTTATCCATTGCACAGCCTGCAGTGAGGCAGAAACAGGAACTCCTTACTTGGTTGCCATAATTCTAGAAGTACTGAAGACCAGAATATACATAAATTATATGCAGTCCTGTCCTTGATAGGATTGCACATCCTTTCACATTTTCATGAGTAAGCCTATCCAAACAGTACCACCTCTGAATTACAAATCCTAATAGCCTCTTGAGGGCTCCAAGAGCTAATTATGCAGAAAATATGATCCTCTGAAGTTAACATTTTCCTCTTTTGCCAAAAATATGCATCAAGTGATGGGTTATTCTTAAAGTTCCATTAACAAAATCATGACATATGTCAAATAACATTAGGGTTGGGAGATGGAAACTTAATTATTCTTCCTGTAAATCTATTAATTTTCTTAAACTTGGTCTCCCTTTCTCTGATATTTACTTAGCCTGTTGTTTTTCATAGAGTGGAAATTTGTGCTTTAATTCTTCGGTTATGATGATTGAAATGGTACACTGTAATATAATTACTGAAAAAGAAAAAAACTATCTGTTTCCATTTTTATCCTTGAAGTAATTTCATTATATCTTCCAGGAATTTATCTAACTAATATCTTGAAAACAGAAGAAGGCAACCCTGAGGTCCTAAAACGGCATGGAAAAGAGCTTATAAACTTTAGCAAAAGGAGGAAAGTAGCAGAAATAACAGGCGAGATCCAGCAGTACCAAAATCAGCCTTATTGTTTACGAGTAGAGTCAGATATCAAAGTAAGTTGAATTCTCTGAAGATACATATTTCTGATTAAGTTTATAACCACCTGATAAGAGTCGGGTTTATTTTATAGAAGAGAAAAAGGAAAATAAAACTTTAAATATTTCCAATTTTCTTGTGTTAAAATGTTTTAAGTTATTTTCATGACTTTTAAACTGAATTTAAATTATTTAACATTAATAATATTTTATTTTTTAGAGGTTTTTTGAAAACTTGAATCCAATGGGAAGTAGCATGGAAAAAGAATTTACGGATTATCTTTTCAACAAATCCCTAGAAATAGAACCACGAAACCCTAAGCCTCTTCCAAGATTTGTAAGCATTCATATTATTTCCTTTACATTTAAATATTTTTTGCAGTTGTTATCTACATCTATCTGGTGGTTTATAGTTTTCTACAAAGGCATTCAGGGATGAAGTGCACGTGTAATGGATAAAAATAGTAGATAAATCCTTAATAAATATACTCAGGATTAGTCCACTTAGTTCCAAGTAAATGAGCACTAACATTAACGTGAATAAAATCCTAATACAATAGATAAAGAAGTTGGGCAAACGTACAAGTTTTTGTTTTGTTTTGTTTGACAAAGAAAAATGTTATTCATTATTTATTTTAAGGGCAGGAAATTTGACTGATTTATTCACTTATAGTAAATATATGTACTTACAACTTTTTTGAAAGTAATGACATGAGAATTTTAACTATGAATCATTAGCTGTAAAAATAACAGGTTTGGCAAGATACTTTTTGAAGGGGGAAATAAAGTTTCCATTCTTTCCTATTACTTGTAAGTGCCTGACCAAATTTATGTACAATATCATCATTTCACTGTTCTGAATATAATCTCGCTTATTCATAAGAAAGTTAGGAACCAAGAAGTAAACATAAATGGCTTCTAAGTAACCAAGATAAATCTCATAATGTCTGTGAACTAAGGCTTAATGAAGTTACTCTATAAGAAAATTTCTCAAGGCCTAAAACAATTTCAAAAGACAGATTAAAAACAGAAAATTGAAAATAGCTATATATAGTCTGCTCCAGTGAAACACACTGACAATCACTGAGAAACAATCACTCTGTAAGAAAAAGAAAAGCCATAAAACTAGCATAAACAGGTGAGAAATGCAAGCAATTTAATGCATTTGTAAATAGCATTTACAAAATGCATTTGTAAATAATCCTGATGGCATCACTGTATTACAGCATAGTAAGGTATCATAGTTCAAAACAACAGTCCTGGCTTTCCTCCCAAGATTAAATTAGTTTCACACAGTCCATTTTAAAAGCCAGAGAAATGTTCACTGTATCTTAGAAAGATTTCCATCAGAAATATTGAAATAACAAATACTCTGGTATTTATAGGATTAAAATTCAGTTATTTAAAGAAATTCATTCCCTACTAATTTAGATAGCCAAGGCTTTATGGAAATGGGGTGTTAACACTTAACTTGGATACTTTGATTTGAGTCGGTATTAGTGGTTTATGGTTTTCCTGGATATTAATCGAATTTTACCAAACATTTATAGAAGAACCTTCTTTTCCATTAACGGTGTTGTAAGTATTGTGTTTCTTTTGATATGTCTACAGCCAAAAAAATACAACTATCCCCTAAAATCTCCTGGTGTTCGTCCATCAAATCCGAGACCAGGTACTATGAGACATCCCACACCTCTGCAGCAAGAGCCAAGGAAAATTAGTTATAGTAGGATCCCTGAAAGTGAAACAGAAAGTACAGCATCTGCACCAAATTCTCCAAGAACACCGTTAACACCTCCTCCTGCCTCTGGTGCTTCTAGTACCACAGATGTTTGCAGCGTATTTGATTCTGATCATTCAAGCCCTTTTCACTCAAGTAGGTGTTCAAGTTTTAAGTGCTTTAAGTAACTGTTAGTGTTGTATGTACTAGAGGTAAAAAAGAATCTGTGTGTGTGTATATATATATATTTATATATATATTTTTTTGTAAATTTGTAGATATAAACCATGTACCATTTCAAAATATATTATTATAAAAGTAGAAAATAAATTAGAACAGCCCTCTTTAAATGTAGTACACTTTACTGATAGGCCTGGTGATTAAATTTGTAATTGAAATTTCATTTGAGCATTTGTTTTCAATTGGCGAATTTAAAATGCCTCTCCGACTTCCAGAGGAAACGAAGATAACTGCTAAAATTGCATGGACTAATCAATCTGATGCCTTAAATGTTTCCTCCAAAATTATATTTGAAACTGCTCAGTACATGATTTCTTTCTCACAAAATCTTGTAGTTTCTAATTTTACAATGTATCAAATTCACACTTCTACTTAACCCTTGTTCAGTCAACAGCATCCTATATAGTGCCTACTAATAAACTCCTGTGCTTTCAAGCCCAGCCATACAACTCTCACAGATTGCACACTGTTGCTCATCCTTTTCTATTTATAAATCAGTGCTGTCCAATAGAAATATTTATAATATGAGCCCCATATGTGACTTTTAAATGTTCTTTCTACATTTTTAAAATGCAAAAATTAAGTGAAATTAATTTTGATAATATATTTTATTTAACCCAGTATATACAAAATGTTGTCATTTTTTTTTTTTTTTGATATCTCATTGTGGTTTTAATTTGTACTTTTCTTTCTTTTTTTTTTTTATTTTTTATTTTTTTATTTTTCAGTGGGTTTTGTCATACATTGATGTGAATCAGCCATAGAGTTACACGAATTCCCCATCCCGGTCTCCCATCCCACCTCCCTCTCCACCCGATTCCTCTGGATCTTCCCAGCCAAAATGTTGTCATTTAAACTTGAAATCAGTATTAAAATTTACTGAGATATTTTACAATCTCAGTTTTTGTCCTAAATCTTCTAAATGCAGTATGTATTGTATACTTACTGCAGGTCTCAATTTGGACTAGCCACATGCGAGCACTTAATAACCACATGTGGCTAATGGGGACCACACTGTGCAGCCCAGCCCAACCCTTTGAGAGGCTGCCTTCACTGTTACCATTAGTTTTTTTTAATCAATTTCATATTGAGCCTTAAAGCTCTACTAAGATCTCAGAACCTTTTTTCATTTATTCATTATTAAATCAGAATTTGAATGCAGTTTCTTTTAACCCTTTCACAACCCCTTCCACATGCTCTTTCCACTGGCTGTCTTAGCTCATTGTATAGTTCAAGTTCTCCCCTAATATTAGACGTAATAGAACCCAATACTGAGAGGCAGCCTGACATTGTTGGGGAGGTAGTTAAGCACTAACATAGGATTCCTAACTCCTAGTTTGTCATTTCAGTCTGCTAGCGAGCCTTCTGATTTTAGATAAAACAGTTTCTGGGTGCCTTCTGTGGATTAAACTAGATTTTTAAGATTTTTTCCAATTCAGAAAATCTGTTTTAAAAAAAATTACTCTATGGAGTTCTATTATTTTGAGATTTGGTCCAGAATACTACTTATTTATTCCTGTGTTGAATATATATTTGTAGTTACCCATTAGTTTGTCTTGTCTTTTCTACCACATAAACGGTGTTTGTTTTAAGAATTACTACATCTTGGGTTTATTTGGCTACTGAAGATTACAAAATCATGTTATGTTACTAGTAGGCTATCAGATATTTTTTATAAGTTCAAGTAAAACCAGGTAAAATATTACCATTTCCCCAACTCACGAACTTCCTAAATTAAGTGATAATATAAAACCAGCACATTTTACAGTATACCTGACTTAAAATTATTATTATGACCCATTTAACTGTTTGAAGAGGTTTTTTCCTCAAGCAGATGGCTATGATCTGTGTTATAAAGATTCCCACATGCATGAATTATTGAAATTGCATGAAAGCCATCAACTGCAAATTCTGTTTTTCTTATTGAAGTAGCTAAAAATGAAAGATGTGGAGAAACAGGAGATAAACATATTTCATTCCCTACTAGTGCTGAATCTTTAAATGATTAGTCAAACAGGGAAAAAAGAGTCATTTTGGAATCCAGTGTTCTGGATTATTGTTTTCTCATATGTGGCAGTGGAGTAATATTAACTTTATTTTAAAATAGCTGGACAAACAAAGAAACCACAGTTGCAAGAATTAGGCTTTGTAATCTTATCCCTGAGGATTTTTTCACTTTCTCTTTCTTTGTGATAAAAGGAAACCCCTGTTACTATTCCTTTTGTTCTTAGTAAAAATTGAAAATAACAGATTTTGAAGTTAAGAAAGTCAGTATAATACAAAACCATCTGTAAGCTCAGTTAATCCCCTCCTTAAAGCTCATCTATAGATATTAAAGGTCCTCATCTGCTTTGACCCCACTCTGCTTAACAGATCTGCTGGTATTAATGGGGGGGAGGGCCCAGTGGTCACCAGCACATCCAACTTGGTACTCATTGTGTTGCCACTAGAGCGAATACCTACTTCCTTGCTGTCCTCAGGGCCTGGCAGGAAAGAGCTGCTGTACCTACATTTTTAAGTCATCTACTCAGTACGAAGAGGCAGAAAGGCACTGCAAAGCAAAGGCATTGCAAAGCAAAGACATTGCTTAGGTTTTTCAAAAGGTAGAATTTGACTAGAATTTTTTGATCTGTTATAATAGTTGTTTTGCTTTTTTTTTTTAGTTTTTTTCCCCAAAATAATTTACTTTAAAAACAAAGATTAATTTCTTCAGCCAATATCTGTTAAAAATCTCATTTCTTGCTAAGTAAGCTTGGACACATCTTCTCTGGTAAGGCTTGCAATCTTACTGAGAGATTTAAAAAAATAATCATAATAAAAGAAACTCATAGTTAAATGCTTAACAAGGGTTAAATGCTTTGATTCTGTTTGTACTATGATTTTTTTCATCTCTCAGTAAGATTGCAGAGAAGATGTATAAGTTTTAGTTTATTGACAAAATGCTAAATGAGTGAAGATATAAACGCAGTAGAAGTTCACACGAAGATGACCACAGAACGGGCAGGAATGGTCAGAGAAAACTTTGTGGTGAAGACAGAGAGGGAAGGAAACTGGCCCCTCCAGTGCTGCTACACACAGCCTCACATTCGGAGCCCGGCTCCACGCCTTGCGCTCAGCAGGCCTGCCTCTCAGGTGATGATGACAGTGGCTGGGAAGAGGGGAAAGGCCACCAGCTTTCTCTCTGTGGCTCTAGCATGGAGGGAGGAGGATGAAGTGCTTTTGGTACCTTCCTATTGAAGGCTGCCTGGTGATAAAAGGGAGCCATGGGTCTGGCCTGGTCTGTGTGCTACAGATGAGCTTTATCCCATCCCTTAGTAGGGAAGGTTTTAACAAGAAAAGATATATTTCAAGCTGGAATGCAAAGCTTTTCTTTGTAGCAGATTGTTGTAGGTGATTAGTTTCTGATCTCATACATTTGCATTTAACAGGCTTTTGTGAATTTAAGAAATTATCCATGATCTATATAATTTTTTTCTATAGGAAAATGCTTATTTTTATTCTCAGAATGACTCAGTTATAAATTGGAGGTTATCTTCCAACAGTGGTTTCAACGCTGACTGAAAGTTATAATCCCCTGAAGAGCTTTAAAAAAAATAAAATACCTATATGCTCAGTCCATGCTTGTATTAGACCAGCATTGGCATATGGGCATCAGTATTTTTAAAAACCTTCCAGCAGGGCCTAACGTGCAGGCACAATGGAGAAACCACTGATCTGTTGTACTTTACCAATTTATGCTACTTTTTGATTAACTGGATTTCAGCCCTAAGTCACTGTCAATAAATTTGTTCAGTACCTAGCTGACAAGAATTCCTAGTATATATTTCTTGAGATTTATAATGTATAATTCTCAAAGAATTTTTTAATAGCATTTTCCAGGCAGTAAGACTAAGCAATTAGTTTGAAGTGACAAATCAGAAAAGTGCCCCAAGTTTACACATAAATCTAAGCCTTTGCTGTATATACATTAGACCAAAGCCCAGCCTACAACTGTGTGCACAAGTATGTATGTGTAAGTGTAATCATTCTTTCTAAAAGCCTGCATTTGGTAGCTGTCATTAGCTTATGTTTTGATTTTACTCCTATATTTTACTAAGTATACGACCATGTTCTGGACGCTTATCTCCAGAAAGCATACTTATTTCCTTTCCAAAAAAGTGAAAAATACATAAGTAGTAAGCACTGGAGCAGATACTCCCTTTAAACCCCTGTTATGTTAGTGAAGAGAATCTCATTTGTAGTGAAAGAATCTTTGACACAGCAGCAGCATTACTTAATGTCAAAAGTATAAAAATGAATTTTAATCTTTTGAGAGCTAACTTATTAGGATTAGCTGGATTCCTACCCTCAGTAACCGTAGCCCCCAAATAAATATCAGTACATATGGAAAGGAGGTAGTACCATATGTTATTTGAAATCAGGGCTGTCTGGGAAACAAAAACACTGTATAAGCAGTCAAATAAATGGTTCTGCCAACTAAACCTAGGACGTAAAATTATGCTTGTTCTGACCAAAGAAGCTAGAAAAAGCAACAGCCCTAATTGTTGAGTGATTGTTTGTTGTGCAAAAATGAGAGAGAGAAACCTGAATTAATCAGCTCAGTCTCATGCTAGAGTTATTGCTTTAGCCTCTTAGATATGATCTGTTTGGTATGTTGGTGATATGAGGCAGTGTAACCTAAATGACTGTATTGATTTAGAACCAGTATAGATCCTCTAGCTTTTGTCTCAGTTTTTCTGCTTTAATGCTCTCAGGGCTTTGCATTTTATGATTTTCAATTTTTTTCTTAAAAGAATGAGTGTTGTTGAAATTAGATATTCAAAAATTATCCGTTTCCTGCATAAATAATGTATCTAAGCACCAAAAATGTTTAATGATATTTTAAGTGTTTAAAAATATAGAAGGAAAAAAGCTATATCACTTTCAGCTTGTTTGTAATATCCAAGCTATAGTTATTTTGTGATGAACACATGCCCCAAGAACATTTCTAAGGTATATATATACTACTACTGACAATAATGGTAAGAAATTCCCTTTTATTTCTCAATTTTTATAACATAAATTCATTATTTACTACTTATTTTCACAAGTTTGGGTTTTCAAAATAATCCTTATTGAATGACATATTTCTGTATGTCCAACTGAATTCTTTGCTCAAATTGGGTTTATACATTTTTTGGAAGTCTTCCACTAAAACAGAAGGAGATTATAGTTTTCTCATGAATGCTTTTTCATTTAATTATTATGACATCAAGTAGTGAATCTAAAACGAATCTTCAAAATTCCCAATGATGTTAATGCAATTTAATTCTTTTTCTCAAAAGTAAGTAGTAATGAGCTTTTGCTAAGCTGTTCTATCATTCTTTAAAACTAGAATGACAGAAATAACATTTCTATTATAAAATAAATTTTTACAGATGAGTTGAATATATTTATGAAAGAAAAAAATCTACTTTTTCTTGTTTCCTTTCACAGGCAGCGATACCGTCTTTATCCAAGTTACACTGCCCCATGGCCCAAGTTAGTATATTTGGTTTAAGACTCATAATTTTTGCTTTGGCTTTAAAAATTAAACCAAATGTAACCTTTCCTGCTAAAACTCGTCTTGGGTCTGGCAGCATTGGTGCCTTGCTTTGCAGCATCTTAGAAGTGAGGCCTTCACTTGTACTATCTTTTGATCATAAATGATTTGCTTAAACTTATATAATTCTCATGCTTTTTGTAAAACCTTTCTTCTCTTTTGAAAGAACATTATTATATGGGTGGCTTCCACATTTAACCATTTCTCTTTCCAACTCTGGAGTTCTAATGCCCAACTTTAAAAAAAAGGCAAGAGCATGCATGCGCATATGAGAATGCTGGCAGTTACATGCAGTGTCTAAGTCACAAAATACCCTCAGGCAGGGGAAAGCACAGGCTGTAGGCAAACGACTGTTATTTGACTTTAGAACAGCTATCTTATCACTGTGACTATCTGTGTTATATAACCTAAATATTCATCACTAATAAGCAAAATAAAGTTCCAATGTAGGTATTTGTTTTTAAAGTAAACTAACAATTCACCAACTATCCCTTAAATTTTAAGCCAATAGATTGTTTTTTGCTGCCCTTCATACAAATGATTTCAGAATGTATACCATGGAAAATAGTTTTATAAGCTAACATAGTCTCATAAGAAGAAAGGTAGGTGATCAGAATGTTGCTCATTTAAATAATATAAATACACAAAGTACTCTAAGTTCTATCTTGTTATAACATTTAATTAACAAAATTAAAACTGTCAGTGTTTAAAGGAAAGAAAACCTGCCAAATACAGTTTTGAATGATCATCTAAGTGTTTTTTCACGTCTTTTTCATTGTGCTGATGTACAGGTTAACTTACACTAATGTTTTTCAAAGTGTAGTTATTTATATGCCTATATTAAGCCCTTATCATAAATGTTTGTAAGACAGGTTACAATCAGAGGCTTTTGCTTACCTTTTTAGTGCCAGTTCATCAATTTACTCCTAAGTCAGGTTCACTAGATTCTAGTGTAATTTCTGTTTTTATTATCCGCACAGCCTCAGTCATTTTAAATGTGTTCATCACAATGAAAAATTCTGGATTAGAGTGTGATGAACCTGACTCTGCTTCCCCACCAAGAAGAGCTGATACCTAAGCAAACTGAAGAGATCCCTCCCCGGGACAATAGAGTCTCTCCCTGCCGTCCTTTTAAAGCATGGCAGGGAGAGACATTGGAGAGAGTGGTTAAGACCAGAAAGTATTCCCAAAGACTATCCAGTGGAGGCAAGGAAATTCTGGACTAATGTAGTCGGGGGGGCGGGAAATGAGCCCATCATAAAAGGTTAACAAAAGTTACCATTCCAAAAGTTTTTAATAGTTTGCTCTCTCCCAGAAAATTCCAGTAATAGATTAACAATAGAAATGTTATTTTGTTCAAGAAGTATAACAACAGAATAACTTAGGCAGCTTTTTTTCTGAAAACTCTGCTAAGAAATTCCTGCATGCTTTTATAGCAGTTTGCTTTAATAAAGGAAGTACTGTTGGGTGTTGCTTTATTGAACTGCTTTTTATACTTCTGTACATTTATTTTAATAAATATAAGCAGGATTGATGAAATAAAATTCCTGTGAACTTTTCAAAATTGTATCATCTACAGGATCTGCTTCAGTATCATCTATAAGTTTAACCAAGAGCACTGATGAAGTGCCTGTCCCCCCTCCTGTTCCTCCACGAAGACGGCCAGAGTCTGCCCCAGCGGAATCTTCGCCATCTAAGGTAAAGTAGAATATCTGGTTATCTGGAGACTGGAATCATTACAGTTCCATTATAATCAAGTGCTCATCTCTCATTGAGTTCTAACTGAATGAGGTTAATACTCAGGGTATTGGGGCTTAGTAGAGTGTAAACCAAAATTAAGTATGGGTTTACCATGCAGTAATGTTTTATTTCCTTTCTTCTGAAAACAGTTTTCTGGTAGATTTTCAAAATACTTGTAAATCTAAATATGGGTACTGTCAAAAAAAAAACCAAAAAAACACAAGTTTAACCTATAATTTAAGAGTAATGTAGTCTCAAGCAGTTCTTTAAAAAGATAGACATAATAAAAGAGATCTGAAGCTTTATATGAAGGCATGTTTTAAATGAAACCATATCTCAGTGCTAAATGTTACATATCTAAGCCTGTAACAGGTGAATCTGACAGGCTTTTAAGTGGGATTTTCATGAAAATTCCAGGTCAGAAGAGACCTTAACAGCTCATAATAGCTATTTTTTTTTCCTACCTGTTTAAATTTCTTTCTTTGCCAACTGTTAACATGATTCAGTGGTCTCAAAGTGTCCAGAGAGCAGAGCACCTGGGCAAGGCAAAACTCTTTGCAGAGTACCATGAAATGCTATTATAGTAAATTTAATATTGTAAAATTGATAGGTAACATGCTAAGTTGAAATGATCTTATATTAGATTGAATGATAGGTAAGCAGCAGCAAACAACAAAATTTTGAGAAAAATAAAAACTTAACATTGAAGGAAAAATACTTTTTTTAATGAATGAACTGCCAATAACCTCCAGTTTAAAGCATATGGCAAAACTCCCTGATCCACACCTAGAGTTCTTCCAATAACATATTTGAAAACCCAGCTTAATTCTTAGTGTATTCATGGTGCTACATATGTTGTTAATAAATGTTTTTTTTTTCCATTTATGTTAGATGATGTCTAAGCATTTGGACAGCCCCCCAGCAATTCCTCCTCGGCAACCCACATCAAAAGCCTATTCACCACGGTATTCAATATCAGACCGGACCTCTATATCAGACCCTCCTGAAAGCCCTCCCTTATTACCTCCACGAGAACCCGTGAGGACACCTGATGTTTTCTCAAGCTCACCACTACATCTCCAACCTCCCCCTTTGGGCAAAAAAAGTGACCATAGTAATGCCTTCTTCCCAAACAGCCCCTCCCCCTTTACACCACCTCCTCCTCAAACACCTTCTCCTCATGGAACAAGAAGGCATCTGCCGTCACCACCATTGACACAAGAAGTGGACCTCCATTCCATTGCTGGGCCGCCTGTTCCTCCACGACAAAGCACTTCTCAGCATATCCCTAAACTCCCTCCAAAAACTTACAAAAGGGAGCACACCCACCCGTCCATGCACAGAGATGGACCACCACTGTTGGAGAATGCCCATTCTTCCTGAGTTCCTCTGGACCAGGATGTACGTTTTCCTAGCCCCAGATCCATTGCTGGCGATGGATGCACTGAACGTGCCAGCACTGAGGAGTTAAAATGAGAACTCCAAACACTAACGACTCTACTTCAAGATGCAGTCATAAGACAATGAATTTTAACACGGACATCATTATAAAGTGAATATGGAAAGACTGATCTAGAGGAAGTGGACAACTGATTTCACCTGAAAATCAAGTAAAGGAACCTTTTGCCAGCCAGTAGGCAGGAGTCCTTTTTGTGAAGTGATCTCTATCATTAAAGGGATGGAAAACAGTCTCGTGTCCAGCAGGCCCACATGGTGACAGTTTTTGTAATTCAAAATCTTATGCACTTTTTAAAAAGAAATCTTAAACAGGGATCTTCAAATCCTCCTTTGTTTTCCTTTGCTTTTACTCGTCCTACTTTAGAATATTTTCTTAAAACTCATTCAGAGGACTGTGAGGAAAGGCCGTGGTACCTGCCCTTGTTGGAATCAAACCCAGCACCATCCTACGGTCCTGTTTACAGATTATCACAGTGAAGTGAGTGGGTACCGAGGCTTCACCAAAGAGGTACTTTTTTTTTTTTTTTAAGAATAATTATGCCAATTTTAAGAGCATCGCCCTACCCACCCTCCCTACACAAACAGAATGTGGTGGTGTTGCCTTCAAACGAGAAGTTTTGTAACAATGACAGAAGAACTCTTCTAAAAATGTAACTGTCAAGCATATGATTTACATTTAGGAGACTGTTAATCTTTATGCTAGACTGTCATTTCCCCCCTTTTCCCACAGAAGTTTACTGGTAATCCATGTCATGGCTTGTAGATGTCCCTCTAACCATACTGTGGAGATGCAGTTACCTGGTGGGAAAGGAGCACTTGTTGGGCGTCGCTGACACCAGTCATGTTTGACTAATAGTTGAGTGATCAGCATATCTAGAATTACCTTGCATTGCCTAAATCATGTGTATATAGTGAATGTTATATAATATACCTGGCAGGTCTGTTTTAATTTAATTGAATAAAGATACAAAGACTTTGTTTGGCTGGCATATATTAAATTATTATATGGAGAAAATGGTTGATTCTTATTTCTTTCAGTTGAAACACACACATACATACACACACACACACACACAACACTAAGCATAAAAGCTCGTATTGTGGTACGCCTTGGTTTCTAGTTCTGGATGTATGTATTCCTCTTAAAAGAATGATCTAAAGTTGCAGTTTGGCATGTAGGAAAATATTTGGTTAGAATAGGATGGGTATCTTTTAAGCAGAGCTTTGTAAGGTTTTTAATTTCCTAGGTAACATGTATTACAGTTTGTTAAAGTTTATATTAAACATTCTACCTTGCCTGAGGTCTTTGCTCTATCAGAACTATTCGTAATAGAACATCTACCTACATCATTAATATCATAATATGGATTATTCATTAAACCTATGTACTGACCTTCTGAGTCTAACAAATACTGTGACTGAAATGCATGCAACTTGTTGAAGAGAAAAAATGTTATTAATCTCCACTATAATATCTGTGAAGTGTGCAGTACTCCGTCCTTAGAGAGTCATCAGTCCATCTGTATCTGCATGTGTCCTCTGAATAATGAAGTAACATTTCAGCAGTTCTGTTAACCATGCCATTAGAGGCATTTTTAGAAGTGCTGCATCATGGTGGAAACCTAGTACTTTAATAATTTTCTGTGGTATTTATTAGAGCATTAAATGTACATCACAGTAGTACAATATATAGTCCTTTAAGACCAGAATGTTGGTTGCATCATCATTAAGCAATCCATCCTGTCATATCCTTTCTTATTTATTTGTTAGAGTTGAATCTTTTGTTTTTAATATTTGTACCATTCCTATCAGAGTAGCCACTTTTATGAAATGTCTCCTTTCAAAAGTCTCCCTCAAAATTTATTTCAAATCCACTCTAATAAAGCGTCCATAAGACCATTCATTCAACAAGTATTTATCTAAGCCTACTTACTAGTGCTGCTACAATTAATCATAATACACATTCCAGAATTTCCATGACTTTTTATTAGACCAGCCTCATCATCCCTAGGATTTCCCTTTATGTGTCTTATGCACACTTCTCTTTAATTACCCCAACCCTAACTCCAAATGAGAACCTGAGAAAAGTCACATTGGAGCCCATTCAGTATCCCTCTGGCCAGTGTGTTAGCCTTCTAATAAGGTGATGACCTCTTTTCAACCTGCCTGATTGCATAAAGAAGAAAAACTTAGATTTGAAGTTCTAATCATACTTCTTCCAAAGGGAAGTATTCTTTTACCCTGGAGGTTCTAGGCGACCGCTTCACTGTGCATCAGCTGTATATGCATTGTGGACAGAAGATACTTGAACTCTGAAATGTAAAAGTGGGGTCAAAAGATTTTCTGCAGTGGTAACTGATTAGAAAAATTTCAATTGGATGCCCTTAAACAGTGGTGAGAAAACTGTATCCTTGCCTTCTTCACATGTGAAGCATTAACTCACTGGCAGATTTACTCTTTGTAGTAACTGAAATCTACTTAATCCAGGGACAAGAAGTGGCTGAGAAGATAAATGCATCACCACAAAATTCTGCTTTTGAATTCAGGACATTACAAGACAGTCAGTGCAACATGACTTTCCTAAACCACATTCCAAAACATGGAACATTTCTTTTAGAAATGGAAATGCTCTTAGTTGTTTCATTATCTTTGGATCAACAAAATGAAAATATTTCAAGGCTGAATTTACCTACTTGGGCCAATAACCAATATAATAGAAAGGGAGGCTTTTCACATCTAAGTACTTTTAGGAACAAATAAAGTATATGTTTCTAAATTTATTGAAAGGTTATTTATTCTTTCTGCATCTCCAAATGTATTTTAAAACTACAAATTATCAGGAAATGTATAAATGTCAAAAGTTTGCTTAATTAAAGGCTGTTGGATATCAGATTATGTGTTCAGTAGGTTACTACGCTCTAACAACTCAAGAATGTTTTAATAAATCTAAATTTAGCAAACAGCATGCCACCCTAATTATACTACAGTTAACAGAACAGTGTAGTGAACCGTACTTTTTCAGCTGGAGGCTACATTGTGGTTCCAAATTCCTTAATGTGTTTTTCCCTACATTAAAAATTAAACCAAAAATTAGTTGCTATCTATGATCACTATCTTGTCTTAATTCTCAAATTTAGCTCACTTTAATCATGTACCTCATCATTTGTCTTTTAATGACAGCTTAAATTGAGAGTTTTAAGTGGCTCAGCAAAATAGATAATGCAAATAGGGGGGATAATTCCAATTTCTTAGTGTTATACATATTGAGGAAAACCTATTTTTTTCCCTCCAGATTCAGAAAGAAAAAATAAACCATTTATTTCTTGGTTTTCTGCTGCTATAGGTAGGTTCACTTATCTTTTAACCTATATTGTATGACTGTTGTACAAGTAAGTGTAGGTCCTATGGAGTTGCACATTAATCTTTACCAGTAAAATAAGCATCACAGGGTTAATACCAGTTTGGCTGAAAGAATTATGCAGTAAAATTATTTATAAGGGAAAGTGGTGACTTAGTTTATTTATTCAATATTTTTCTTTTGAAGCATCTCATTACTTTTAAAATCATTTCATAATCCTTTATACATGAGCCAATGAAATCTTTTGAGCTCTAGTTAAAGAAAAGCATGAAGTCTATATGATAAACCTGAACAACAAAAGCACTTGTAACTTGTTTTGTAAGTTTCATGCCTTATTTTCCATTTTTGACACCATAAAGTGCATTTTCTGTCAACTGTGAGCAAATTTCCCTTTTGCCTTTAATGAAAATAGTGCATTAAGTAGCCAATTGCTGCAGAATTACAGAGCAAGTTAGCTAAAGGTGGATCACATTGGACTACCACTCAAAGAAACAAGATGCATAGCAGATGGAAGTCACATGTGTGGCTTTAGGGAGAGCGCACCTGTGCCAGATGCATGCCACTTTTCAGTAGCTGCCAAATGTGCCTTTAATTAAGAACATCTCTAGTTTTTTTCTTCAGATCAAGTCAGCATTTGGGGGCGGGATCAGGGCAGGGGACTCTGGGGTGCAAATATCTGGTGAAACCCACCAGAGAAGAAGCCTTCGTTTGTCAAAGTGACACGAATAACTTTAGTTGAAACATGTTTGTGTATATATGTGTGTATTTGCCTTTGTTTAGTAGCACGGTTATTTGCTAAAATAATTGTCCAAAAAATTGCTCTGTCAGTCTTACTTTGATGTAAAAACAAAGTGCAGTCTACACATCTGATTACGGCCTTTGTACCTAACCATGTTCATAGGTGACCTTTGTACTCTGTGTGCAGCAGTATTTGGTTTGCATTTAAAGTGAAAATAATGGCTGTTATTTTTCTGGCATTACTAAGATAAACCGAAAAATAATAAAGAAAAATGCCTTACATAGCCCACACGTGTATTATTTTTGCATGTGTCTATTTTAGAGAGGAACATTTTAATGTCATCAGTGACTCTCGTTTTAGCTCACACTCTGTGGAAATGGTTTGCTCTTAATCATGCTTTTGCTTGGAGGTGCTTTTTTCTGTATCACAGTATTATAAAAGAAGTGGAATACTTCCTCCTGTTGCACACTCTGAATAGAGTGAGTGGGAGGACACCAGGAGGAAAGTTAGTGCTTTAGTGACCTTGGGTGTTACTTGGATAAGTTACTCCCTAAAAGAAGTTTTAAGATACCACAGTTCCTCGAAAGGCAGGTTTTGCTGAGACCTGCTGGAACATGGCAGACTGACATTCAGCAATTCTTTGTAGGCTTGACA
Organism: Muntiacus reevesi; assembly: GCF_963930625.1. Lineage (NCBI taxonomy): Eukaryota > Metazoa > Chordata > Mammalia > Artiodactyla > Cervidae > Muntiacus > Muntiacus reevesi. Next base: position 81,161,514 of record NC_089251.1, read on the forward strand.
GGAAAAGATACAGCTTACAGCTGCACACTGGAAAGAATTATGCAAATGTGAGGTCATTCACGGTGAACTACAGAATGTGAAAACTCATGATCCTGAGAGATCTAATGCCCTTATTTAAAAATTGAAGCAACTGATTCCTGGTATTTGGAGGACTGCTTTCCCACACAGTCAAAATTCACTGGGGCTTTTTTGTTTGTTTTTAACCCCTCGTTTAAAGACCCAAAATCATTAATTTGTACAAATTCCATTTGTAGTCCACTGTGAAATCCAAATATGTATTATTGGGTATATTCTGCATAATCAATTTAATAGCTATAGGAAGATAACATTAATATTGATTAGTCAGACCTGATTTCAGATTTGCTTTTGAAACACCACTTCTTTTGAATTTTAACCAGGTATTTTGCCTTTTTACTTCGTCACTAGCTCATCACAGAATCGGGGCACTTGAGCCTCTAGGGTTCAGCAGAGACCATTTTTGCAGATAGATGCAGATGGCAAGGAGGACTTTGCCTTATAGCCATTCTACTATTTTAGGACTTTTGACTGTCATTGGAGACAAGAAAGAAAGCTACAGCCCATTTTTAGAAGCTAGTTTCTCTACCATCATGATTCATTTAGAAAAGGAAAAATCATTGTTGGTGGAGTACAACAGGCACGTGCTTTGGAGTCAGATTTCTGTGTTCATATTCTGCTTCCATGACCCATTAGATGTGTGACTTTGGAGAAGATATATAAATAATCTGAGTCTCTGTTTCTCAGTACATAAGGTTAATAGATCTACCTGGGACTACTGTGAACTTTAAAGGTAAGATGTCTTAAACCCAATGCCTTTCACAGAGTGTTTAATAGTAACTAAAGTTATGAGGGATGTATCTTCAGAGTTTGCCTGTTTTTAGATATCTGTTAAGAGTTTGATTTCATCCTGAAGTTCCCATAATTTGATTACATACCATACAGCTTCTTTGATGTTCACTGTCACTTAAATTGGTTTTGAGTGACCTTAGTTATAAACATTTGATAAGGGCCCATCTGACTATTCAGCATTAAACAAATATTTATTGTATCTGGTACAGTTTTGATGCTAGGAATATAGCAATGAACAAAACAGACAAAAATCCATATCATCGTGGGACTAATAATCTAGTGAGGAAACATAGACAAGAAGAACAGAACATAAGAACAGATATATTGTTAAGAATGTTGTAACTGCTATGAACAAAGGCCAGACAAGATGACAAGCAGAGGCAGGGTAAGTGAAACTTGACCAGTGTGGGGAGAGTCAGCCTCGTGCAGGAGGGGACACAGTAAAGCCTTGAAGGAGGTGCAGAAATGAGACATGCAAGTATCTAGGAAAAGAATAATGCCAAATCACAAGGAACAGCCAATTCAAAAGTGTGGAGACAGAGGCATGCTTAATATATCTGAGGAATAGCAAGGCTACTTGTGTCTGGAGAAGATGAATATGAGATGAAGAAGATGAACAGGAGATGCTGTCAGAGGTTTAAGGGGTCCAGACCCTTTGTAATGACTTTCATTTCTGTTTGAGAGAAATAGAGCCCTTAGAGGGTTCGATGTGATCAGATTTACATATTAACAACACCCTGGCTGTCATTCTGGGTGCAGTGTTGAGAATAATTCGAGGTTATGAGTGGGAATGGGGCAGCTAGCCCAGTAGACAGCAGATTGGCCAGGGTGATGGCAGAGGAGGTAGTGAGGAGAGATCGGAGCCCTAATATATTGCTGACGACAGCTAAGTTGCTGATAGATTTGATGTTGGGTTTAAGAAACAGAATTGTCAAGGAAGACTTCCAGATTTGGGGCCTGAGCAATTGGAAGGACAAAGTTATCAATAACTGAAGTGGGGAAGATTCAGCTCAAACAGGCTTGGGCTTCAGTAAATACAGAAGACATCTGAGAAGTGCCCAGGAGACAGGTGGAAATGTGAGTCTGGAGTCAGAGAAAGTTCACGGTTGAAGATATAAAATTGGGAGTCACTCTCATAAACATTATATAGTAAAAGCAACAAACCAGATAAGATCACCAAAGAAGAGAGCACAGACTGGAAAAAGAAGAAATTTAAGCAGAGCCCTCGGGCATCGTGACATGAAAGAGGAGAGAGGAGGAACCACCACACAGACCGGGAAGGAACAGAAGTGAGAATGGGGAGCCCGCTGTGTCCTTGAGGCCGAGTACGGAAGGAATTTCTGAAGAAGGAAGTGATCAGCATGTCCAGTGCTATTTGACATGGGGACTAAAATGACAGAATTCGTTTAGCAAGGGTGAAAATCACCAGCACCCTTGACAGAAGCAGTCAGGGGAGTGCTGTGGAATGGGAGGAAAGGAAGAGTTTCCTCTTTCAGGTTTTACATCAAAGGAAGCCGAGAACTGAGACAGAGCTAAAGCAATCAAGTTTCTTTTGTAAAATGGGAGAAATAAAAGCGTGTTTGTATTCTAAAGGGTTTGCCCCAGTGGCAAAGGAAAATATGATAATGAGAAGAGGGGATGGGCTCTAGAGTTAAGTGGAAACAGACCACTTAGAAACGCAGATGGGACAAACACCAGCCCTTTACATTAGACACCACGATCTTCAGGTTTATATATGTGAGGAAGAAACACTTACACATCCAGTCTTCCTGCTAAGGATTAGGAGCACTGAATGCTACTATCTCTGAAAGGAATGAAACAAGAAGAAGGAATAAAAATATCTCTACAAGGATATTTAACACATTTGATAACTTATTAAAGATTATGCACTAAGCTCTTTGAAAGCAACAATAAATTTTGGGAAGCAAGTTATTTGGCTTAAGTACAAAAATACTATTTCAAATGTCTGATAATTTCCCAAAAAAGTACTTTCAGCACTGCTTACAGCACATTCTTATGTTCTTCTGTGTCTAAATTTAGTGTCACACATCAATTCTTACACTTTTCCCTTAAAATATAGAAGTGTCTCTCCCATCAGTTTTCTCAACCTTCTTTTAATCTATTTCCTTTTTGAAAAACTGTCTCACCCTTTTTTCCCTCAACCCTTCTCTACCATGCGAGATTCACTGGCCCCTACACAGATATTAAGATGCTCCCAGGCTGAGTGGGAAATGTACATCGTTAAGTCAAATTAGCTCTCAGGATATGAGAATCCCCAGTGTTCCCAGAGCATCCCTGTTTTAGCCTCAGGAAGGAAGTTTACCATGGTGATATTTCAAGAGAAAATCTAGTCTGAAAACTAGACTTAATTTTACTATACCACTTAATGTAAGACATTCATTTTATCATGTTTCTAAGTGCATGCAATAGATTATTCAGAATATACAGTCAATTTTACCAGTTTCTTAGAAAGAACACAGATCATGTATATATTTTTAATCAAATGATAGTAGAGGACACAGATGGTAAATTAAATAATTCAAAAAGATTCATTTGGGTTTTCATGAACTATCAGTTTTCTGTAACTCAAGGTAAGTATAATCCTTTATTCTGTCCTAAAAGTCAATCTGTGTTTAGAAACTGAGTTTTATGGTTTATATACTGACTCATTCAATTTATTGAATTGAAGTAGTGGCTCTCAAATTTCAGTGGGCCAAAGAATCACCTGAGTGCATTTAAAATGCAGACTCACGGGCCCCACTCTGAAATATTACAATAGAGTGGAACTGAAATGTTACCCAGGAATCTTAAGTGCCTGCATAGGGAAGATAATATATTCGTACAGACGTGAAGGAGGTGAGTGATTATGACAGGAGGTGCTATAGAAACATTTTTCAAAGGGTTTTCCTTGAGCAAGCAAGAGACAGTAATTTCAGGAAATTTAAACTATGATGAAATAACCCACTACATGGAACCCCAGAAAGTTAGTCCATAAACTCCTGGTTCTATGAGGTTCCAGTTCTGGAATCAGAAAAGCAGGACAGTCCTTGCCTGGGGTTCTATACAGACCTCACAAGAATGCAGAAGGAACCAGGAGCCACTCCCAGCCTGGGCAGAAATACCCACTTCATTTTTGGTGGAGTGCTTCTTTCTGCTAATCCAAACACTTCCAGAAGCTGTCAGTGGTCTCCTTTGTAAACCATGCTTCTCCAGAGGACTGGAGGCAACAAGTTTTAGCAGTTCCCAAGTCCTCCCCACCCTGACCTCATCCCTAGTGTGACATCAGTTAGATAGCATTAATCAATATCATTAAAGATCATGTCTCCTTCCTCAGTTTACAGCGCTACCTATAAAGACGATGAAATCAGCCAGTACAGCCTGGAAGAGCAGCAGACTGTTTCTTTAATGGAGAGATGTTTTCTAATGCAGATACTGTGAAAGGTAGTGGTGCCTTTACCTGCTTCTGATGACAACTGTATTTTATTTCCTTTGTGATTGATATTTGTCTTTTTAAAAAGACAGGAAAGTAAAGTGACAACCCTGAAACTCTTTGACCAATTATGAGTAGAAATTAATTTCTGTGGTCTCTTTTAGAGCACCCCCATTAATGTTGATATCAGCCATTTACTGAGCAACTACTATTCCAGAGGTGGAAAGAATTTCAAAAGCTCTGGTATAGTTCCTGCCCTTGCAGCATCTTACATTCTTGTTGGGAAGACAAGACATACCCATCAAAAGATAGATAAGTTGCACCACAAGAGGCCACAGAAAGATGAGGCTTAGATTTGGGTCTTAAAGATTAGCAGAGGAGGCCAGAGTAAAGACATGAAGCAGGAGTGAAGCTGAGCAAGGTGCATGGCTTGCCAGCTTAGCTGAGGTACAGTAGTTCACCCGGACTGCAAACAGGGAGAGAGGAGCCAGAGGAAAAACAGGAGCTGTACTGGAGGGAGAGAGATTGAATGTCAAGTCAAGGAGTTTGGAATTTAACTGTAGACAAATAAGAACAGTCAAAGAGTTTCACACAGGCAATATTTCGGAATGAGATGTTAGAGACCTCTGTGAGATTGATGGGAGCAGGAGGAAATCTACCAGGAAAAAATCCAGGTATCAGGTGATTGAGACCCAGAGAGCAGCAACATTACGATTAGTTTATAGGTTACGTTCCTAAAATACAACTAAGTGGGGCTGTGCTACAAATGTAGCATTAAGATTTTTCAAAGGATGTTATCAAAATGAAAATTTGGGAGGTGAAATGAAAATTTTTGAAACCTTCCCAGTAATTGATCATTTCTATAATAAACAATATGAAGGGGAAAGAAATTTTGTTTTTAATCTTTTATTTACGAGCTTATGTCTGCTGTTTCACTTTTCGTGTCCAGTCGATTTCACACTATGCTTTCAAGCACTGACCCCCAAAAACATCTGTGGCCTGATAATAGACATCTAATTTCAAAGGAGTTCATTAATTTCAGAAAAATGAAAAGCTTGGCTTCAAATTAAATATCAGAAACTCCAAAAAGCTGGCAGTTATCCTGTGACTGTTCCAGACCCTTCTATTCAAGATGCTAATAGATGGGTTCCTGATTAGTCATCAGACAAGGAGAAGAAAACTTGTAAGACTTACAAGTGAAACTTCCCCTATTTTATCAAACAGTACATCACTAGAGGAACAGCCCTCTGGAGAAGTCAGCTGCAGTACGAAGATTCTCAATGAATAGTAGTAACCTATGCCCCAACTTACAGAGAACTGCCTAGAAATAGAGACGGATTGTTTAAACCTAATTGTTTTCTATTATGATTCCGAAGTCTAGGCATGTCAAGGACCATCTGGGCCATATCTGTGTGGAAACAGAGCACATTTTATTTCCCCATAGCCAGGCAAGCCTCATTGCAATAATTCTTCTGCCTGTACTGTAAGAACTTTCTTTTCAACTTACTTCTGGAAAACAGAATAAGGTAATGCTAGCCCTAAGCTTTCATTCTGACTTGGTGTTTGTAGCAACCACTGTGTGTGAGCCAGTCAAGTATAGACATTGTTGCTACCTTCTTTAGAGACTGAAGAACTTCTTTTAAGACAATGAGGCTAAATCAATGCTTTCTTCTCAGTCCATGTGGTCATGAGTATGAGTGACACTCAGGATCACTGGTAGATCTTTGAATACTGAGTATTTAATAAAACATAGACTCTGGACTTTTTCCCATCCACAGCACAACCCACAACCCACATGAGGGAAAATGATTTTTTGAACCCCTGGTTTCTAGAGGAATTACTATTCCCTGCACTGGTTTTCATAACCATAAAACAAGAGGAATACTACTCTTAAGGTCTTTTCCTATTTGCATATCAACATGTCTTTAAGCTGTGAACCTTCTGTGTCATGGTTTAAGCACAAAATTTCCACAACTCATATTTGCAACACGTAATACAATTGTGTTAACTGATGCTGTGCCTTAAGGGATGTTAGGAGTTGCCTTGGGGTTTTTGGAAGATATATGCCATGACAGAACTGGCCCCTAGCATGGTGTATACTAGTCTAAGATGAAATGAATAAGCTAAATACCTCTGAAGCATAAACTTCACATCCATGTTAAATATGAACATGCTCAATATTATACTGGGGGAATGACTTCAAGGTAGAAGTTTTCTTACAAGCATTTATTTTCCTCCAAATTTATTGTGTTTTTGTAATGCTGTGAAAAGTCTTCATTTCCCTTGTCCCAAGTGTTGTTCAAAGAGCCAGCTCTCAACCACAGACTAATCTTCATCTCTTCAATGTCTTGTATGTTGATTTAGTTTCATATGTAAGTATTTATATTAGTTTTCCTCAGGGGTTTATACATCAATATATATATATATATTCCTACACAGATATATACAAGCTTTTTATCCTCATCTTACCACTTGACAATACAACTTTAAGTATGTTTTACACAGCTGTTCCTTGGTCAAGCTCATTTGCAAGAGCAAGTCGGTTTCTGAAGAAATCTTGTTTGGTGGGTGAAGGATCCATTGAGGGATTCTCATTAGTTTTTTCCCTGTATTCTGATCCACTGGACCTAAAATCTCAGCACACAGATAAAGTACAGGTTGATTTGGTTTTAATTGTTTTCAAATATTTTATCTAACCAAATTGTTTTGCATTTGTAAAACAGTTGCCTCCTAGATCTGGAATAATTTTAACTTCCCTTGAATTTCATGACTCAGGACATGTGTAACTAAGAGTTGCAGTGCACATAAAGAGTTAACCTTTCTAGTGCTTTATGGGGACACTTGTGACAATTGTGTATGACAGTGTAAGAAATCGTGTAATAGCATTGTCAATGGGGGAGAAAGGATTAGAAAATTCAATAAATCCTATTTTCAATTCAATCAAGGAACTACTACACAAATTAAGAAGGCCCTTAGATTTTAAGGGATAGAATTCATTGCTCTCAACCAAGGTTATCAAGGGCCTTTACTTAATCTGGGCATTACATTACAAACTCTTGCTTTTGCTTGTTTTCATTTTTAAATGAAAAATTTATTGAAGCCAACCACACATATATGCTACATTTGGTAGAATGCAGAAATTAGTACAGTAATCAGATTAAGGAGATTCTATTATCTCAACCACCACATAGGAGACCAAGCCCAATCAAGAACAACAACTCAAAACAGTCCAATTGAGTCCCCAGTCGAGGGTGTATTCTTCCTTTCTCTTGGTTAAGCCAGTTGGGTAATCCATTCCAGCTCTGCACCTTCTCCAGTTTGTTCATGTCAGAAGTCCCTAGAGGGAGGAGGCTTTCTGGAAATAACCTCTAATAAGCTAGGCTGGGGCCCTTTGTCTAGCTTCAGCTCTGAGCTAGAATGGGTAAAAACTAGCCCAGTGACTAAGAAGCAATATCAAAAGACCTCATGCAAGGTGTATGACAGTGACATCAGACATGAAGTTCTTTGTCCAAAACTCCTACACAACTGAGCAAGTTCTCCATATGCCGAGGCAGAGTCAGGCATGCTTCCACTATCCACAAAAGAAGGATACATTCTTTCACTATCGTAGATAACACTATGAATGTCCTCACTGTTGCTATTATATAAGTTAATTATGACTCTATCATTTACTGAAATCATTGGGCAGAATGCAAACATTCCTTTACCTTATTTAAGGAAAGAATCCAGATCCACGCAAAGACTAAAATTCTGATATCTAGAAACCTGATGACTGATTGGATTTTTTTTTTTTTAACTCTGACTGTTATTTGGTTTCACAGATGAAGGCCTTAGCTGTCTACCACACTTCCTCCATCTGGTCAGTAAGGAGCCCTTTTCCACTATATTCTAGTCCATAGAGGAAGAACTTTCTCTCCTCAACCCCAGTACATCTGGGTGTTCACTAAGTAAGATGATGGCTGGGGTGAAAGTCTCTTTCCTTTTCAGAAGCCACCTGCCATTCTCCCCTGAAACCACCTCCTCAGGCCTCACCCTAAAGCTCCAGGCTTTCTCTCAGAACTCCCCGCTACCTCCAGTTCAAATCATCCCTGGTTGGTGCACTTGTGCCCCAACTGTTAGGAAGACAGATTTTTGACCATGTCATTCTTTCCCCGTATCTTCTGTTATCCAGAAGATTAAGAATGCCTAAAGCATTGGGGGGCGAGGGGGCAGGAAGTAGGAAGCAAGATTTGAATCTGGCTGCTGTTTCTTCTAAATTGTTTCCCCACATGATAGTTTCTCATCAGAAAACATTCATCAAAACTTAAAATCTTTGCCTCCCATTTCCCCTCTTAGCTACATCTGATCTCTCCAAAACCCACCATGTCATACTTTGGTTCCAACATGCAACTGTTTCATGTTTACCTGGAAATGGGAAAGCTCTGATGTCACCACCAGCCCCAAGGACCACAGAAATCTTCACCAGTTGAGTTCCCATTTCTGAAACAAATGCCAAAATCGCCCTGTCTAGTTTCCAAAGTCCACAAACTCAGCTTAGTAATTTTCTTTTTTAACTGCTCTTCTCACAAACCACCTTTCTGTCTGCAGGTGTGTCAATGGCTCTGCATTTCTTGATATTAACTAACAATTAACTAAATGGTAACTTGCTAATCATTTTTAAGTAGTATTCTATTGTAGCCATGACTAGAAGCTAATTTTCACCCTTTTAAAGATATTTTTAGCTGATTTCTTTCTAATGCTTACATGGTATAGGAACACCTCAACTCTTGAACCCTTGTGAATGTGTGGTTGTCAGGTTCTAGAGTAATGCATGCCTAAATTACTGAAAAATAACCTGTGGAATCTGGGTGAAAAGCTAGTGGATTTGCTTTTTATCCCCTTTCTCTATAAAACAGAAATGGCTTTTGAGTCGCTGGGGCCATTCTGCCTGACCGCAGAGGAACACACACAAGGGCCCGGCAGGCAAACCCTTGCTGGGCAAGATTAGGACGGCTGCTAGGACATTCTGACACAGCCATCTAAACGTTTGGTGGGAGGGGACACACCTGTCGCCAATCTTCCTTCCACTCAACTGACAGAGACCAAAAAATCACAAACTGGGTAGGTCACGCACGTATCAATTTGCTATCTTAAGCCATAAAGTTCATTTGGAGCTGGGGAAAAGAGGAGGGGGGGAATCAGTGGTGCAGGAGTCTCTGACCCAAGAAGGGTTGCTTTTCTGACTGGAAAGACTGTCTGCCTTGAAAGCTCCAGGAACATGCGGATGGAGAAGGGGGCAGGGGAGCACCCATCCTATGGGCCACGTCAGTCGGTCCTGACGATCAACAGGGTGACAAGCGCGCGCTCATTTAATGCCGATTTGTAAAGGGGTTACTATGTTCTAGGCACTAAACCTTGTAGCCGGGTCACTCTTACATTTGCATCTTAAGCTTCTGCTGACAGAACCTAGAACACCGAAGACCCTTAACTTAGTGATGGATCTCAAATGACCTACTGAGTAACATCTATAATCAGGTTTAAGAAAATGTTTTCTCTTCAACCAGCTCCTTCCATTTTCAACTTATATAGGGAATTAAAATGGAAAATGAGAGAGAATCCCAAAGTGGCTAAGAATGGAGGAAGAAGTTGAGGCGGGCTCTAAGGAGGCAGAGAAGAACGTGAGGGTACAGTGATCAATGGATTCTTTAGTAGTCGTGCTTTCTATGACATGGTCTGCTCCACAGTCGAGGTTGGGCAGATGGCAAAAGCAGGACGTCATAAAAGTGGACTCACTGACACTCAATCATATGGGACTCTGTGGAAGTGCTCTCTCTGCAGTGTGTGATTAAAGAAAGAAGAGATTTCCATGGGATTGGTAGAGGGAGGCTGCTGACTGGGAAAGAGACCCTCTGAGGCATGTAAATTACAAAGTGCTAAAGAGGAAGAAACGGGTGAGGAAGTAGAATTAATCATTTGGACGCCATATTCTTTGTCTTCCACTCCCATGAGAGTTGAGGATAAAAACAGCATGTACATCTCTGCCCCTAAGCTGTCTTACAGAACCCTCTTCCCCCATGCACAGCCCCAACCAAGACTATGTACTGGCCTAAGTGTAAGATTCACACATAGGGATGAAGTAGCACCGGTCTCGGACTTCAGGATGGTCTAGATTTAAGTTTTTGAAAGCTTCCAGGTCAATGCTTGTACAATGGGATGGTCTACCTTCCATCCTGCTCAAAGGCAGGGGAACAAGGATTCAGTCCAGCATCAACCTATCACATGAGGTCTGTTCTGTTCCTGGCTTCTAAGAATCCTCATTTAAAAATTTTTAAAATCACTTAACGTTTTCCAACTTAAAGATATGTCGTCTTTATTTTGACCAATTCTGGACAGCTCTCAAGGACATGTGACCTGCTATCTACCCAGGACGAATGTGCCTGAGATAGAAACGGTCAGAGCATCATCCTCTCCCACAGATATCTTGGGCATTTTTCATGATTTTTTTTTTATGATGTCAACTTGACTCTCCCTTTTGAATCCTTGTGGGTATGAGCATTCGGCCCTCCCAGCCTCAGAGGGAAGAGAACCCTTTCCCAGGTTTTCTGTTGCATCTGGCTCCATGCCTAACTTCATCCCGAAGCAGCATTCTGGGTGTGTGGGGCCACCAGCCAAACAAGCCCCTATGGATACAAAAAGTGTGTCAGTGTAGACAGGAACGAGCCTCCAGAGGGCTGTGGGGAGGCAGGCAGTGAGCCCCGGGTGTGACACAGGCCGCCGTTCTGGCGCTGATCCGTTTTGGACCCCTGACTTCAGAACCCAGGATGAAGCATGTCTTGAAGTCACAGGGCTTGCTGCCAGCCTGACCTCCCGACACAGGGGAGGAGGATGGGTTTCTCCTATCTGCTTTCTCCCTGTGCCTGTCCGTATGCCTGGCTTCAGCCTGCGAGTTCCTACGTGACAGCTGGGACCAACCAAGTCACTCACGACTCCTAGACAAGCATCTCACACAGTAACTATGGATGGCAAAGAACGCTTCATTCATGGGAAGAGTCAAGTGTTCTCATCTGAGTTGAGAGCCGCTGACCTTTCTGCGCTTTGCCGGGGCCTCCCTGCCCTTTGTCTCTACTTAGCAAAATGGAACAAACTTTCCAAGGTTCCTGGATGAAAATACTCAGGAGAAGCTACTCAAGCTGCTTCTTTACCCCGATCCAAGTCTCCAGAGGGCCCACCACAGCACCCCGGAGGCAAGGCAACAAGCAAGCATCACACAGCAGTGCTCACGGTCCTATACAAGACGTAAAAAGCCAGAAAACCGACTGGAGGGAGCAACAACTGTATGGCTCCACCTTTAATTCCATCCGTATAACACTTCAGATTTTAAATACAAAGGCAGCGCCAGAAGTGGTGGCAGCAACTGGATTGAGGCAGGAGGGTCTCATCTATGATAAAAGTAGGAGAGGACTCAGGGTATCCGTGTGACCCTCCAGAAAGGATCCCCAAAATCTGCCAGAGGGCTGAAAGTAATTATCCAACATGAAAATTTGAAGAGTCCACAGCAAGTCCTTGGCACTGAACCAAGGGCTATAGGAGGCTATAGAAAGATAAAATCTGGCCTTCTATGTGGTCATTAAAATGATGGGTCCCAGGCCACACTGACTTCTTGTTTCAAGCATTAAAAAGATGTGATCTCCCAGACTGATCTACAACAAAATCAAAATACAGATAAAGCAAATCTTGAGCTAGAAAGCACTCAGGTGGCAGTGATCTCCCACCCAGTGTGGGTTCCCTTTCACAGCCTCCCTGACCAGGGTCATCCAAATCCTCCTTTGGAGAATCCACGGCCTCATGGGGCAGCCAGCCCTAGTTCCAGGCAGCTGCGTTTTAAGAAAGTTCCTCTCTTATCCACTGCTCCTGGTTCTGTCTCTTGGATACAGGGCAGGCAAGTTCACTCCCTTGGCCTCAGGGAACAGGCAGTGTTTTCTTACATCTCGCTGAAAAAATGGGAATGTGCAAAGAAACCAGTGACAGATCCATACTCAGTGCTTGCCAACAGGCAGCACGCAGTCATTGTCAATGGCAAAAAGTGACTGTTTCCATGGGAAATACTGTGGTTTAAAAATAAGTAAAAATAAAAGGTTCAAGCAGTGGTCTTAGGAGTCTGGAGTTCTTAGCAGGATTCAGAAACCTGCATTCCAAAGTCAGGCTGGAGAACTGTCTGTCTCCAGTCTCTCTACTGTCATAATTGTCAGGAGGTGCTGGGTCAGGAAAGATCTAAACCTATGGTCCTAGAAAGAGATTCAATTCTCAGCTCATTACCCCTAAATCAAGGGGCTCCAGCAGTCACGCATGCCTGGGCTACTCTAGCAAAACTGAAAGGGCTAGAATAGGAATAGGGCTCTCTCTGCAGGATTGCTGGTCCCCCTTCCCTCTTCTTCCAGTAACAAAGAGTGGGACCAATGATCAGAGAGACCTAGTAATCTCCGTACTACCTTCCCTCTAGAAGAGGAATTAGACAAACCAACCACAAAAGTCCTCAGTCCAAGCCTGCCCCCAATTCTTCCATCAAGACCACTATCTAAATTGGGAGAAAGGGATTTCCCTGTGTTTTCTCACACAGGAACTCCAAGCTCTAGGAAGTCAGCAACAGTGCCTTTAACTTTTCCATCCACTAAAATAGGGACACTTGCTGTTTAAGGTTCACTGTGAGAACCTCCTCTAACAAGGGAAACTAAGCACCAGGCAACAGCTCTCTCTAAGGGGGAGACAACAGGCGTGAGGACGGGTGGAGAAAGAGACAGTAGTCTCCCAGCGGGGTGATGGCTGGATTGGAGATCCCCCCACTGCCAATGGCTAACACTCAGTGCTTTCATCTTCGTTTCATGCTGGCATTTGGCCAATGACTCCCACTCTGTGAGACAGTGCTTGTAAGTGATGACCAAAATGATAGGTGGGTGATATCACACAGCAAGGGCTGAGACTCTTAGAAGGACCACAGGAAAGAAATGCCTTGCTTTTGCCTCCTATGGAGTACGGAAACTCCATTAAAATGACTTTTTAAGTAGGACCCAAGTCAAATCCATCCAATCATTTGTGCTAGGGAAAACACAGGCAGACGTCCCCCAGATATGCACTAGCAACCAGGATAACTACAGGCCCCTACAGGCGGAAGAGCTGCCATGCCTGAGAAAACCTCCCACAGGCGGGGAGGTTCTGATGGTGCACCCCGACAGGGGATCCCACTCCTCGCGCCCATGGGGATTTCCCAGGAGACCTCCTCTGCCCACTCCTCCCAGGACACGGGACTTTGGGAGCGAGGAGGCAGGGCTAAAAGACAGAGGCGGCAGAGGACAGAGCCGAGTATGCTTTTACTCTAGGAGATCACAATGAGAAACATCTTCACCTGGCAGGAACTGTGGCTACTGGGTACAGGCACTGAGCTTGAAGCAGTTGTGTAAAACCAGGCTACTGGTTACTGTTAAAACCTCAGGACTTAGCCCACAGGGAAATGAGTTACAATGCTGTCTTGTCTAAGGGCTACTCACTTCTTTTTAAAGAGCTTGCGGAAGGAGCTGCGAAAGCCCCCTTTCTGGTCTTGCCTGGGGTTTTGATCGCTGAAAGATGTTTGTTCGCTTTCTCTTTCTTCCTTTGGACAGAATCTGGTGGCATCTTCTAAATGCATCTCCTGGAAACACAAAAGAGGGGTGTATTTTTACTCCTTTCCAAAGTTAACATTGATCCTGACTATGGGACTATTTTCTTTAAACTCTCACTTTCCTCTCCCACCCCAAAAGACTAATGACAGGCACCTATTCCAGCTAAAGCAAACCTGGGCTAATTAAGACACTAGATCTAGGGATTCTTTGGGATTCTACTAAGATTCATAACTAAATAATAGAGATCAACATTTTGATGGCTGAGTGTAGCATTTTTGAAAGTGTGGTCCTGGAGCTATAGGATCAACTGGGGCTTTCATTTAAACGTAGGCTCCTGAGCCCTAAGCCAGACTATCTGAATCAGAATCTCTGAAGTTAGGTCTAGTTTTTTGCACACAGATTAGGAAAACCAGCAGTTTAAGGTATGTTCTTGCCCACCTGCACTTAATGTTTATATGAATCACCTGGGAATCTTGCTAATATGCAGTATTTGGATTCAGTTGGTCACAGGCGGAGCCCAAATTCTGCATCTATAACAAGCTCACAGGTAAAGCATTTACTACTAGTGCAAGGACCATATCTTGAGAAGTGGGCTTTTTAGAGACTCTTTAGGAACTAAATCTACTAATAGTGGAAGGAAAATCTTTCTGTAGAATCATGATCTTGATAAGATCTTGCATTTGTGTAGCATTTCACACTTTACAAAGCATATTCACAAACTTTATCTTATTTGGCCTTATCCTCACAACAACCCCGTGAGGTAGGTAAGATATGGATTGTCTTATTTCATAGATGAGAAAACTGAAGGCAGAGAAGCCAAATGAATTGTCCAGAAGCACACAGCTATTTGGCAGCAGAGTCAGGATTAGAACACGGATCTCCTGACTCCCAGTCAGGTGCTCTTGCCACTAAAGCATATTGTCTTCTTTCTTGACTCTTAGAGACAGAACACTAAGGACTAGGGTTTGGCTGGCTCTGAGGGCAAGGATGGCAAATACACAGTATATCTGAGGAGATGGAACCCTAGGAGCTTTGCACACCTCATCAGGAAAGAGCTGATATCTTCACAGATGGGGCTTTTGAAGGGCTCATCTTTTGCAACTAAAACCCCATCTCACTCTGATTAATGGTTTTTGCCTGGAGAAACCATTTGGTGAACTCCAAATTTTTCACACATCAACAAAAAGACATTTGTATGAGCATATGAAATAAAAGCATTCTTTGGAGCTTATACTATAGGAGTTAAAAGATTTTGGATGTATATCTCTGCCCATTCCAAGTCACTTTGAGTTGGCACTAGTTATTTTCTACTTCCTTTGTTAATGAACTTTAAAAATATATTTATCTCTTTCATTTTTGCATCCACTTTTTTTTTTTGGCCATGCTGTGCAACATGTGAGATCCTAGTTTCCTGACCAGGGATCAAACTCATCAAACTCATACCACCAACACCCCTCTCCTGCATTGGAAGCACAGAGTCTCAACCATTGGACTGCCAGACAAGTCCCTAAACTTTTAAACTTTGACACATGCCTAACTTTGATTTATCTAAGAAATTTTACCTAGTAAAACAGTATAAAGTTCAGAGTTGAAAATCAGAGGCAGAAGGAAATCTGAGAATTCCAGGCAGGGCCCTTCAGCAACCTTAGCTGGGCACACTAAGGTATTTCTGCCTTTCAGGAGCCAGACACAGACTTTGATTTCTGGAGTCCAGATGGGCTAGAAGCTCCAAGGTTCTTCATGTTCCTCTGGCTTAATATCCACCACTCCCACCTGGTGAAGAATTCAAAAGAAGACTCACTCCTGCCTTTTCTTTTTTTAAGGCACCTGAGCTTGCTTTTTTAAATTTTCCTACACCATTCTTCACTTAGCCAATAGCTAAGCAGCTTTTAAAATTGAATTCAGATGTTCAAACTATCTAAAACTTCTCTGAGGGTTGAAATAGAGACCCTCTGATGTGCTCCCATGGTTTATTATAATTCTGTTTATGTGTCTCCTTCAGGGCTAAGCCAGTGGCCTTGGAAGGCAGAGACTGGATGTCGTTTATTTCTGAACCCTCAACGCTTAGCACAGAGCCGGGGGTGAGGCAGGCGGTCAGGATGTGCTGAAAAATGAATGGAGTCAGTGATCTTCAACCTCTTCCCACTCCTTTAGAAATAGGAACAGGTGGAATGCAGGGCCCTCACTCCTGTTGGAAAATCGTTTCTCCTGGAGGCAAAGGATCCCTAGTGCTGGATATAAGGGACACTTAGTGAAAGGCAGTCCTGGACTGTCATTTTCAAGGTGTTTCAATCACCTTGCGCTGCCCTGTAAATCCTAACCCTGCTTCTAAAATGTTAAACAGGAAGAATGGGGGCGCAGCTCAGAGCCACTCTGTTACTCTCTACTTAATCAGAAATTGCCTTTGTTCCAATCACTTGCGGAGACACTGTTTATTCAGGAACTATTAGTCCTTTCACGAATATGTATTTAAACACTTCTTTAAATGTCCCAAGGCTTGCAGATGTCAAGATCAGACATCAAAATACCAAACATCCATATAGAGGCCAAAGAAGGTGTTTGTGAGTCAATGCTTTCTGGACAGTTTGGTGCTGTCTTCGTCCAACTGGAGTCTGCAAAGTACCATGACACCCTTTTCCAGGCAAAAGGAAAGCAAGTGGAAATGAACTTTTCAGGAATCCTCAGGGAGAAAGGGCAACTTGCCTCCTCCCTAGCTATAAACAAGGGTTCAGGTCAGGAAATACAGTAGGCTAGCACACAGGGCTCGATATTTTGACCAATAAGGGGTGCGTTTAATAGGCAAAGAAGACACAGCCCCTGGGACTTCTGTGAAGTGTTTTGCATATGAACTGCATCTGGGAGGTGCCAGAGCTTAAGCAGGAAAGCAGAGAACACATGTAACTATTTAACTTGGTGGTGGTGGGCGGGGGGTGTTTTAAGCAGGTCTAAGGATTCCTAGTCTTTTTGTCATCATACACATACATAGGTATGGCATGCTCCTGCGTCCTGGCCCTGAAGAATGAGAGCTAACACTTTCCTCCGAGGATCACTGACGGACAAGCCCGTAAGTAACACGGGCTCTCAGCATCTTCTGCTGCCCCCGCCTGGCCATCCTGCGTTCCCCTCCACGCTAGGTGAGCCCAGGCTGCACCCCTGGAGATCTAGGCCCGGGGCTGCCAGCGCTGTGGGTTTGGGGTTGGTTTTACTTTACCCTCCTTACTTCCAAATAGGTCTGCTTTTCGCTTTGGGACCTCTGTTGGGGAAAGAAGGTCCGGGGCGCGCCGCGAGCGGAGGCGGCTGGGCCGTGCGCCTGCGCGGCGCGCTCGGCCTTGAGCGGCGCGCGGCCGCCGCTGCTGCTGCGCGTGCTGTAGAGGCGCGGGGCCACGCCCTCGGGCGGCGGCGCGCGCGGGAACTCCTTGAGCGAGCGGCTCAGCGGCTTGGCCTTGTGCGCCTGCGCTGCCGCCTCCAGCTTGTAGGCGCCGCTGCTGCCCGCCGGTGACGTGGCGCTCTTGGGCAGCGGCTGCAGCGGGTGCTCGGGCCGCTCGGCCTCCATGGCGAAGCTGACGGGCCGCAGGAAGCAGATGTCCAGGCTGGACTCGGAAGAGGCGGGCGAGCAGTTCTCGAAGAGGGCCGGAGCCTGGAAGGGCTCCTCGTCGTAGGGCGCGGGCAGCGCGAAGATCTCGCCGCCATACTCAAACTCCTCGTAGGCCGCGGGCACGTAGCTGCGGGCGTCGGGCAGGAGCTCGGCCGGGGCGCGCAGGGAGCGCTCCACGTTGCCCAGCTGCTCCGCCGGCGACGGCTCGAAGTCCATCTCCGGGATGGCCTGCAGGGGCCCGGCGAGCGCCTTCACGTCCTGCTCGGCGGCACAGAACTGCGCAGGCGCCAGGAGGCTTTCGGGCCTCTCGTGCTTTCTGCCCTCCATCTCCCAGTCACTGGGCTTCCCGGGCTGCATGCTCTCCATCAAGCTTTGCTGCTGTTGGCTTTTCTTCACTGGGGGCATCAAATGTCTTTAAAGGGGAGACAATACAAAAGAGGTGTGCTTACGGTGTATTAGTGTGCGCCTGTCCCCGAGCAGCGCGAGGCCAGGAACCACACAGTGCCTACCAGATACCGCTTAGACGCAAGCTGTCTGCTCCCTCTTCTCCGGCCCTCCCAGGCGCCTCTGTGTGTTACCTACCAAGCGCCACAGGCTTGTCAAATTAAGGAGTCCCCAGGAGCCCTGGTCCCCCAAGTGGGAGAGTGAAAATAACCGTCTGTGAAGAGGATCCCAGAAGTACCCGTCTGAGCCCAGAGGCACTGTGTAGAGATGGCTGGTAGGCCAAGGATGCTCAGCGCTGACCCTCTCCACCATGTGTCAAGGCCCCAAGGCACATCTTTTTCTCTCTTCTCTCCCTTTTTTGTCCTAGCAGAGTCATAGAAAATCATGGAAACAACTTTTGTTCAACTCAAGGATCTTCCTGCTTAAGAACAATTAAATTCCCAGATGAAGTAAGCAGTAAAAAACATCTGGATGATGGTATGCGGGGTTCACTGGATATTTTGTTTTTGTATGTATTTGACATTTTCATAATAAACTAAAAAACTCCCTGCGGCTATAAAGCATGCTATATAAGTCGTCTCAAACTTCCATCCACAAGAACATTACCAAAATGAAAGTCTGTCACTCTGAATATGCCCGATTTCATGGAGAGTTATTTTTTTTTTTTGTTTAATCGTGGATAAAGAATAATTCACACTGGATACTTGGATAGCATACGCATCAGATTGGATGTGACTTGCCAGTTCTGCAGGAATTTACTTGCCAGACAGATAAGAGTGGACTACTGCACACTGACCCAAACTAGTTATTGTGTTAGCTTATTTATTTATACTAAATTTTACCACAAAAATGCATAAAGAATGCAGAAATAAACTGTAACACTATTTTGTCTGATGGTCTTAAGTTAAAAATTAGGTGTCCCATTTACAAAGGTGAAAATATAGTAAAGTGGAATGTTGACTTGAATTCTCTTTTAACTTGGAAGACTTGGGTTTCTTTTCTGGTTATTTTCCCAACAGAGTGCCATGGCAGCCATATTCTTCTTCTGGGTGTAATCTCTAGGGATTTCATTTTGGGGCAGTATAAGTCTTAACTTCCAAGAAGATAGTTTTATCGTTGTCTTAACAGAAGTGAAAAAAAGCTGAAGTGGTCCACAAAAAAATTCCATCTCCTGTCTCTCTCCCCTCCCAGGAAAGGTATTTTTTTCTGTGTGGTGTACTCTCTCTACAGGTCTTCTGGGATTTTCTGTATAGTAGGAAAATCATCCTGGACTTTATGTATAGAAAGATTAATGTCTCAGATTTTCAGAATGATTATGAAATTTCACACTCCTGACTGCACATCTGCACTTCGTCTCTCACTGATGTGCTGTGCTGTGCTAAGCCACTTCAGTCGTATCCAGCTCTTTGCGACCCCATGGACTGTAGCCTACCAGGCTCCTCTGTCCATGGGATTCTCCAGGCAAGAATACTGGTGTGGGTTGCCATTTCCTTCTTCACCATCTCTTACTGCTAAGTGTTCTCAATTTAAGAGATGAAGGCAAAAAGCAAACAGGATTTGAGTTATTGATCAGTTGCTCCTTCCATGATTGTAATTTGCATTCTAAAAACTAGTGATTAAAAAATGAAATAAGCTCAACTGCTTCTCACTTCATTATAATATTAGAAAAGTAGCTTTTTGCATGATTTCTAATTTTTCCTTAATAAAACCCAAAGCAGAAATTATAGTCCGAGGAATTAGTTTGGGGAGAATTGTCTATATTTGTAAAGTGGGGATTTGGAATTTTGAGTTTTGGTTTCCCTGATCCTTCCAGACGTCCTAGTTTCAGAGGTGGCCCAAGTCCACTTATCCTTCAGAGGTAAAATGAGTTCCAGATATGTGGCCTAATCCTTACCCTAAAGATCATCAAGAAGTTTGCTAAATGAAAAAACCAGTTTAGTGTTTGAAAAGGTTGTGTGCAGAGACTTTAACAATGATCACATCCATTCACGACCCAGAACAGCTTTCAGAGAAGCTGTTGTAAGTGAAGAACAGAGGTCATGAAGTCTATTTCTGAAGCAGCTTCAAGGAAAATTGGGAGATGCTAATCAATATTCTGCATCATCTCAGACCAATGTCTCATCCTCAGAGCCCAGACTTCCTCTGACCCCTGGCTGGGATAGCTTTTTTCCCACTGTATCTCTTGGAGACATTAAAGCCCCACTCTTCTGAGCGCTATAAAATGCCTTCCTGTCATCTTATGGCATTCCCTTCCACTCTGTCATTGTGCAAACCCTGAGAGACACATGCTGTAGGTGGGAGATGGTTACGTGTGGTAACCTTTTTGGGAGTAACCTCCAGCCTCTAGGCCTGCTCCTTAACATGAGTGCCTTCCTCTGGGATCCAGACATTGGGTCAACTGTTTGCCTGCCACATATAGACCTGATGGGAATGGGAGGAGGGAGCCCTGAAAGTCATACTCCTAATCCAAGCTGGTTTGCTAACCCACACAGACTGGCCTGCTACCCCATACAGACCACCTGGGACGCGAGGGCATTGTCATGAACCTTTCCACAGCAATGGGTGCTTACGTGACAGCAGGGCCGGAACTGGGAGTGGAAGGGTAGGGTTGCAGCATCTCTTCTGAGTGGATGCCACTGTCACGGACAGCCTCAGGGCCTGCAGTGGGAGAAGCGTCTTGCCCGGCGTTTGCACACTGGGAAGCCAGCCCTTTGTACAGCTTCGCCATGGATGACCTAACAGAGTGGAGGTAATAATTCTCAGTGGAAAAGCAACTCCTTGAATGTATAGATTATACCAAGCAAAGTACAGTTTCTCAGATGAATCTCAGCCATGAGGTTCTCGCTCTCCCCAGGTGCTCTACAAACTAGGTTGCTGGTATATTAGAGTGCAAGCTGACTGCTGGGTGGAAGTAGGGATGCTGATCAATTGGCTGAACTGTTTGGGGGTAGGGGGAGTATGGGGAGATATCATCCATTAGAGGAGCCCTGACTTGGAGGATAGCATCTTCTTTTAATGTGAAGCACTGGTAGAAATGATTCTGTTTTCCTCATTGGATTGAGATAAGGTTGGAAAAACTCCGGGTTATTAGGAAGCTTTGTTATGAGTTGCTTCTGCTCCCTTTGAAGACCAGATTTTCTTCAGTCCTCCCTATTTCTTCTTAGTGTGAAATCTGTTCAACCACCACCCCCTCCCTTATTATTTTTTTATCCATAGCATGTAAAACCATCTATCTTATTTATTACCTGGCTCTCCAGGTCTAAAAAGTAAGCTGCATGTGGCAACAATTTTTGACTGTTTTGTTCTCTGCAGTGTATTCAGTTTGCAGAACAGTATTTGATATACCATGCTGCTAAGTCGCTTCAGTCGTGTCCGACTCTGTGTGACCCCATAGACGGCAGCCCACCAGGCTCCCCCGTTCTTGGGATTCTCCAGGCAAGAACACTGGAGTGGGTTGCCATTTCCTTCTCCATGATATACCATAGGTGCTCAATAAATATTTCTTGAGTTAATGAAAGAAATCAGATTTTGGCCTTTAAACTGCAATTTTAAACCAGGCAAGTTTAGCAAAATAGTAACTATTTTTGAGATGGTTAGCAACATGAGATAATAGAAGGTCCGCACATAAACATTAGAGCAAACTTGCTTATTTTTCTAAAGTAAGTTTTACCAGCTAGTAAGCACCTCACTCCTGTAGACAGCCTGGCCACCTCTCTTCCATTCCCTTCTCTCTTCTCTTCTGCCTCCTCTCTTCTCTTCTGCCTCCACCACTGCATTTCCGTTACTTTACATACAATCTGGTTACTTGCAGCAGACACTCACATTGACCATGTGTATCCCTGTTCTCAGAAACCTTTGATCAACCCTCTAAACTTCACCATCAGAACCTTACTTCTTGAGCTTTTTCCGTTTCTGAATAAGCAAATCCTCATTGCACTGAAACAGCAGGGTGTAGTGTGAAATAAATACTCGCAGGCGCTGAACACACACCAGAAGTAGGTAATAGTCAGGGTGTTCCTGCTCTGTAAACTTCAGGACATTCTAGATGGAAGAAAAAAAGGAAGCAGCATTGCAGAGTTAGAATGAAAAGCTGTTTTGTCTCTTGTGTACCTTGCCTTGACATGCTGTGAGGGTTTGGTAGCCACTTACTCAAAACAGTGGCCAATTTAATTACAAACTGAAAAGTCAAACTTGGTGTTCCCTTTGTCCATCACACCTCGGGAAAATAACAGTCATTTTTGCTCCTGTTTGAGTTGAATTTGAACATGTGGAAAATTAGAAGGATCTACTAATTAGATCTCTGAAGTAATGGAGCCATTATAACAATTATTGTCTCTAACCAATGGTGAGAATGTCAGGCATCAGGGCTGGAAGTAGGGGGACGTTATGATCAAGCCTGGCCTAGCACCCCCTCCCATTACAATGCCTGCTGTGCTGTAGTGGAACATGAATGCTGGTTGGGTTTGGGAAAGCTAACAGTTACTGAAGAACTATACAAAAAAGATCTTCATGACCCAGATAATCACAATGGTATGATTACTCACCTAGAGCCAGACATTCTGGAATGCAAAGTCAAGTGGGGCTTAGGAAGCATCACTACGAACAAAGCTAGTGGAGGTGATGGAATTCCAGTTGAGCTATTTCAAATCCTGAAAGATGATGCTGTGAAAGTGCTGCACTCAATATGTCAGCAAATTTGGAAAACTCAGCAGTGGCCACAGGACTGGAAAAGGTCAGTTTTCATTCCAATCCCAAAGAAAGGCAATGCCACAGAATGTTCAAACTACCACACAATTGCACTTGTCTCACATGCTAGTAAACCAATGCCCAAAGTTCTCCAAGCCAGGCTTCAGCAGTACATGAACCGTGAACTTCCAGATGTTCAAGCTGGTTTTCGAAAAGGCAGAGGAACCAGAGATCAAATTGCAACATCCACTGAACCATCAGAAAAGCAAGGGAGTTCCAGAAAAACATCTATTTCTGCTTTATTGACTATGCCAAAGCCTTTGTCTGGGTGGATCACCACAAAATGTGGAAAATTCTTCAAGAGATGGGAATACCAGACCACCTGACCTGCCTCTTGAGAAACCTGTATGCAGGTCAGGAAGCAGCAGTTAGAACTGGACATGGAACAACAGACTGGTTCCAAATAGGAAAAGGAGTATGTCAAGACTGTATATTGTCACCCTGCTTATTTAACCTATATGCAGACTACATCATGAGAAATGCTGGGCTGAATGAAGCACAAGTTGGAATCAAGATTTGCAGGGAGAAATATCGATAACCTCAGATATGCAGATGACACCACCCTTATGGCAGAAAGTGAAGAACTAAAGAGCTTCTTGAATGAAAGTGAAAGTGGAGAGTGAAAAATTTGGCTTAAAATTTTCAACATTCAGAAAATTAAGATCATGGCATCTGGTCCCACCACTTCATGGCAAATAGATGGAGAAACAGTGGAAACAGTGACAGACTTTACTTTGGGGGGCTCCAAAATCACTGCAGATGGTGACTGCAGCCATGAAATTAAAAGATGTTTACTCCTTGGAAGACAAGTTATGACCAACTTAGACAGCATATTAAAAAGCAGAGACATTACTTTGCCAACAAAGGTCTGTCTAGTCAAGGCTATGGTTTTTCCAGTAGTCACATATGGATGTGAGAGTTGGACTATAAAGAAAGCTGAGCACCGAAGAATTGACGCTTTTGAACTGTGGTATTGGAGAAGACTCTTGAGAGTCCCTTGGACTGCAAGGAGATCCAACCAGTCTATCCTAAAGATCAATCCTTAGTGTTCACTGGAAGGACTGATGCTGAAGCTGAAACTCCAATACTTTTGGCCACCCGATGCAAAGAACTGGCTCATTTGAAAAGACCCTGATGCTGGGAAAGATTGAAGGCAGGAGGAGAAGGAGATGAGAGAGGATAAGATGGTTGGATGGCATCACCAACTCAATGAACATGAGTTTGAGTAAACTCCGGGAGTTGGTGATAGACAGGGAGGCCTGGTGTGCTGCAGTCCATGGGGTTCCAAAGAATTGGACACGACTGAGCGACTGAACTGAAATGAACTGAACAGTTACTGAGTGCTTCCCATTGCCAAGCACTAAGTCTTTTTACATCATTTTCTCATTTAACTTTTGCCCAAACCCAGTTAGATAGGTACCATTAATACCTCCATTTAACAAAGAAGGAAATCAAGGTACTGTGAAGTTAAATAATCTTCACTGGATCACACATCTAATGAAGATCAAAGCCAGGATTTGAACTGAAGCCAGAGAGTAGACTCTAGGTTCTTGTTTGCTTACTTACACACTGCTTGCAGGACCTGGGTTTCAAGCCTATGTTTTTTTCACCAACCAAATATCTTAACTTGGGCAAATTACTTCTTTGTCTCTCCATTATCTAAAGTGTTAATAATGATACTAGTTTCATGGGATAGTTGAAGATTAAATTAGATAATTACTATGAAAGAATGATTTCAAGATATAAAGTCATATACAGTTGAAAGTCTTTTTATTATTAATACTGGGCTACTTCTACCTGAGACAAATTCCAAGCAGTTCTGAGATACTTTCACTGAATTGCTTAGAAAAATCAGTCAGCAATTAAACCAGAACAGGTGGGTAGTGGGAAGAAGAGGGACTGGTAGGGGTGTTGATGAATCTCTCTCAACTCTACTGCCTCTAAGATGCTACGAGCCTATAGGAAAATGGTGTGACGATGTCAGCTCATCAGCTTCTCCATGCTTCTTTCATGACACAAGACATAAGCAAAGTATGGTAGATCCTTGGACACAAGTCAAAAGAAAGTAGTCAGAATAGCAGGTAAGTGAGGAGGTTGTATAGATATTACTTAGATACCCAAGGGGTAGGGCTGGGAGTGGAGGTGAATTTAGATGGCTGTGCAACCAAGATGGAAGGAACTGAAGAGGTTCCCAGTATCTGGCAGGAGCTGCCATAGAAAGATCCTGGGTCAGCATAGGTGTGAATTGCTGGTAAATAAAGATAGAATTTCCTTTTTGGCATCCTGAGCCAAAAACTTTTGAGGATGAGATTTTAGCTCATACCAGAAGGTGGAGATAGGGTAATCATAAAAATCTAAATCATTCAAACACTTTTTAGAAATACTAATGGTTTCTTGACCCTTTATGGTGTCTTTTCATTGGAAGCCCAAAACAACTGTTTAGCATGAAAATCAGTTTGGTGGCTTGACCAGCCATGCCTACCTGTAGATGTATCAGATATTCAGGGATGCGCTGGACTATATGAAAAAACAATGTGTAGATGTCAGACTTAATCTCTTCATCACCCTGAATGAAAGAAAGCTGGAGTCAGTCTTCAGGGTGCCTCCAGTTCTGGCTGCAAAACTGAGGTCAGTTCTACTAGAGTAGATAGGGTTTACTAGAGCATTTTCTTCATTGAGAGTGTCGTGAAACATTGATCTGTCATTGGAGAGGCTACTTATTCAGGGACATGCTCAAGAAGACACCTCGTTGCTAACAAGGAGCGAGTCATATACTTCTTCAGAATCTACCCAAGTGTCCAAACCACCCCCTCCTCCTCCCCACCCGCCAACACCATCTTAGCAAAGTGAGCACTCAATAAATTAGACTTGAGTGGACTAAATTTGTTAAGGTTCTTCAGCGAGTAATCTGTACAATGTTTTTACCAACAGGCATTAAAGGTGCTTTTAAACCTCAGGAGAATGAAGAAGGGAGAAACCGGTTGGCAACAGGAAACATGCTGGACTTTCTTCATGTCCCTTCCCTTCCTTTCTCCTTTCTCAAATATTAGGTTGGTCAAAAAGTTCATTTGGTTTTTCTGTAACATCTTATGGAAAAACCCCCATGAACTTTTAGGCTGACTCAATATTTGCTGAGTGCTAATATATGGCAGGTATTATACTGGGTTGAGAACAGTCAGAGGTTGAAGTAGAAAGTTAAGAGAGCCTCTCACCTCTTGTGAAACTTAATTGACTCTTAGCTTTAGAGCTTCTGATATAGTACTTTTTTATTGACCTAAAATAACTAGAATTGCTTTGTATGTATTTGTGCTTATTGAGCACCTAATACATCACTGCAGTAGCAATACTTAAAGCAACATGACTAGAGCCATTTTATAATCTTATAAAATGACAGACACAATATGACATGAATTTAATATTCAGATTAA
Organism: Muntiacus reevesi; assembly: GCF_963930625.1. NCBI lineage: Eukaryota > Metazoa > Chordata > Mammalia > Artiodactyla > Cervidae > Muntiacus > Muntiacus reevesi. The sequence goes on from NC_089251.1 coordinate 81,187,656, forward strand.
TATGTCTAAGTCTATAAAGCCCCAAACCCGTTAAGGTTGCAAACTGCAGCCTGAGGATCTCTGGTTAGAATATTTGTTTACTTTGTATTTCCAGTGGAATGGAACAGAAGTTCAGTAAGGAAGGGCAAAGACCAAAGCAATGGCACTGATCCTTGAGTGGCTCCTTGAACCCCAGGGAGGAGAGCCAGTGGCTTTGTTCAAGCCATTCTGCAGCCTGGAGAACAAGCTCAGAGTGCATGTGCTGTGTTTTCTGGAAAGGTGAGCAACATAATGTAGTCACACATGTAACCAAAGGAGAATGCAAACATAGGGTTAACTTACCTCCTTCAGAACAACCACATGAACCAAAGAGATGCATTCAGGCAAGTCCCTCAGGTAAGCAACATAATAATCCAAAAAATTATTCTTGAAAACAAACAGAAAAAGTCATGGTAAGAACTTGGAGACAGGAATGATAATAATTAGTATGTTTATGCTTGTGTGTGCTCAGTTGCTCAGTCATGGTCAGTTCTTTGGGAGCCCATGCACTATAGCCCACCAGGCTCCTCTGTCCATGGGATTTCCCAGGCAAGAATATTGGAGTGGGTTGCCATTTCCTACATCAGGGGATGTTCTGTCCCAGGGATCAAACTCACATCTCTTGCGTCTCCTGCATTGGCAGGCGGACTCATGCATATCCAAAGGAGTACTTTGCAGAGATTATTTTAATCATTCATTAAATGTGTTTAGTAATATTTGCTTTGTTTTTTTATTCACCTTTTAAAAAATCTTTTTGGCTTTAAGGAAAATAGTCCTATGGACTTGGAAACCAAAACTCAGTATCCCTGCTTTAATGAAAGTGAAATGATAAACCAAAGCAGAAAGAAGGTGCCATGTAAGTTGAAAAAATATTTTAAACAGTTAAATGATAAAAATGCAAATTTTGTTTTTTAATTACTCTCTGCTTCAATCATCTACATCCAAATGAGGAACTTTTTCCAGCTCACCTCAGAGGGTTTAGATCTGGAATTCTCGACTTTTTCCACTAATTTCTTATTCACCTACGGAATATCCCCTCAGGAAAACAGTTTTCACCTCTCAAAGTTATTTTCCCATAGGTATAACAATTCTCAGCTCAAGAAAGCACATTGAATACAAATGAGTAAAAGTGAGTTTAGAGGGATGGCATTACATCCACTCTATACAAGTAAATAATTTGTAAACTTGTATTATGAATCATTCATATACAGAGGTCAACTGAAGGTAAAATCTGACTTGCAGACCAATTTCAATTAACCCATGCAATATTTTAAAAATAAAATTTCACACAAAATTCTGGACTTTCCACTTCTCTTAAAATACCATATCTGGCAACTCTAGTCCTTTTTTCCTGCATAATAATTGGATAAGGATGAGCAGTTATTCCTTATAGCAAAGCATATGTGCTCCACTTAAGCTCACTTCCCGGTAGTATTCCTACATTGAATTACATTCAGCTCACTTCTACTTACTAATGTCATCTGCTGGCCCTGTAGGCATTTGAGTTTGCAGCTTGTGACCTAAATCATATATTTTTTAAAGAACATTACAGATATTTAAAAACTTAGCATCCTTTCTCCAAGAAAGTGAAAACAAAAAACATTCTAGACAAATAGCTACCCATCACATTTTTAAAAATCTTTAAGAAATGAAATTGTGTGAAAGCATATACATATATACAAATGTTCATGTATGTATTTTATATGTATGGATGGATATATATGTGCATGTATATACACACACACACACACACACACATCATATTCAATGGGGGCAGTTATAGTTCAGCAGAAAAATGATGAACTGGAAGTTAAAAGACTTGGGTTCTAGCCACAGATCTACAAATATCTAGAAAGCTGGGTAATTTCAATCATGATTTTTTCTCTGAATTTTATTTCATTATCTGTAGAACAAGGAGGTTAGACTAGATCTCCTCGGACTCTGAAATCCACTGATTCTAGATTCTCCATTAAGAGAAATGGACAGGGAAGACACAGATGCATGTAATTCAAGTTTATAAAGGATTAAGAAAAAAACTTACCTCATCATTTGTTAACTTAAGGAATAAATCTCCAAGGACTCCTTGGCGTGGCCACTTCAAGACCCTTTCCTGCAGAGCGTGAAGCAAATCCAGGTGCTGCTGGACAATGTACCGTAAAGAGCCAGGGAAGAGGCTTGAAACAGAATAGAGACAGGATCACACAAACCAGGTGTAGAGAAGAAAAGGCTCTTCAAGAACATACGGAACAAGTCCAGTTTTCCCAGTCATTCAAAATACTTTGAGTCACAGGTCTGCCTTTAGTATTCAAAAAAAAAGTTTGTCACTGTCAACCTCACAGCAGGTAACCTCAGACCACAGCAAGACCCCTTTACTGATGACTCCTGTTCAAATGTGTATTGAACTAGTAAAGAGCACTTCACTTGAGTGGCCTTTTCAAAGCAAAATGGTACACTCTAATTTAGATGACAGTAAAATTTTAAGGGAAATCTTTTTCAATGTTTTAAAGTTCTTCCCACTTGATGTGCAAATCATCTATTCTAATTCATGTTGCAGATGACAGCACTAAGGTGGCACTTGGCCATTCATAGCGACCAACTGTACTTAGAGAAGGAGGAAGTTTCGTTTAAAGCTGGCAACTGAAAGTTCAGGGGATGAGGGCATAAAAGTGTTACTTTCCCCCTTTCCTTCAGTTTATAAGAGGAATCTGGGAAGGGATGGAGTCTTGCCCGAGGAGGCTACAGAGTAGGTCTGGCCTGCTGGTCCCAGTTTTGCTGAGCGCCCCCCTGCTCTCCCACCCTCTGCCCTCTATCTCAGAGTGTGTCATTTATTTCAGAGGAAATGAAGGAAAGAAGAGAAGTCAGAGGAGGATGGGATGGAGAGGAGAATCAGAAGGAGAATCACAGGAGGAAGGAGAAGGTGGATTGGATGGAGAAGCGGGGTGAGCAGAGGCCTGAGGAGTGAGGAAGGAAGAAACAGGAGTAGAGCCTTGCTGGACTACGGCAAGGATGTCAGCTCCAGCTTGGTAATTTGGGGGAACTGAAAGTAAGTTCCCCTGTGCTTTCAAGACCACAAGGTTTTTCATGTTAGTTTGGTTGGTTTTCTTGATTCTTTTGTTTCAGGTAAGAAGTAGATTTATTAATATCCTTTGTAAAGAGGTTGCAGGAAAATGAGGCAGGAGAGGATGGTCATGTCCCAGGTCTCAGGCAGGTTCCTGGGACAGGCCACCAAGTAAGAGTTCTTGGCTTTATGCAGAAAAGAACTCAAGGGTGAGCCATAGTAAAGGAAAAGCAGAGAACACATTCCATAGGCAGAATGTGGGTCTGTCTCAAAAGGTGAGAGCTGCCAGGGCTACAAGTTTAATAGAGATGAAAGTGTTGGCCTGCTTGTCGCTTGCCGAGAGTCTGACTTATTTGGATGTTTCCCCAAGGGTCTACCAAGAGTAAATGAGTTGGGGGTACTTTGGACAGTTGGGGTACTTTGCCACCCCCAAACAAGCAGACTTTTGTTGAGAACAGTAGGAAGAACACCAGTTTGGAAGGAGGAGTTTTCAGCCCATCTCCAAGCAAAGAAAATTCCCCTGTGGTTGCAGCTCAGAGTAGACACACAAATGCCAGCCTCCCATGAAAAGGGACAAGGATTCCTTCTACTCCAGTCTGCCAACCTCTCCGGTCCCTGTGCCTTGAGTCTCCATGTATGCGAAGCCCACTGATCCCTAAGCACAGGAGGAGAGGCCTCCTGATCTGTGCTAGGGCTGATATAATAGGCTCGGAAGACCTAAGTAATCTCTGTCCACATCAGAGGGAATTTGGAGGCGTGGCAAGGAGACAGTCTAACTGGGAAAAACCATAAAGCTGATGGAGGAAAGCAGAACTGATCACATTGAAAGAGTGAAACACTACACCCGAAAAAGACCTAGACATGAAAGATTTCTCCCCACCCAGATGCTGACAGTGACTACAGGTAATATTCCTGGTGTGACACTGCAAGATGTTAGGGCACAGTGGTGAGATCTGAGATTGTGATGGGTGGTCAGTGGAGGCTGGTATAAAATGTCTTGATTTATCTCTTCTTTTTCTCTCCTTCCTTCCTGTCCTTTTTTCCTTCCTTTTTTGTCCTATCCTGTCCTTTCTTTTCCTTTCTTTCAAGAAAGCTGTCTCCTGTTACACTATGACCATTGTCCTTGCAGAGTTGGACAGTTGGTAACTCGGTTGGAGTCCAGGTGTCTTGTGGACAGTCCACTGGAGTGACAGTGTAAGGTTTTAGGATGGGGATCACAAAAGGCTAATACTCTCATTAAGTTTCACGGAAGCATGTAAGTTACATGAAGAGCGATGATTTAAGGTGGATTCTGTGCCAAATGGCTTCCCTGATAGCTCAGTTGGCAAAGAATCTGCCTACAAAGCAGGAGACCCTGGTTGGATTCCTGGGTCAGGAAGATCTGCTGAAGAAGGGATAGGCTACCCACTGCAGTATTCTTGGGCTTCCCTTATGGCTCAGTTAGTAAAGAATCTGCCTGCAATGTGGAAGACCTGGTTTGATCCCTGGGTTGGGAAGATTCCCTGGAGAAGGGAAAGGCTACCTATTCTAGTAGTCTGGCCTGGAGAATACTAGTATTTCTCCTACTCTAGTATTCTGGCCTGGAGAATCCCATGGACTATATAGTCCATGGGATCACAAAGAGTTTGATATGACTGAATGACTTTCACTTTCACTTTTCACTTTCTGTACCAAATATTGAAAACAGGCTTTAAGTTTTTTTTTTTTAATTTAATAAGGATAATATTTGAAATTAGGGTAGAGTGTAGAGGAGGTGAGCCAGGAAATGAGGAGCAGAGGGAGAAAGAAGCGAGAAGTATAGTCACACTTAACCTATTTCACTATTTTGCCTGGAGCCTGACCTGACTCCCAGAAGCAACTTTTTCATTAGGACAAAAACGTTAAGTGCTCAACTTATTTTCTGTTCCTTACCAGGGTTGAGATTGTGGCAGCATGAGAAGTTTATTCTTTCTAAAGCCTTCAAAGTAATTTCAACTCCTGCAAGACAGTACTTAAGCAACAAGGGGAATAAACTAAAAGCAATCAATGAACATCCAGTTATAGTTTTAAATTAGTAACCTAGGTCAAAACAACTCCTGAGCTTCAACTGCAAGATGAGGCATTGATAATAAAAACATGTGCCACCTGGTGGTGATCTGAAGCATACAGTTCGTTGAGCTCTTGGAGGATGTGGCCCAGGGGTTCAGCTTTAAAGGCTAACTGGCAAATCCTGTGGGGCTAACTTTAACCCTCCCGACAAAGGTTCAGGCAGGACTATTCAAGCCTGAGGTAGTGGCTCTGTGTGGGTGAAACATACCAGAAAAAGCCAAGAACTCCAACATCTGTGATCCTTCTACCAGTGGACCACAGCCCACACTTTCCCCTCGGGTTTCCACTGGCAGTCTTGCTCCTGCAGCATCCAGTGATTTCAACCAGGGGCAGGGCTGGCTGGAAGCCGCCTGCAGAGACTCCTGAGCACTTCATGTTTTTCTAGGGAAAACCTGAAGGTTTATTTTATAGGTTTGAGAAGATGTGGCAACCTCGGGTTTGAGTATCAGGTATGTACTTGTGGGTGTTGTTTTCACCCCCAGGTGACTTCTCAATGAGGGCAGAAAATGCAGAAGGCTTGTGGTTTGTGACAGGAAACGTAAATGTTCATAAGGTAATTTTCATCTTTGTATGGGAGGAAAAACGCCAGTAGAGAAGAGGAATAATCTCATTCTGTTCTGTATTTCATTCCGCTGATTTATTTAAATAAAGAGGCTACACGTGGAGGCTTCAGAAAGCTTAGGAAAAAAGAAACACCATGAATTAAGGAGGAGGATGAAACTCTAACCTCAGGTAGAAAAAGAGTAGGGTTTCCCTGGTGGCTTAGTGGTAAAGAATCCATCTGCCAATGCAGAAGATGCAAGAGACTCGGCTTTGATCCCTGGGTCTGGAAGATCCCCTGAAGAAGGAAATGGCAACCAGTATTCTTGCCTGGGAAATCCCATGGACAGAAGAGCCTGGCGGGCTACAGTCCATGGTGTCGCAAAGAGGCAGACATGACTTAGCGACTCAACAACAGTAGGGAAAGGGTAACATTGCAAAGCTCAGAGGAGCTTCCCTGGTGGTTCAGGCGGTAAAGAATCACCTACAATGCAGGAGACCTGGGTTCCATCCCTGGGTGGGGGAAGAGCCCGGAGGAGCGCATGGCAACCCACTCCAGTATTCTTGCCTGGAGAATCCCCATGAACAAAGGAACCTGGCGGGCTGCAGTTCGTGGGGTCGCAAAGAATAGGGCGTGACTGAGTGACTAAGCACAGCAAAGCTCAGAACCAGAGATTTCATATTAGCACTAAGATTACTGAGTTGGAGCTTTTCTTTTCTTGGGCAATGAAAACAAAAAAGAGGATCAGCTTAGCAGATAACTAACATAAATAGCATCATCATGGATATGAGAAATAACCATTATCTTACTTTCTTGAGGAAGGTAGTTTTAATGATAGTTTTAATTATTTTTCATCTCAGGATTTGGGGGAAGGCCCACTTCTTCCTTAGTAATGGGTCATGAGAAGTAGAAGAGAGGTCAAGCAGAAAAGAGCTCCTGTGGACTAAAAACATTCCCCTATTTGATGGGTCAGCTGAGATCTGAAGTAAGGACAAATGGGCAGAAGGGAGAAGCCTGATTTATGAAGCAGGAAGAGACAAAGTCAGCTTCTGGTTGAGGCACCTGGCGTATCACTGTCAGTCAAGGTGGTATCTTTGAAATCACATGGTCCTTCGAGAAGCAGTGTGATGTTGAAAGAGCACGAGACAGGCCTGGGTTTCAGCTCTGGCCTCAGTTGGTTATGTGACTTCAAACCTCACTGGACCTGAGTTTCTTCATCTATCAGGTAGGATTCACAGGTTCTTGTGAAGATTTCACGAAGTAAATGAAGTACCCAAGCATAGAGCCTGATTACTGTATGCTGGAGCAAACAATCCTCTCTTTCACTCTCCTTACCCCATCCCCACATTTTCAGAGGCTAGAAAGAGATGCTGCTGGCTCAGACTCATAGATGTGGAGGCAAAGCCACATCAAAAGGTAGACTGGGTTTTAGCTGGGTTTTAATGTGAACTGAGCAAACCTTTGGCACCAGCAAGATAGCAAGAGGCCAGAGAGACTTCTTGGAGGGCTGAAGGGGTAATCTGGGAGGTTCAGACAAGTTGGATGGGGTGAAGGAGAGGGAATCAAGTGGCCAGATGGGGAAGGAAGAGCCAGCAAGGATCTAGGTGCCCACAGAAAGTAAAACCCAGTCCAGAGCTTCTACTGTTCACAGCTTTCAGTGTCATATTACCCTTTTCAGCTCCTTACAGCTTTGTATTTATCTTGGTTTTGCAGTGAAATAATTCTTGCAAATAGTGAAGCAATTGTGGGTTTGTCATGGAATGTTTCCTCACATCAGTCGCTTCGATGGAGGAACATTGTGTTTTGGTGATTGGGTTTATTGCTGGCAGCTGCAAAGCCAAGCAAAATTGGGGTGGGGGTGATAAGGATCTGGAAAATATAGTTCAGGCTTCCCACAACTTCATGAACCACCACTGCATATCACCTGGTCGAATACTTAAAGTGGTAATGCTGTGTTTGTCTCTAGTCATCCATCATCCAGACTTCTCATTTATTTGGCTTGGCCTTTTCCTCAGTTGATCTGGATTATTACATCTTTATGACAGTAGTCTTTCCCTACCAAATCGTAAGTTTCTCCTTCCTGCTTTCTCTCAGTAGAGAGGGAAGCAGGGAAAATCTGAAGTTTTGGAACAGATATAGAGGGAGGGGTGTGGTAACCTGGGGACTAGCAAGTTGCTATAACACATCAGAGGCCCGATGGAAGCTCTGCCCCCACAACATGACTACACTCACATGCGACTCATACCTTAACCAGGATTTCCTGAACAAATAATAAGAAAGGTCCAAGTTCACAGTCATGTTAAGCCCTGTATCATTTATCTAATGGCCACTTCAGATCTCCATTCCCATCCATTCCCTGTGCTCCCATGAGATGTGGTTCCAGGGGTTCTTCCAGGATTTCCAGTGGAATATGCAGATGGCAACAGACAGGAATACCTCCCTCACTGTTGCACTTTTCCCCTTTAAATTCTTAACAGACATACCAGAGCCAGTGAAAGCCCCAGAGACTCCACTCATTTTCTTATCTACTGGAAGTCAAAAGTTGAGACCTCCCAGCGGTTACCTGTGGTCACTGACTATTCTCTTTTCCAAGTCTATGTCTGGAGCTCTTGATAAGTACCAGAATTCCCAAAGTGGAAACAATAAACAACTTACCTTAAATTTTAATCAATCTGAAAAGCAAAGGCAATGAATACATGGGTACCTTCTCTCTTTAGAATTCCTCTTTCCATCTGACCCCTGGAATGTTGCCTTGATCTTCAGGATCAGAGAGATGTTAATGACATATTTTCTTTCTGATTCAAGCAGTTCTAGAGCCACAGTCTGTCTTTTAGCTTTAAAAACAAACCAAGGAGGGAATTTTTGTTAACCACTGCTCCCTGAGACCCTGTTAAATGATAGAAAGCAATAAAAAGGTATTGAAAGCAATAGAGACACCGGCAAGTTTTTGGAAGATGGAAAGCAGAGTGGAGGCATGGTCATTAATTCAGCAGAGCAAAGGGCACCAAGTCATTTACTTCAGTGTTTTCATCTGTGGATGGGAAATTGGTTGAGAAGCAGAAAGGCTCAAGGATTGGAGACACCAAGGCATCACAGAGCGTACAAGTAAGAGGCAATGCTGTGAACAGGAGAAAGAGTCTACATTCAGGGAAGCTGAACCTTCAGTTCCCTAGCCCCATGCTGGATGGCTTCCTCAATTCCACCCCAGGGGAAATGAGACAAGCTAGAGAAGCCCGGGTCTCTGGTATCTGAACTAACAACATCAGACATAGTAGAGAGCAGAGCTGAAATGCTAAAATGAAAACAAAGGGACTCAGAGAAGGCTCACACACAAAACAGTGAGACTCCTCTCAGCCTCTTTGCCTGCAGGTCCCAGAGTGCCAGCAGCCAGACTTATACTGTCCAGACTGGAGACCAGAGGATCTTCCACTGGAGGAATGAGCTGCCCAAGTGAAAAAGACCTACAAACACTGACATACAGAGGTCACCTATCAAAACAGTAATTTGCCACCTGATTAGCAGATAAGAAGCCCACTTATTGATCAGCTTGACCAACCCAGGATTTTTAGGTTTCTTTTTATTTAGGGCCTTTTTCCTGGATGTGAATAATTAGCTAAGAATCCTCAGATACTTGAATCAATCTTACATCATAAAAGAAAGAGAAGAAAAAAGTATACACACATTTTTAAAAGGAGGAACCATAAATAGAGACAATGCAGGAAAAAAACCTTAAAAAAAATCTTATAATTAATATCCTCAAAGAGTTACCAAAAATGTTCTGCCCATTTAATAATTACAGGATCCTATTTTAAAAAAACAATCCAGGAAAAAAGAAACTTTTTGACTTTTTTAAAAAGAGTAGAAGACAAAGTCAAGGAAATCTGTGCACCTGCCTCCATTTCCCTCCCCACCAAGAAAGGCAGTAATAGAGAAAATCAGTCCAGGAGATCCAATATCAAACTAGTAGAAGTTTCAGAGAAAAGAAAGAAAATGAATGAGAAGATATTATCAAATTAATAACACAAAAAATACCAGGACATGTATTTCCAGAGGAAAGGGCCCATTTGCATTCAGTATAATTAATGAAAAAAACTCTCACATCACTGTAAAATATACCACATCACTGTGAAAATTTAGCACACCAAAGGTAAAGAGAAGATCCTAAAAGTTACCAGAGAGAAGAATCAGGTAATATACAAAGGACTGGGGATTAGATGATATTGGATTTTTCACTGGCAACATTAGAATTTAGAAGACAGTGGAACAATTGCTTCAAAATGATAATGGAAAATGACTTTATATTCATCTAAATAGTCAATAATTATGTGGAACCTACCAGGCTATGTGTTCCTTCAAAACAAGTAGTAAACCAAGAAGCTGAGAAAGATATGCAAAACAAAACAAAACAAAACAAAAACACCTCCACAAAACCTGAATAGGAATCTAACATAGGAGAAATTTTAAGGGAATTCACAGGAAGACTGAGAAGTCCCAGGAGGGCAGCAGTGCAGTGAGTCAGAATGGAGCAGGATGACAGAGGTCTCTAGGGCAAGTGCTGTTTTAAAAAAATGTCAATGATAGACTTTGTTACATTGCTAAGAAAAATTAAAGAAGACCTATGTAAAAGGAGTCATATACCATGTTCTTCAACTGGAATATCAGTACTGTCAAGATGTCAATTCTCTCCTAATCAGAATAAAAGAATATAGAGTAGACTTTGTTGTTTAGTCCCCAAGTCATGGCCAGCTCTTTTGCAACCCCATAGACTGTAGCACACCAGACTCCTCTGCCCATGGGATTTCCCAAGCAAGACTACTGGAGTGGGTTGCCATTATCCTCTCCAAGGGATCTTTCAGACCCAGGGAGCAAACCCATGTCTCCAGCATCTCCTGCATTGGCAGGCAGATGCTTTACCATTGAACCACCTGGGAAGCCTTAGAGTCTAGAGTTAGACCCACATATATGTGATAACTTGGCTTTTCCTACTCATTTCAATGAGAATAGGAAGGCATTTTCAATAAATGGAGCTGAAGCAACTGGATTGCCATATGGGAAAAAAATGAATCTGGATTCATACCACACAGCAAAATTTATTCAAGATGAGTCATAGACCTAAATGTGAATGCTAAAACTATAAAGATTTTTATAAGAAAACATACTAGAATATCTTGATAACCTTAGAATTTGCAAAAATATCTTGCAAGGGCACATAAGTCACAAGCTATTTTAAACATTTAAAATTGATAAATTGAACTTCATTAAAATTAAAAATATCTGTTATCAAAAGACTACCAAAAAGTGAAAAGGCAGGGCAGAGAATAGAATAAAATATTCTCAACACATATATCTTACAGGGAACTCATATTCAAAATATATTAAGAAATCCTATTAATAGAGAATAAAAAGATAGCCCAATTTAAACACTGGACAAAGGACTTAAATAGGTACTTCATAAAGGAAATTATACAAATAGTCAACAAGCATATGAAAAGATGCTCAGCATCATTAGTCCTCAGGGAAGTGCAAATTAAAACTGCAATATGACACAGGACACACCCATAGAATGGTTCAAATTAAAAAGGCTGATCATACTAAATACTGAGAAGAATGTAAAACAACTGGAAAGTTTCATACATTGCTGGTAAAAGTATAAAATATTCCAACCACTTTGGTAAACTGCTGGTGTTTTAAACTTAAACATAATCCTATCCCATAATCCAAAGATTCCACTCCTAGGTATACACTCAAGAGAAATGAGGGCATACATTTAAAAAAAAAAAAGATTTGTGCAGGAATAGTCATAGCAGTTTTATTCATAGTAGCCCTAAATTGGAAACAATCCAATTTCTAGCAACAAGAGAATGGATAAATTATGGTAAATTCATTCAATATGATTAATAAAAAGGAATAAATTACTGAGTGAATTACATGCAACATTATGTTGAGAGAAAGAGGCCAGACATGAAAAAACAACATATTGTAATATTCCAATTTTATGGAGTTAAGAACAGACACAACTAATTTACAGTGACAGAAGTCAGAGTAGTGGTTCTGTGGGTGGGTATTGCCTGAAAAGGTATATGAGAGAACTTTATGAGATAATATTTCTATTATCTTGTTGGGTTGGCCAAAAAGTTATTTTGGGTTTTTCCCTAAGATGTTATGGAAAAACCCAAATAATTTTTTGGTCAACCCAATATAATTCTCATACAGGTCTGTGTATCCCCAGGTGGTGCTAGTGGTAAATAACCCACCTGCTAATGCAGGAGACATAAGAGATGCAGGTTCATCTCTGGGTTGGGAAGATCCCCTGGAGGAGGCACAGAAACCCACTCCAGTATTCATGCCTGGAGAATCCCATGGTCAGAGGAGCCTGGTGGGCTACAGTCCATAGGTTCACAAACAGTTGGACACAACTAAAGCAACTTAGCATGCACGCAGTGTACCAATAGAAAAACAAATAGCACCATAAACTCTTTTTAAAACGTGGAAGCAAGCACCAGAAAAAAATATGTCTAAAGAATTTAAAGTGGGTGCTACTGATTTTCACAATAAACCTTTTAGTGTTATTCAGTTTTCATGTATTTGATAATAAAAAAAATTAAAATTACCTCCTATAAAACAGTTGGAGGGAACCTAAAGAAACAAAAGACCTATATATAGAAAACTATAAAACACTGATGAAAGAAATCAAAGATGACACAACTAGATGGAGAAATACACCATGTTCATGGATTGGAAGAATCAATTTAGTGAAAATGAGTATACTACCCAAAGCAAAATATAGATTCAATGCAATCCCTATCAAGCTACTGACAGTATTTTTCAGAGAAGTAGAACAAATAATTTCACAATTTGTATGGAAATACAAAAAACCTCGAATAGCCAAAGCAATCTTGAGAAAGAATGGAACTGGAGGAATCAACCTGCCTGACTTCAGACTATACTACAAAGCTACAGTCATCAAGACAGTATGGTACTGGCACAAAGACAGAAATACAGATCAATGGGACAAAATAGAAAGCCCAGAGATAAATCCATGCGTCTATGGACACCTTTGACAATGGAGGCAAGAATATACAATGGAGAAAAGACAATCTCTTTAAAAAGTGGTGCTGGGAAAACTGGTCAACCACTTGTAAAAGAATGAAACTAGAACACTTTCTAACACCATACACAAAAATAAACTCAAAATGGATTAAAGATCTAAATGTAAGACCAGGAACTATAAAACTCCTAGAGGAAAACATTGGCAAAACACTTTCTGATGTAAATCACAGCAGGATCCTCTTTGACCCACCTCCCAGAGTAATGGAAATAAAAGCAAAAATAAACAAATGGGAGCTAATTAAACTTAAAAGCTTTTGCACAACAAAAGAAACTATAAACAAGGTGAAAAGACAGCCTTCACAATGGGAGAAATAATAGCAAACAAAGCAACTGACAAGGAATTAATCTCAAAAATATACAAGCAGCTCATGCAGCTGAATTCCAGAAAAATAAATGACCCAATCAAAAAATGGGCCAAAGAACTAAACAGAAATTTCCCCAAAGAAGACATACAGATGGCTAACAAACACATGAAAAGATACTCAACATCACTCATTATCAGAGAAATGCAAATCAAATCCACAATGAGGTAACATCTCATGCCGGTCAGAATAGCTGATATCAAAAAATCAACAAACAATAAATGCTGGAGAGGGTGTGGAGAAAAGGGGACCCTCTTACACTGTCGGTGGGAATGCAAACTAATTCAGCCACTATGGAGAACAGTGTGGAGATTCCTTTAAAAACTGGAAATAGAACTGCCATGTGACCCAGCAATCCCACTACTGGGCATACACACAGAGGAAACCAGAATTGAAAGAGACACATGTACCCCAATGTTCATCATAGCACTATTTACAATAGCTAGAACATGAAAGCAACCTAGATGTCCTTTGGCAGACGAATGGATAAGAAAGCTGTGGTACATATACACAATGAAATATTACTCAGCTATTAAAAAGAACACATTTGAATCAGTTCTAATGAGGTGAATGAAACTGGAGCCTATTATACAGAGCGAAGTGAGTCAGAAATAAAAACACCAATACAGTATATTAATGCATATATATGGAATTTAGAAAGATGGTAACGATGACCCTGTATGGAGACAGCAAAAGAGACACAGATGTAAAGAACAGACTTTTGGACTCTGGGAGAAGGTGCGGGTGGGATGATTTGAGAGAATAGCATTGAAATGTGTATATTACCATATGTGAAATAGATTGCCAGTCCAGGTTCAAGGCATGAGTCAGGACACTCAGGGCTAGTGCACTGGGACGACCCTGAGGGATGGGGTGGGGAGGGATGTGGGAGGGGGCTTCAGGATGGGGGACACATGTACACCCATGGCTGATTCATGTCAATGTATGGCAAAAACCACTACAATATTGTAAAGTAATTAGCCTCCAATTAAAATTAATTAATTAAAAACAACAGTTGGAGGGTAATGCCATTGTCAGACATATGCTAAGTGCTCAGTGATGATTTATCATTTGAAGAAAGAAAGGAAAGAGGGAAAAAAGGAGGAAGGGAAAAACAGACCTCATTGCAGTATTTGACATTTTGGTGGTGAACCCCTGATACAAGATTCATACGTTGAACATTCCATATCACTGAATAAATCCATCACAAAATTCTGCCTTCTTCTCCACTAACCTTATGCCTTTTTTCCAGAGCGGTACAATACTAAGTGTCACGGATACCCAGAATCAAGGTGTTAGTCCCAGTTGGCCGTATGACCTCAGGCGAGTCCCTTTACCACTAAAGACTTCAGTTTGTTCATCTCAAAAGGAAACCAGAGGCTCAGTGGTCCCATAGGCCCACTGCATCTAAATTGCAAGGACTCCAGCCCTTAGATTTCTTGTTCTCTACATTTTCAGTCTACATTGCCCCTTGGGACTTACCAGCTAAAGAAGTTTCACATAAAACATTTTCCAAGGAGCTATGCCTGCCCTGGCCCACTTCCTTGAGTTTATCTGGGTGGTCTTTTGTGACGTATTCTTCACCCCAGTCTTTAGTATCCTTAGGCTGCCTCCACACACCAGGTGGGAGATGACTCTTGGGTTGGATATCAGCCGAGAGGCAAGGCTTAAGGTTTTCTTCTGCTTCTGGAGTTGGGGTCATTCCTGAAAAATAACATCTGCCATCAAGTTCTGATTTTTTTTAAAATTATATTTGTTACTAACTCAAAAATATTATGCCTTTGCTTGGGTACAACTATCCTTTGAGGGTTAAACATATCAGTTAAGAATTAAAAGTCTCCACAGTTACAAAAGATCACCTTTCTCTGTTTCTGGTCTATATATTTGACTCTTGGTACACAGACTGTACTGAATGACTTTTAAAAATAAATTTTATAAAATAAAATATAAATTAGTTAAATTATAAATTATTTTTATAAAATATAATAACCAAACTAATTTATAGTCATATGTATTGCTTCTTCATATTCCTTCCTTTCAGGTGAGCACAGCTGGGGAGAACACACAGAAACAGCAGGAAGAAGGGTACCAAAGACAGCATCGTATTTTGGAATTTGTCCTTCTTGGCCCTGATGATGGTATATTTCCAAAGGGCAGGAGGAAGGGAGGGAGGGGAGATGAAATAATTTATAAGATTCTGGTGAATTATCTCCTAGATAACTTTTAAATACATAAACTCTAAGATGTGTGGTCCACAGAAAACTTAAATGTCATTCCACCTGCATTTGTGAGTTCTCAGCAAGTGTTAGTTCAGTGGTAACTGAAACAAGCCTGAAGGAACTGAGAAGACTGGTTTTGTCTTCAACTTCCCTTCCGTTTCTCTCTGGGTTTAACTGAATTGCTGACCTACTCCAGCATACATCTTGGAATCTTAGTAAACACAGTGCTTTATCTTGCCTGCATTCTTTCATGCCTGGTTTGGGACTGAGGGCGTAGAAGCAGGAAAGGTAGAAGAAGGGATAGGGTGAGACTGTTAGAAGAAAAGAGAACTTGAAGAAGAGCCACTTACCAGAACCCATTATCCCCTTCACATTGCTGTCTCCTACGTGCATGGATCTGGTCTCTTGCGCTGCAGATGAAGGAAAGCTTTCAATCAATACTTATCCCACTAACATGAACTGGCACCTTCTATGAACTAAGAACTGGGATAGGCTCACAGAGCTTACCTTCTACTGGGGAAGCCAGAGCTTTAAAAAAAACATTACAATAGAGTGTGGCAAGTACTAGTCTCTCATTTCTACAAAGATATAACTGGTACTTAACTCATAGATAGCCATAAGAATTAAATAAAATAACATTTCTAAACTGCACACAGCAAGAGCTAAATGATTATGTAACTATTATGGTGAGGATGGTAATGCTAAACAGAGCCAGGAGGATGATTTTAAAATGTAAGCCAGACCCTGTCAAACCTCTGCTTAGCCCTCCAACAACTCCCCATTTCCGTGCAAAGACCAAAGATCTTAGAATGATCTTAAGGCCCTGAAATATCTGCCCACCTCCCCTGCCTGCTGTTGTTTTTTTTTTTTTCTTTCTTTCTTTTTTTAAAAAAACCCATCTCCTATTGTTTCCCTGTTTATTTTGCTTTTAGCCCCACTGGTCTTATGCAATTTCTTGAGCACATCAGTGATGTTCCTACCAGGACCTTGGGACTGGTCCCTTTCCCCCACTCTGATATCCATAAACCTACTTTCTCACTTCCTTCAGGTCTTTACCTGGTACCCTCTCTAAAATTATACCTGTGTTTCCTTATTTGTCTTCTGATCACTGTCTAACATGCTACATATTTTGTCTTGTTCATTGTCTCCTTCCTTCAGAACAAGAGGTCCTTGAGGGTTAGAAATTCTTGTCGTTCATTATGATATCCCACCACCTAAATCAATGCTTGAGGCGAATGGATGGATGAAAGTATAGATGAATGGAAGGAGAGAAGGAAGGGTAGCGGGTGGCCAACACCTTGACTGCAACCTCATGAGAGACCTTGAGCCAGAGGCACTCAGCTAGTCTGTGCAAAGATTCCTAACTCAGAGAAACTGTGATATAATGAATGTTTGTTATTTTAAGATACTGAATTTGGGGTCAGTGGATAACAATGGCACCATTTTATAATGGGTAAGCCAACCCCTTCTGAAAGTTTGGTCCTTTTACCTCAAGTTTTAACATAAACTACCACCAATCATATCCAGAATGTCTTACTATGCCATATTATTCCCAAATTTGTATAGCAACTCGGTAGAATAAACTATATTATATAAGCCATGCCTATATAATAATGAAAGAAGGAGAATTTGCCATGCATCTGGGCAAATACAACTTTTAATCTTTTATCTTGTGCATATGGTCAGCTGTCCCAGACTTGACTCTGATCTGACTTCTACCTTCCAAGCCCATTCTACATTCTTCCCTAACAACATCTTCATTTTATGCTGTGCTTTTTATGCCATGGAGCAAAAAATGTAGAGCCACCTGTGATGAACCCATTTCCTGATCAAGTGAGTCTTCCCAGGCTGCACCTATTGAGTCTCTAAAATAACTACTCAAATGGGTAAAAAATAAAAAAGCAAATCTGTACTTTTGAAGTTAACACCACTTAAAAGTCACTTGATTAAGATTTTTAAATTATCCAAAGCAAATTTATTATCTTTGAATATATGAGTTACATTGTTTCTTAAGCCATAAGGGTGGAAAACCACCAGTCCTGCTCTTGAGATTACAGTTGGTCTAGAAGTTATTGAGTCTCTTTTGGAGACTTTCAACATGAGACCAAAAAATCATGGGAAAATTTATCCAAACAATGTTGGTATTCCATTCATGCTCCTGCATATAAGGTACTTGCTAAATATTGTTGAGGATACAAAGATGTAGCAAACATGTAAGTGAACATGCTTAGCAACATCTCTTGGAAAGCCATTTTCTTCAGGACTGCTACATACAGATATTTTCTAATTATTTTCGGTGATGTGGCTGTGGCTGTTTCAGCCCACAAACACCACCAGATCAGTTTTCCAGAGAAAGGAGAGTACAGAATTAGGTTATCACTGACATCAATGCCTGTCTGTTAGGGCAGATATAACTTTCTCATATCCGTGAAACCTTTGTTGAAAAAAAAAGAACACAATTTTCCATCTGTGCAGAGAGGTAAGGATTGAGAAGTAATGTAGAAAATAAAACAATTTATTAGAGTGAATAATTAAAATTTTTTTCTTCTACTATAGTTGGTATAGTATTATTGTATAATAAGTTATTTCCAACCCATTTGAAACTTAGAATACCCAGATTATTATTTTCCCTCTAAAGAAAATCTTTTAAATTTGGGCAGACTCTCTCCATCTCTTAGATCCTCTGAATTCTTTTACATTCCAGTTACAAAAGCAAAACATCCTGAGTGATACATTATTTTCATCTAATAAAGATGGAGGCTGTAAGCCTATTCTCAATGTTACTGAAGTCCTAGGAACCAAGGGAGAACTACTTGACTAATTCAATATGATGTGTGAACTGTACCTTTTTCATAGGCCTGAGAAGGCAAAAGGTTTGTAAAGTCTTCAGTTGGAAGAACAGGCTCAGGGATGTTGATGGAACGGAAAGGACTTCCTTGTGCTTGAGCAGGTCCAGCCTGTGATCCATGTTCTTCTTTCTGAGTTTTCCTAAAAAAAGAAAAGAAAAAAGGCTCTTACTACATGATGGGGTAAGAAAAGAGTCAGTTCAGAATAGGTCAAGAAAATTTCTGAACCGCACAAAATTGCAGTTTGTAAATTAAACACAGTTGAATACTAGCAATTCATATGATTCAATGCAACTCATCACCAAATACCTATAATTCACCTTCTAATTATAATATCTGCATTCTTATTTTTCTGTTACTAGCTTCCCTGTTACAGAGTTTACAGCAGGAACAATTTATTGGGATAATTTACATTCTTTTCACAAAGCAACACAAGGGTAGCAGGAAGGAGCAGGTACTCAACTGAAAACACTGAACCATTCTCCAGGGTCACACAAATATTAGTTATATTTTAAATTTGATCATATCAAAACATGTAACAATGAAGGTTATGTCTCCTTAGTGGTGCAGCTTTACTTAATTCAGCCTGGTTGGGATATTGTTTAACATAAATTTATTTTCAATGGTCAAAGTAAAATAATAATAGTATTAGAGAAATTTCAGAAATCTAATAATAATTACTGGTGACCCCACTATCTTAGCACAAAAATCATAATTTAAATATATCTTTTTAGTTGTTATTTTCCTGGTGGCTCAGTTGGTAAAGAGTCTGCCTGCAATGAGGGAGACCCAGTTTCAATCCCTGGGCCGGGAAAATCCCCTGGAGAAGGAAATAGCAACCCACTCCAGTATTCTTGCCTGGAGAATTCTATGGACAGAGGGGCCTGGTGGGCTACAGTCCATGGGGTCACAAAGAGTCGGACATGACTGAATGACTAACACTTTCGCTTTCTAGTTGTTATTTTACGTTTTTACAGTTAAATTCTGCATGCCACTTCATATCATTTTCGTTTAACTTCCAGTTATATTAAGTGTGTTTTCTGCTACTGTTCTTATTTCCCCCACCAGGAATTGAAACTTTGCACCCTGCATTGTGAACATGGAGTCTTTACTGAACTGCCAGAGAAGTCCCACCATTCATTTTTGTGCTGCATAACCTCCATCACATGCTGGTTCATGGAGCCTAGTGGCCAGCTGTCCACCAATAAAGGGAAAGGTATTCCTGGTGCCTGTCTATGAGCCATTGCTTATACGTTTGCCTTTGGTCAGTTTTTCGGTCAGACACTCACTTGGCTTTAACTTTTCGAGATTCTCTTCGCTTCTCCTGTTGAAGCTGTTCAATTTTCTGTTGCATTTCTTCTTGTTTGGAAGTGATGGCCTGGATCATTGACATGGCATTGCTCAGCTCTTCCTAAAAAATAAGAATTGATATGTATTTAATCTGGCATATGAAGTTAAAGTATATAACATAATATTTAGTACACAGAAAACTTTTAATACATATTAAGTGAATGAATGAGAGATGAAAACTTTACTTCTATTGTAGCTTCTAATTTTAACATAGAGATCCAACCAAGTAAAACATGATATTTTTCCATGAAAGTTAGTGAATGGGCCAGAGGAAAATTCTTGTATTTGGTTGCTAGGCAAAAAGGCAAGTTGTTTTTTTTTTTTTTACTTCTGTTAAGATGTCCAGAAATCTTTAGGAGGGAAATAGAAGAAGGACCTACCTTAAAATAGTTCAACGAATTCTTCATCTCAGTAACTTTCTCTTCCATGGAACATCTGCAGCTCTTAACCTTCTCTTCCAAAGCATATTCTCCATGTTGAATTCTTGACAGTTCTTGCATTGCTTCTGTGAAACCAGTTTTGAGTTCAGAGGCTAGAGCCTGCAACTAAATAATACACAAAGAGTTAATTCAATTTGCTATAAATTATTATGAATGGAATCTCTGATCCCTTGGATGTTTCTTTTGTTTGCAAAACCAGGCTCTTGAACATGTACAGAACTCATTTACTAGAAGACTATTGTGTACACAACTTGAGGCAACCTTGGTCCCATATGTCTAGGGAAAAGTGGGTCTTCTTTATATCACTCACCCTGAAGCTTGATGGTGATAAAAAAGCAACCAATTTATTGTCTGCAAGTGTTCCTGCAACTATTTATTTGAACACCTTTGATTAAAAAGAGATTTATTTTAAAAGCAACCTATGCATGTGAAAGATAGTGTTGATCAGTAAGTAACTCTTTGAATTCCATGCAAGAAAGGATGTTGAAGAAATTCAGTTATTTTTTTCCTTAAAAAAATGAAATGATAAGAAGAGTAATAATTAAGCATATTTGAATATTTCTTCGAAAGGGAAGAAGTTTTTTTAATATTCTTGGATGATATCATGAAAAAGGAGATTATGGTGTTTCCAGGGGCAGGAAAACCTACAATGGTAGAAACTCAGCACTTTGATAGTAACGAGAATCATCTTCAGTCATCAAGCCTGGTCTTGTAGGAATGCACACTTGGATTTTTATTGTCAACTTCCAACCGTGAAAAGGGTGTCAATTTTGGAGTCAGGTAGGGTATAAATCCTAGCAACTCTGCTACAAGTACTAAAACCTCAGGCAAGTTGGCTAGCCTCTTTGTAGCAATTTCCTCATCCATAATATAGCTAGGATAATATTTCACAGGACTGTCTTGAGAATTAAATGAATAAATGTAGGTAAGGTACCTACCATAGTATATGCTTGGTATGTAAAAAGTGTTCAAGAAATTTTCATTCTTTTCCCCCTTGAAGTGGTAAATCAGAAAGCTAAGCACAAACAGAAATGTGGAGAAAATGGAGCACTTCTAAATTTCAGTTTTATTTATTGAGTCATTGAAAAAAGCATTTTCAACAAACAAAAGGTTAAGATAATAACAATAAGGTAATAATAACATTACTTACATGATTTTTATGATCTTACATTCTGCTAGGTATAGAAATGCTTATTCCTGATTGCTTTTTGAAACAGAACTTTTTAGGAGCCTTAAACACCCTTTCCAAATGGTTCCAACTTGTGTGACATCTCAAAGTATAAAATGAATTACTCTTCTGCACCATATTTTCAAAATATAGGGCTTGTGGGTCTCTGTGCTTCACAGAGGACTTGGAGGAGGGGAAAGTAAGAGGAATCAAGGAGATCATTCCGAGGAAAAAAAAGCATGACATCTCAGGTGTTTGGAGCTGAAAGATTGGGAAACAACATGAGCAATCTGTATTTCATTCCAGTCATTTTTAATTTTGATATGTCTGTGATGGGTTTTAGCACATGTCCTAATTCAGTTGTCATGTTAGTTTAAATCACCAGATCAACTACATTTGATCTGGTAATTTTCATTATACAAATTCATCTTCTGTGAGCAAAATGAAGTCAATGGCTATGTGATATCAAAGCAAAATGTAGGCATGTTTTAAAATTGAAGGAAGGAAACCTAACATTCACTCATGATTCCTGCTTGGAAAAAAAAAGGGAACCACTTTCCAACAGAAATAGGTTTCATTTGCACTACTCCCCTAGGTGGATGTGTGGCGTTTTGCCCAGAAGGCAAAAGGAAGCAGCAGGATTCTCTTCACCGTAGAACCCCAGTTCTCAAATATTAAGAGCTATCAATACCTTTCACTAACAGCCAGGTTATATAGGGACTTTGGAAATTCTGAAACCATTTTGAGCTAGGAAGCACCCATTTTCTTTCCATATGCTACTTTGAGCTCCTTCGATACCTGCCACTGAAGTAACACTATTGCTTTATAAACAGGTTCATGACCACTGATCAGGCAGGGGATGCCATACATAGTGAGTACAATCACACACCTGAGACTACAGGTCACTTTTAAGTTGCTTGGGAGATTTTGAAAACATTTAGCTACTGCAGACTGGTTTTCTGGTACCAACTGGCCATTCCTTTGTAAGTAAAAAAAAAAAAAATACTCTGAAGACGTGGACTTATTTGCTCTGCTCTGTCTCCCGCTTTCTTATTTGACAGCCCACAGCCCTCCCCCAGGATTAGAAATGGGTGTCTACCTTGTTCTCCAGCGAGTTGAACACGTTCCTCATCTCGTTGATTTTTTCGTGAAGCTGCTCTAGAGAGGTTATGATCCCTCCATCCTGCCGCTGGAGGCGGGCTCCCACTGGAGGCAGGTTCAGGGAACTCTTGTACTTGGAAGCCTACGGTACCACAGAGGGCTTCTTAGGCTCAAAGAAATAGGGGAGGGGAGTCCGAATTCTTCTTATTTCCTGCTCTTAATTTTTGTTTCTCAATTTCCTTTACTTTCTTGGCTCTTAACTCTTCTCAAGATGAATTTTAGTCAATGTCTTCCAATTTTTTTTTTCACCAAAGATCCCTTAAACTAAATTTTCATAAATTAAGCAAGTTGTTTCAACTTGTCTTTTACACAAACTTCTCCTTCCCTTCTGTCTCATTATTAAGGTCAGAAAAGCAGGGAATGGGCCTGTGCTTTGAGAACTCTGCAAAGTTTTAAAGATCAAGATTTGAGAAATCTCCACAAGGTATGCCACAAGGTATGTCCTGTGACACCTGACTAAAAGTTCTACGGGAGCAGAAGCTCAGATATTTTGAAGTAGCCCATAATGACAAGAATGCCAGGGTAATTGCTTTGGCTTCCCCCTAAATCAGGCTTGCTACAGAAGAAATGGGGTCTTTCTGCCAGCTGCCACTCCCTAATTTTTAGCCTTTCTTAATCCAATGCAATGGATTAACCCATTGCAATTAATTTAATGCAGTGATTTAAAACACAAAGTGAGTTATTTGAACAGTCAAGAGTAAATTTCCCAAATCTACTCCTCTACACTTCCTGCAGAAGTTGATCCTTAAAGTTATTCTTACCAGGCAACACTGAGGCTGATAGGAAGCCTGGTGTGGTGGAAATTTATCTTATCTATCCCTGGATGCAACACAGGTCTAGCAGAGATAGCTTCTCTGAAGTTAGAAGAACATGCCTCAATGGTAAAAAGAGACTGAGGCTTAAACAGGGCTTATAAATCCTAGAAAACATTCAATGGAAATTTTTTTTTTCAATGGAAATTTTGATGATGAAACCTATTACTGTAGGACTGGTTCCCATAGTTTTACAGTTAGAGTTTCTTTGGGCATATAACCCATTTTCTTAAATTATTAATATTTTTATTAACAGAGAAAAAGAAAAAGAGAGTCACCCCAAATCTCATTACTTTAACCATTAACATTTTGGTATATTTCCTTCTATTTTGTGCTATGAATATAAATGCAAGTATTAATAGCATTGGCTTTGGCTTCCTAGGTGGCATGGTGGTAAAGAATTCACCTGCCAATGCAGGAGATGTAAGAGAAATGGGTTTGATCTCTGGGTCGGGAAGATCCCTTAGAGTAGGAAATGGCAACCCACTCCAGTATTCTTACCTGAAAAATGCCAGAGGAGCCTGGCTGGCTATCATCATGTCTCAAAGAGTCAGACGTGACTAAGCACACACACATGCATATTTATAGTGTTGAAATCACATAAAAGATATATTTTGATTCTGCCCTCCTTTTTCTTTCCTTTTGCATAACATTCTTATAAGTCCTTTCCCTCAGCCTTCAAATGTTTGTCTAAGTGTACATTTTAATGGCTATATAATATTCCATCCTACAAGTGTGCCAGAGTTTACCTATTCATTCACCCTTGTTGTAAATTTGTTATTTATAAATTTTCAATATAAGATAATGCATTGAAATATAATGCTTTTTACTTAAAGCTTTGTATATATTTCAGTTATTTCCTTTGGATAATTCTTAAATATGAAATTACTGAGTCAAAGGATGTTAGGTAGTATTGACCCAAAGGAAAATATACCATATTGGAACATATTCAATTAATTAATAATTATACAAAATATATTTGACCAGAGGGCTTGAAAAGTTATAATAATATGGTTGTATATATTCTTGGAAACATACTGTATGACATGCAATGTCCTAAATTAGTGTATTTGGAAAATCATGTCTTAGACAAGACATATGAAACATAAGTAATATAAATGGTAGAAGTTAAAGTGTCCACATTCCTAAAGCTACACATGGGCCAAAAACATGGCTGGAGTTCAAGTCATTAGTGTGAGGGTTGCACTAGAACTAAATTGTGCTGTTACCACATCTGTTGCCTTAATTGGGGGACCCCCAACCCTCACTTCTCATGTTACTGAAATCAGAATTTTAAAATATATATTCCAAATGAAGTAATCATTTGGCTGAATCAACACAGCGGACTCTGGAAAAGAGACTGGGGTGGACTTTGAGGGGGTTATGGACGATGGACAAAGAGGAAAGGGATAGATTTGGATGCAAATAAAAGGGAGTGTACTAAGCTAAGGAGTGGTCAGGGTGTCTGCTGATTCACCTGGTCCACAGTAACTCTACCTGGAGTGAGCTGGGAGATGACAGTGCTCATTCTACTGTTGACTTCTGTGACCTGATTTAGGTCACAGCACCATATTCTTACCAAGGTTACGTTCATCCAAAGAACTGGAAGCCAATTAGGGATACGAACAGTTTAACACTTTTACTGCATTTGAATTAAATTAGTCAAAAAATAATACTCCTTGTTTTAATCATTGTTTCTTTGAGCTTCCACCTTTCCTTCTACCTATTAGCCATCTGCAATTTTGTTTTGGTAAATTGTTTGTGTTCTTCACCCATATTCTATCAGGGTTTCAGAATTTTCCTATTTATTGATTCTATGAATTATTTATATATCATTAAAGCTCTGTAATATTTTTGTAGGAAATTTTCCATTTTTTGTTATTTGTCTCTGAATTTGTTGAAAATACTTTTACATTGGGAAAATTTTTAATTTGGATGTGATGTACTCACTAACCTTTCCCTTTGTGATTTTTTTCCAGTGCTTTTTTTTTCTTAAAAAGATATTTTCTAGTGCTTTTTTTCTTAAAAAGACATCCAGAGACATAATAAATATTCACTAATTCTAAACTTCTATGGTTTTTAAAAATATTTAATGCTTTAATTCACTTTTGAGTTTATTTTGATTAGAGTATGAAGCAAAGATCTCTTCTTTTTTTGCAAAGAACCAGTTTTCCAAACACCATTTAGCACCAAACTAAAATGACTACATCAGACCCCTTGGCTTAAAGCAATATACACATCTCACGATACCCATTCATTCATTCAACTAATATTTATTGAATATGTATTATATTCCAGGCACTATACTTTGTTCTGAGAACATAACAAAGAGCAAAATGTACTAATCCCTGCCCTTGGAGCTTACATTCTAGAGAAGGAGACAGACAATTGAAAAATAATAAACAAGTTAATATTTACTATAATGTCAGGTAGGGATTGGGAGGTCTGCTGAGAAAATAAGGAGATAGAAAATGTCTGAAATGTCACATTTTCCTTCACCTTTCATATCTTGCTCTCCCTTTTAAGTATAGATTGTATCTATTATAGTTAACTCTCCCTGTATCCCTCCTTCCTTGTCCTCTTCTTTATTTCTCCTCCTTCATCTTCTTTTGGTTAAATGTTGCTTGGAGTAAACAGACCGGGGTTTAGGAGACATTCTTTTAAAACAAGGACGGGGTTATAATCACAGCATCACAAAGGTCACATGGAGCAAGTTCACTTCCACTGCTTCATTTGTTCCTCCGTGAACAGATGTACTTGGATGTATACAATAAGAGAATGAGGCCATCCCCACTGTAGCTATATTTAGCCAACATTCAGAGAGTGACCTACATAAAATCTGTAATAGACTTTAAATCATACTTGAGTTTAAAGAGATAGTCACACTCATTCAAATGCCATACACAGGTCAGGCATTAACAGAGGGGAGGTGGGCAGGGAGGTCTTGGACAGACAAGTGAAGCATCAGATCAGCATTGAAGGAAGATTCACTTCCTGTTTCCAGACCTTTGTTCAGGCTCGTCCCTCTGCCTAAAATTACCCTTCCCCACATTCACTTACCAAATGATTAATTTGTTCTTACATGCCTGATCAAATCCTTCAGTTAAAATTAATTCATCCCTTTTTCATATTCCACAGAATTTTATCAATACCTCTGTTGAAATTCTTCCAAACAGCCTACCTTGTATTTATTGTATGTTTTTCAGGACACTTAAAAATCATTAAGAACATCTGTTTCATTTCCCTTTCAAGTCCCAAGCAGTAGACTTTGCACATAGTAACTGCTCAATGAATATGTATTAAGTTGAAATGAGGCTATTTTCTTCAGCCTCTCTGTTTGCTGGTCAGGTTCTAAGAGCAACATGATTATAATGTTTTCATCATCTTGTGCTGGTTTGCCCTTACTGGGTCCTCAGCAGTGATCTCTTACATGATATTTTCGGGAACTAACTTGTTGTTATTTTCATTTTACTGTTACTCAAATTAAACAAATTTAAATTACATTTCCCCAAACTACCTGCTCCTCTGGATTCCTATATCTCTATTTGGGAGACCATCCTTTTTCATAGTTGCTGTTTCATCACTCAGTCATGTCCGACTCTTTTGTGACCCCATGGACAATAGCCCACCAGGCTCCTCTGGACCATGGGATTTCCCACGCAAGAATACTGGAGTGGGTTGCCATTTCTTTCTCCAGGGGATCTTCCCGACCCGGAGATAGAACCTGCATCTTCTGCATTGGCAGGCAGATTCTTTACCACTGAGCCACCATGGATGTCCCCTTTTCCTAGTTGTTGTTGTTCAGTCGCTAAGTCATGTCTGATTCTTTGCAACCTCATGGACTGCAGGACACCACGCTTCTCTGTCCTTCACCATTTCCTGGAGTTTGCTCAAACTCATGACCATTGAGGCATGATGCCATCCCCCTTCTCCTCCAGCCCTCAATCTTTCCCAGCATCAGAATCTTTTCCAATGAGTCAGCTGTTCGTAGCAGGTGGCCAAAGTATTACAGCTTCAGCATCAGTCCTTCCAGTGGATATTCAGGGTTGATTTCCTTTATATCTCCTTGCTGTCTAAGGGGCTCTCAAGAGTCTTCTCCAGCACCACAATTTGAAAGCATTGATTCTTTGGTGCTCAACCTTCTTTATGGTTTAACTATCACATCTGTACATGACTACGGGAAAAATCATAACTTTGACTATACAGACCTTTGTTGGCAAAGCCAAGTCTCTGATTTTTAATATGCTAAGTTTGTCATAGCTTCTCTTCCAAAGAGCAAGCATCTTTTAATTTCAAGTTTGCAGTCACCATCCTCAGTGATTTTGGAGCCAAGAAAATAAAATGTCTCTGTTTCCACTTTTTCCCCATCTATTTGCATGAAATGGTGGGACCAGATGCCATGATCTTAGTTTTTTGAATGCTGTGTTTTAAACCAGCTTTTTCATTCTCCTCTTTCACACCCACCAAGAGGTTCTTTAGTTCCTCTTCGCTTTCTACCATTAGAGTGGTATCATCTACATATCTGAGGTTGTTGATATTTCTCCTGGCAATCTTGATTCCATCTGTGAGTCATCCAGACTAGCATTTTGCATGATGTACTCAACATATAAGTTAAATAAGCAGGGTGACAATAAACAGCCTTGATGTACTCCTTCCCAATTTTGAACCAGTCCATTGTTCCATGTCTGATTATAAATGTTGCTTCTTGCCCTGCATACAGATTTCTCAGGAGACCGTTTGGTGGTCTGGTATACCAGGGCTTAAAACCTTAAAAGCCAACTTTGAAATCACCCTTTCTCCCAACCCCCACCTAACCCTGTCAGTTCTTTCTTCCTTCTCAAGTATTCCAAGTAACAATGCCTTAAGTCTAGAGAGTAGCATGGGTTTCCCTAGCCCAAGCTGTTTTCATGTTACATATTATATCAGAATGAACTTTATGATTTTTAAGGACAGAAATTTACTTTAAATTACAGTTGGTAGATAGAAGCCAAAGAAATACTATGTAGAGAGCCAAAGTGACTGTCATTGCAAACATATTACATAAAAGTTGGCAGAACATTTATCTCCTCATAAATCAAATTATTCCCATTGTTAAAAAAGCTTAACTTTTTTTTCCTGTTATCATATATGAACATCTGCAGTGCTAACCCCCTTTCATTCTCAATTCTCCTCACTAAAAAAACCAGACCTTGCTCTCTCCTTCTGATGGAAATGTTATTACACAGGGTAATGACCAGAATGATGGTGACAAAAAGAAAAGCATCATCGATGTGGGAGTGGTGGTGCTGTATTTTATAAACTGTGTAAGCTGTCCTTCAGTCATCAGTTTTCACCAGAGTACAATGTGAATGGTACTCTTAACCCTGCTTATCTCACAGTCTTAAGTGAACAAACACAATGATACATGTAGAAGCTTTTGTGAGTGCTAAAAACAACGTGTACATAAAGAACCGTCATCATTGTGATATGTAAAAGAGTTTAAAACAATCTGTGTTTTTACCTGGTAAATCTGTGCAGAAGGATTATTCATTGGCTTATGTTCATTATCTCCTGTAGGGAAAAGAGCTCAGTTTAATCAACACAATTCATTCTGTCCCTATTCTCTTCACATGCAGGGAATGAGGGGACTTAAAGGATACTAAATCTATACTTGCATGATTAAGAAGCCAATGGTTCAACAGAGACAAAAGATAAATTGGCATAGGTTATTTTATATTACATTCTAATGATCAAACCATATCTACCTGATATATCTCTTGTAGTAGAAAATCATGTGCTACCAAGGTGGGGAAGTTTCTCAATCAAACTGAATGATAAACGATCATTCATTAGCCAGAAGAGAATGCCCATGAAGGGTCTCTTTCAGACTCCCCTGGTGGTCCAGTGGTTAAGACTCTGTGCTTCCATTGCAGGGGACACAAGTTCGATCCCTGGTCAAGGAACTAAGATCCCACAAGGCTCATGGCAGGGCCAAAAAAAAGGGTCTGTCTTATTCTTGGGACTGAGTGAAGTTTATCTGAGGGGCTAGTTCCAGTCAGGAAGTCATTTATCCAGTGGTCACTCTACTGTTCTCAGGAGGCCTGTGTAAAATATTCCTTACTTCTTCTGCCTCTGATCCTTTAAACTTCAGAGCTCCCGCCCTCTGTCCTGCCCAGATCAGCTAAAGGAATTTTGCTGTCCTCCTGGACAAGAGGGTCGATGAAAGGAAATTTCAATACAAAGGGTCTTGGAAGGATGCAGGCAGAAAGAAAACAGTATTGTCAACACTAGAGACAGATCAAACACAAAGAAAGTAGTAGGTTATGAAAACCATTTGCACTAGGGAGGAAAAAGATTAGCCTAGAATGTTCCTGTCAGAACCTGAGCCCTGAGAACGAGGTAAATTGCATAAAATGTACACCTCACATGCAGCCCTTTGCTTATCCATTTTAGCCACATCTCCTTTGTATCACATTGTATGAATCAAGCAGTTTATAGATAAAATCCCCAGCTGCAAATATTTGGATGTATAGATGTGTACATTGTTCTCCTAGGACTTTCAGGTACAGGAAACCCTTCCTTAGAGGAATCAGCCTCAGTATGTTAAGTTTATAAATAATATATAACCTCAGCAGAGATCTTCTACAAACCAAGGGCAGTCTCTATAAAATCCAGATTGTTTGAGATTACCAATCCCCCTCACAAACTTGAGTGGATTTACTTAACCTATCTCATGCTATGTCCCAACAGCCTGGTATAATGGCAAGAACCAGAACCTGGGGACAGAGACCAGGGTCCCAGATCAAACTCTGACATTTTGTAGCTATAGCCTCACTTCTCTATGACTGTTTCTTTACCTATCAATTGAAGATGATAACAGATCCTACTTTTATATGGTTGATTCTGTGTGGTAAAGTTTAAAAGAGGAAGCCCTCATGTTTCTAGGTCAGCCTAGAAGGCGTTGGATGTCTGTTAGTTCAATATATATCTTGACCCTTTTCAGGAGGTCATTCTGAGGCAGTTCTAAAATTATTGCTAAGAAAAGTAAGAAACTACTCAAATTATAGATATACATGTAGCATTTCCTGTTTCCCCAGTACTGTGTCTGTGCTCTTCCTGGTCATTCTGTTATGATAGTGAAATAAGAATAATCAAGTTGACATATTATTATGTTATGAGATAAGGGCAAGACAAGCTTACAACCTGTATTTCTTAAATCCTGAGCCTTAAGCAAGACATAGGAAAAATCTGACCTTGCTTGGTTTTGGTCTTTTCCATGGTGCCTGTTGCTTCTCTCCTCCAGCTTATTCAACATTGCATCTTCATCATCCCTGGATCAGGCCATCCCCTCGTCCCCAGACCTGTCAGTTGAAATCAAGAGTAAGGGAACAGGTGAAGTGACTGGACTTAAGTTTATGTGCTAACTTTAAAAAATTGAAATGAACACAGAAGCAACAGGTGTTATGTGCAGGTTCAGAAGAGTGAAAATATGAAGTTAAGCACATATTTAGCTTAAAACTCAAAGGTAAATATCTTGTCAACAAGTATGAATTTCATTAGTTAAAATTATGGTAGTTTTTAATATACTGAATTCTGTTGGGGATCAAACCAATTAACTTAAACCTATTAATTTTATTAGCAGGGTATAGTTTGGGGAAATTAACTTAAGCAAGCATGAAGGCTAATATATCTGTTTCTATTTCATTAAATAGTAAGTTCCTTGATGGCCTTGTCCCCACTTTCACCATCTGTAGACTTCTTTACACCAGGAGATGCTAGTCAATTGTGGCCTGGCTGTTGTGATCTTTGGACATGAAACTGCCAGTTCAGAATGCAATCTAACAAGTAAAAATAGTATTGTGGACACTGGCCCTCTTTTTATCCCATCTAGAATTTTAACCCTTTTCAATGATTGGGGGATTCCCCAACCTTATGCAGCTTGACCAGAGGCCTCCCCTTATGTGGAGGCTGAAAGTGCCAGGTTCTCCTAGCCTCCCTTGCAGCTAAGGCATGATGGACATGTGGTAACATTTTGATACACCCACCTCAATTGGTGCTGGCAGTTGCAGAAGGATTTCCTAAGGCAGATATACTTGATATACTTTCTACTTTCTTAGAAACAGAAATGATTTTTAAGACAAGCAGCAGCAGCATCAACGAGGGTGGTAGTGGTGACCATGATCTGGTATAGACAGGTTAGGGAACTCCAGCTGCTGCTTTCCTCACCAGAACAGCTGTACTACATAATGTGGGGCATTGCTGCTGGACGCATAATCCCAAACTTGGTTCTCCAGTCTCCCAGAGATTTTATGAGCTGTCCATATCCTTTTAACAAAGTCCTTTGCTGAGTAAATCAGCCAATTATTTCCTATTGCTTTGCAATTAAGAAACTTAATTGAAATAATAAAAAATATATCAACACTATCCAAGATTGAGAAAGCATAAGTTACAACTTTGTTCACTGCTCTAGAAAAGACACATCTAATTTCTGGTGATAAAATGCAGATCAATGTTTACCTAGGGCAGGAGGTGGGAGTTTAACTGGAAAGAAGCACAGGGAACTTTTTAGGTTGATAAAAATATTCTATTGCTTAATTATGGTAGTGGTTATCCAGATGCATAAATTTGTCAAAACTCATCAAAATGTGTATTTTGACTGAGTGCCTTTTATCCCATATAATTTATACCTCAAAGTAGAAATTAGTGTTTCATGCATATATTAAGGTCTGTGAAGCAGAATGATAAATTGACAGAGTCTGGAAGGCACAAATGGATGAAAAAGCATTGGTCAATAGCTGCAAATTATAAATGAGGAATCTAAAGAAAGGCCCAAAGTGAAGGCCATATGCTCTTTGGAATCTTGTACATTTTTCATGTGAGCATGGAAATTATGTCAAGATAAGGCATCTTCCCTAGCTATCTGAATCTCTTTCATAGCTGATATAAACATCACTAAGAGGAAAAGTTTCTGCTCCTTAGCAAATAATCATTTGATATTTAATGAATTCCATGATGAATATAATTAAATCACAGAAAGTTAGAGCCAAAAGACACTGAGAAAATTATTTGATTCAACTTCATTTATTGGAGAAGCAACCAAGGCGTGGAGAGGGGAAGATAAGTCATCTGCTTAAAACCACACAGCTTTGAAAATAATTGTTAGAGGTGATTTCTGTTACTATTTGGGGGAAAAAGTATTAAAATATGTGAAGCCATATTTTAATGGGATTTTTTATGGATAATTAATTCCAGAGGATTTGTTGATCTAATCTGCAACTAATTAAAAACAAACCCCCAAACTGCCATCAGTCATAGGTAAAATGTAAATTTATGCATTTTCAGAGGTAAGACATCATCAAGTTCACAAATGTACAAATAGTTACTGATTTCAAGAAGATAAGGTATTTGGTTACTAGAAAATAAATTAGAAATTTTATTTATTTAATTATGAAAGCAACCAAACCACATTATAAAAATTTTAGAAAATACCTAGGGGGAAAAAAAACAGCTATGATGCCTCTACTTATTGATCACTTGATTTTATTGCTAGTCTATCACTTTTCTCTTGAATATTTTACCTGATTGTTAATGGAGCCTATAATTTTATATATACTTTTTTACCTATATTAAGTATTTTTCTTTCTTTTACAAATTGGACCTTTATTATTCAAGTTGTTTTTATTGTGGTTATTTGGGTAGAGGTAAAAGTGTCCCTCCTTAGACCCAGTCAGTGTTAACAATCTGCTGAAATTCTTCATTCCTTTCTCTATCCTCATAGAGCCACAATCAAATGTATATACAGAATATATAGATAAGGTGGGGGTTGTCATTGTAGGTTCATACTCTTCCTCTCTGCATCATCCCTCTCACTTCATATATCATGGCAATCTTTCCAAGTTAATTGGTATAAATCTAGCAAATCACTGTTAATGACTGAGTAACATCCATGGTAGGAATAATCTGTTTTAATTGTTCTTTTATCAATGGGCATTCCCTTTATTTCCATTATTTTGTCACTGTAAACAATGCTACAACAAACATCTCGGTATACAGAGCCGTATATATTGGTGCTTTTATATACTTAAGGGTTTAATAAGTAAGACTCACTTATTCTTAAGTAGTGTATAGTTTTTATTGCTACTGCAAATGGCATTTTTCAATTTCCAATTCTCTCTAGCTGGTGTTTCTCTCTCTTTTTTAAATATTTATTTTGTTCTCAGCCATCTTACTAAATTCCTTTATTAATTATAGAAGATTTTAAAATAAATATTTCTAGATGATTTTAAGTCTTGTTTTCAAGTTTTACACTGTTTATTTCACAGTTGAATGATATTGTATTTGCTAGAGCCTCTAGAATAATGTTTGCTAATAACAGTGACAGTGGATATTATTATCCATCTTCTGATTTTAATGTAAATGACTTTAAAGTCATTTATAATCATATTTTCTACCTTTGGTAAATAATGTATATCATATTTAAGTAACTTTAGCCTTGTTTTACCAAAATTTCTTAAAAGGAATGGCTACTGTATTTTATCCATCTTTTAGCAGCTATTGATAGACTTACCTTTTTCTCCTTTGTCACAATAAATTATACTGATTCTCTGATGTTGAATCATCCTCACATTCCTGGAATATTCTCTTGGTCATAGGAGATAGTTTTATTGGCACTCTGCTGGATCCTATTTGTTAATATTTAGATATTTTTGCATCTATATTCATGAGTGATTTTGATCTGTGGAAGATTAATTGCTTTTTTAATTTTTTATTCTATGGCAGAGGGACATTCACATTATCCTAGCTTCTTAAAATGAATTAGAGAGGTTTTTTTATCTTGTCCTATAATCTAGAAGTGTTTCAATTAAATTGGAATTGTCTGTTCATTGAAAGACAGTATAGCATAGCTATGAAAATGTTTGATCTTAATGCCTTTTTTAAAAAGTAGACACATCCTTAAACCCAATTCAATTTCTTAAAAGGTAATTGGTCTACTCAACTTTTAAGCTTAATTTTATAATTTGTATTTTCTTAGGACATCATGTGTTTCCTTAAGTTTATTAACAAATCTATTGATAGAGGATAAGTATCTACATTTTTTGAACAGCTGCTATGGTTGTAGCACCGTCTTCATGTTTTCTTTATATTGTCACATCTAATTGAATCCTCACACTGATCCTGTTCAGTGTGGATCATTATCTCCATTTTAGAGATGAGCATATTGAGACTTGGGAAAATGAGGTAATGATGTACCAGGAATCACACATAGATATGGCAGAGGGAGCCAGAACTGGAATAGGTCTCTGTGACTTTAGAACTGGTGGATTCAATTCCTCGATTTCTCCAAATAGTTTTGCAGTCATGATATTTAATTACTGAAAAATAGTTGTTTGAGGAATTATGTCATTGTTGTCTTTTCCTTTCTAAATTATTGAATATTAGGGTCATTTTCTATTTGTCTTTATAGTTAACAAAAAATTATAGCTAATATAAAAAAGAATATAGATTTTCCCCCCTCTTATTTAAGGCATTTTTAGGCTAGGTTTACAGAAGAAAATTGCTAATTTGAAGAGTATGATCATATTAGTAACATATTTTGAAAGATACATCTAAAAAGGGAAAATAACAGTATTATGTGGAAAAGTAGACTGTTTCTGGGAAGAGCTATACAACATTATGAAATTCCTTTGAGGTCTTACTTGTACTCTTCTTCACTGTCTGTGGGCATCCCTCACTCTCTGGGCCCAGTAACTCTTTACTTTGTCCTCATAATCCTTGAATCACTGCCTGAGCTATGCTGTACTTAGTCTTGTCCGACTCTTTGCGACCTCATGGACTGTAGCCTGCCAGGCTCCTCTGTCCATGGGGATTCTCCAGGCAAGGATATTGGAGTGGGTTGCCATTCCCTCCTCTAGGGGATCTTCCCAACTCAGGGATCGATCCAGGTCTCCCTCATTACAGGGAGATTCTTCACTGTCTGAGCCACCAGGGAAGCCCAAGAATACTGGAGTGGATCCTCCAGGCAAGAATACTGGAGTGGGTCACCATGCCCTTCTCCAGAGGAACTTCCCAACCCAGGAATCAAAGCGGTCTCCTGCATTGCAGGCAAACTCTTTACCAACTGAGCTATCAGTTCAGCTCAGTTCAGTTCAGTTCATTTCAGTCACTCAGTCATGTCCGACTCTTTGTGACCCGGTGAATCGCAGCATGCCAGGCCTCCCTGTCCATCACCAACACGCGGAGTTTACTTCAAATCCATGCCCATCAAGTCGGTGATGCCATCCAGCCATCTCATCCTCTGTCGTCCCCTTCTCCTCCTGCCCCCAATCCCTCCCAGCCTCAGGGTCTTTTCCAATGAGTCACCTCTTTGCATGAGGTGGCCATAGTATTGGAGTTTCAACTGAGCTATCAGGGAAGCCCAAAGAGTGATGCTAGCCTCTAACATCCATCTAGGCCTTGGCAGACCCTTGAGAAAATACTGATAAGTTTTTAGAAAAAGCCTGTTTGTCTCTAAACCATGTCTGATCATTACATAGAACAATGGTTTTCAGTCTCTACTTTGAAGCCCTTGGGTCTTTTGAGCCTGCCTTGGGAGCAAAGAGAAAGTCACCAAGCTGGTGGAGTCCTGGGCCCCCCTTCCCATCCCTCAAAGCAGAGCCTCTCTGTTCTCATCCAATTTACATACTATAACTTTGGGGGAAGAAATTTCTTTTAAAATGGGTTTCTGCTGCTTTAAAAAAAGGTTCTAAAATGATCACAATAGAGATATAGGAACATTGAAACATTCATCTAAAAAGTTATAGCCAGATTTTTATGAAATTAACTCAAGTAATAAGATTAATAGCATTAATAAAGTTAACAGAAGCAGAAAGAATACCGGAAAATCTCCTGACCCTCCCCCAGACTGACCTAGAATGTATACCCCACACACCAGTGCAGGCGTAAGACCACAAAAACCTAGGATCGTCTATTACTTTCCAATTACCGCTGTGACAGAAAAGGAAAGTTTTGCACTTTGGGGAATTGAAATTAATTGAAAGTAGACTTGAGTTAATTTCCATTCCAGTGTCCTTTATTGAATGGGTCTTTAGTGCACATTTCTAATTTAGTAGAATGAGAACTCTTTATGTTGTGGGGAGGTGGATGAGGAAATATTTTCCCCTGAAACTAAAGTAATTCATGAGGACAAATGTTGCTAATGTTTTCAAAGAGGAAAGTCTATATGAACTTCGTGATATAGAAAAGTACTTTAAAAAAAATTGTGAAAGGGGTTGTTTGTTTATTCTATACAGCCTAAAAGCAACATATGTTTCATGAAATGACATATTTTATGACCTTTTTCGTACCTGCATCATAGTCTCCAAAACACTCTCACCTACGTTATCTCACCAGATGATTGTAGCCATGCTGTGCAGTGGGCAGCACACTTTACCACCCATTTTATACAGAAGGAAACTGTAGCTCTGAACGATCAGGGAAGTAGCTCCAAGTAGGACCATTATTTTTTCTATTACTTTCTATCTTTAAATAAACTGCTCACGTGACAGGATTCCAAACCACTATTGTATCAAAAATCACTTTTACTGTCATTAAAAGTATATCAGTTCTGGGGAGCTGGTCTCTAGCCGCATGGAAGCAACCTAGATGCCCATCAGCAGACGAATGGATAAGGAAGCTGTGGTACATATACACCATGGAATATTACTCAGCCATTAAAAAGAATTCATTTGAATCAGTTCTAATGAGATGGATGAAACTGGAGCCCATTATACAGAGTGAAGTAAGCCAGAAAGATAAACACCAATGCAGTATACTAATGCATATATATGGAATTTAAAAAGATGGTAATGATAACCCTATATGCAAGACAGAAAAAGAGACACAGATGTACAGAACAGACTTTTAGACTCTGTGGGAGAAGGCAAGGGTGGGACGTTCTGAGAGAACAGTGTTGAAACAAGTATACTATCAAGGGTGAAACAGATCACCAGCCCAGGTTGGATGCATGAGACAAGTGCTCAGGGCTGGTGCACTGGGAAGACCCAGAGGGATGGGATGAGGAGGGAGGCAGGAGGGGGGATCGGGATGGGGAACACATGTAAATCCATGGCTGATTCATGTCAATATATGGCAAAAACCACTACAATATTATAAAGTAATTAGCCTCCAACTAATACAAACAAATGGAAAAAAAAAGTATATCAGTTCTTACATGTGGTGTGATATCTATTTGAAAAAAAAAAGACTGAGTAAATTGTAAAATGAGAAAAGTTTTGATAAGTTTAATAAGAGATATGGAGATTGAGAGAAAGAGAAAGAATACAAAGTAGAACAAAAAATAGGATGTAACCACTGATTCAGAGACTATGAAGTATAATTAATAAAATTCTGTGTGCATTTAATGGATAATTTTTAAGGAAAACATAGACCATTGAAATTTGCTTTATAAAATCAATTACAGCAACTATTTATAGAAGATACTGAAAGGGGGAGGTTGAATATCAACTTCCAAATAAGAAATCACCCAGGATAATATAACAGGAAATGTCTATAAATAACAATGATTGTGTCATTTAATCCATACCCCAAAATAAGATATTTACAAGTCACCACATCCATTATATGAGGTTCTGATACCAAATCTACTCTAGGATAGCCTATATATACAAATATTCTAAATAAAATATTAGAAAACAAAAATACAACAGTATGATTAGTGGTTTTAGGTTATAAAAATATCTTGATGCTTAGAAATCTATTGATGTAATTCATTAACCAATATAATGCAAAAAAAAATCCAACAAAAAAAAAACCAAAGAGCACAGTGTGACCCTAAGAAGCAAAACAAAGAGATAAGACAAATTTCACAATGCATAAGTATATATGCACGGGTTTAAAATGAGGATGCTCTAGTGATAATGTAACTTTTTATACCCACTTCCCACAAATATATATAACCAAATCATCCTTGAATACACTGCAATTTATGCAAAAGCAATAAATTAAAGTAACAGGGATCTGTCAGCAGACAACTCAAACAATAAGTAGTCTTAGTTTGAAAAAGTTCTTGGTCCTCAAGTCAGCTTCTTACTTGACCGTTTCTCAGATATAGGTGTTGCTAGAAACTGGATGACCCCTGCCACTGAAGAAGGTCACAAGGCCATTGTCACATCCTGAGTTAACTGTCTGAATGCTAGTTCCCTCACCAGACCATAAGCAGAGAGTGTATTTTATTCATTTTTGTATCGCCAGCTCCTTGCCCCATTCTGAGCTTGTGCTCACCAAATATTTTGTGGAAGTGAATTGAATTCTCATCTAATAGACTACAAGAGAAACATACTGTTTACCACATGGGTTTCACATAAGCAAAAATAATCAGTGATCAATATGGAAAGAGTTTGGCCTGGAGGTGATTTTTGTTAGAAAAAAATTCCAATTTTATTTTTTTGAGCCAAGTTTCACTGCATCCACCATTGGGCTTGAGGAGCCGAGAGAGTAGATAGAATTTCCTAACAAATGGCCCTGTACCAAAACTAATTATAAGTCTTATAATTATAACTAATTATACCCCATGGTTGCCAGCAACCTCAGAGTGCACAGAACCAGTGAGAAGAGGGATAAAGCGCAGAGAGTGGGCAGTCCTGTAGCTCATAAAGCAGACAGAGGTTCTTTTTTCTCTGAGTGTGGAAACCAGAGGTCCTCCCACCTCCACTCCACAGACACACTAATTTGTTTTTGTTCTATCTACCAATATCAGTCAAGATAATTTGCTTGAGTTGCTATTTGTCAACTCAGTCAGAAAAAGAAATATTGTCAGCATGTCATTACACACGAAAATATCCAATGGCTAAAGATAATTATTTTAAGAATGCTTCATTTAAGAGATCAAAACTTATCAAAAGCTTGTAATACTTCCAGAAGCTCTTCTGACTCATTGATTGGCAAAAATAAAAAGGTGTTAGAATCTGATTTTGCAAGCCTGGATGCTTCAGGGGCTATGGGTCTGCCGTGGAAGATGTTTTCTTTTCCACACAGATGTTTTCTTTTCTTCCATCTCTTTTCTTATTCTGGTTTGACTCACTTTAATTTCAACCTTTTAAACAGGTTCTCTCCCTGGATTCATCTGAGTGGAAGTGAAGAGCCTCCCAGAGACACTCTGCAAGAGGCAGAGGGCACGGTGTTACCCGAATACCAGGTAAATACTTCCTTCAAAAGAAATTGACTGTTGCTATATTTTCACTAGGTCAGTCCTGATTGGAAGAGACGCAAGACAGTGAAGGGCAGGGGAGGCCCCTGGGAGAATTGTGCAGTGAAGGAGCGCTGAGCTCCCTTGAGCGCTCCCTCCAGTCCTAGGAATGGCCCTAAATTACAGAGGGTAAATCCTTAACTAGTCCTCAGAAGTATTCTTCCTTCCGAAGCAGAGGCAGTGGCAGGACTCACTAGACCTGAATCACAAGCGGAGTTAGCAGTGCTTTGTAAAATAGAGCATCAGTTACCACAACAACCTATTTTAGGTGAGAGTGGAAACCAGGTTACTGCTGCTATTCCTGGGAGAATTCTTTTTCATAGTTCAGATGAAATGACATCTAATTTGGATCTGCCTTTGGCGTTTTCTGAAGTGCTAAAAATGAGACTAGAGTAAAATCCGATCTTCAGAAGGACTTCAGAAGAACAAGGGCAAGAGATGATGAAAGTGATATTTAAAGAAAATATTCTCACCACCTCCCAGGGAACCCCAGGGCTTGGAAATCATAGACAATCCTGCACATCTATGACCTCAGCAGAAGAGTCGCCCATAGCCCGTGCACCGTCGACAGGGGACACCCTTCAAAGGGCAGAGCATGACTGATACTCTTTATAAGCCTGACTTGGCCACTGTCTTCAACTGTCATCTACCCTGCCTAGGGCAAGGATCATCCAGTAATCTGTTCTTATTAGAATCCAACAGCATAGTAACCTAGATATAATTGATAACAAATGGAATGCCATCATTATTTCCATAATTTCTTTTTAAATTTTTGAAATGAATTTCTATTTCATACATGTCCTCCTCAGAGCTAAGGCATACTGAACCCAATCAATGGGTAATTTCTTATCACATCTGGTAAGTTTGGCACAAGGATAAAAGCCCTGGGGGAATTCCCTGGTTAGGACTCTGTGCTTTTGCTGCTGAGGGCACAGGTTCAATCCTTGGTCAGGGAGCTAAGATCCTGCAAACCACTCAATGGTGCGACTGAAAAAAAGAAGAAAAGAAAAAAGGCCTAAAAACATTCCATAAAGGGACCAGAATACATGAGGCACATTGGGGCTGGTTTTGCTGAGATGCTGCATTTTGATAGCTAAACTTCATACTGCACTATTTAAGTTTCCTTTTTGGAAAAAGTTAGGACAGGAATAAGTAAATAAAATATAGAAATGCTCCTGCCTCCCAACTGAATTACATACTTCTCATATCCCAGGTAGTTGGATAGCAATCCAGTTCTTCAGAACCTTTAAAAATAAGTATGGAAAGATACTAAACAACCTCATTAGAATCTATCTAGGGCTCCTTAAATGTACGATGGGAAAT
Organism: Muntiacus reevesi; assembly: GCF_963930625.1. Taxonomy (NCBI): domain Eukaryota; kingdom Metazoa; phylum Chordata; class Mammalia; order Artiodactyla; family Cervidae; genus Muntiacus; species Muntiacus reevesi. The sequence goes on from NC_089251.1 coordinate 81,228,374, forward strand.
CATCCCCTGTGTAGATTATGTAGATTCATCTTGTTCTGATGTCATTTGTAAATGATTCCCTTAACTGAAGGTGAGTTGATCTAACAGGGCACATGCGTGTTCCCCCCTCGCCCCATCACTTCCTGCCTTCACTGCTATGTATTTAGCACTCTTCTTAAGGCATTCATTTTGCTTTTTAAAAATCTGGTTGCACTGCACAGCCTGTGGGTTCTTAGTTCCCCAACCAGGGACTGAACCTGCGCCCCACCCTACAACCCCTGCCCCACATTGGAGGTGCAAAGTCTTAACCACTGGACCACCAGGGAGGTCCCCGTTTTGCTTTTTGATGATATAATCTGTGAACATCTTCATCAGGCTTCCTACCATAGAACTATGTAAAAATGTTCCCTAAAGAGTCGGGAAGGTACACCCATGGACCAGCAGTGTCGGAGGAAGGAAGGAACACTGGACTGAGATCTGATCCTGACTTCTCATTCACTGTGTGGCCATGAAAAAGGCAGGAACCCTCCCCAGGCTTCCATGTCCTCACCTCTATCATTCAGAGGCTCTCAGAGTCCTTGCAGCTCTAAAATGCGAGGCTAAAATCTAGCAGGGCATCTCCAAACGTTACTCAGCAACGTGATGATATGGCAACCAGGGGCCTTCCTTGCCAGCACCCAGTCCAGAGCTTTTCATAATTGTCCTTTTGTTCAATTTAAAAATCAAAAACTAAAAGATGCATTGTACCCAAACTAAAGTGATACTAAACAGTTTACAATCTCCTAATTTCTAGTTCTTCCACTATGCAGTTTTAGCTGTCTTTTCAGTATTCAGGTCTGTATTTCGAGAGAAGGAAACAAAACTGTCTTTCTGATCTTTTTTTTCTGCTAAATGAATATCCTTTTTATATATCTTGAACTTCTTTTCAATGAAAATTTCCACTTGGCTGTTCCCAGGTTACCTCAAATTCAAGCTGGTTAAATCACATTGGTCATCTTCAGCCTATCCAGGTACCCACTTCAGATTTCATTTCCCAGGCTCTGTCACAGTTGCCACTATTGACCCAGACTTAAGCCCTTGGAATGATTTTCCTCTCATCCTATGATCCACCATAGTGAAATCTTTGAGTCTTCCTTTATATGGTTTCTTACATTTTCTCCTTTCTTTCTATGTCACTTCTTTGATTCAACCTGACTGCTTTGTTCTCAAACATCTATAGTAACATCCTCATTAGTTTATCAACACTCTATACTTGTACTAGATTATTTTTCTTTAAATATCACTTTCATCATCTCTTGCCCTTGTTCATGCTCTTAAATAGCTCTCTCCTTGTTAAAATAGATAGTGAACCTCAAGGTCTTCCAGTGTCCCAGACCTTCCTCTCCAACATTTTTTCTGATACGTAGGAGGTATTCCAGCCTCCTAACTCTTACTCATCACTTGTATTCCTATCTTGTCTCTTCTCTTCCCTATAGCCTGGTATGCCCTCCTCATCCTACTCCAATTGTCAAATCCTTACTCATTCCCCAAAGTCTAACTCAGGCCCAATACCTTTCTGGGCTTTCACCTTCAGTCCAACAGGAAATTATCCCTTTCTTGGAAAATCTGTAGAACTCAATTGGAACCAAAACCATGATTTTCTGCTGAATATAACTTATGTGTATAATCTCATAAACAAACTTCTTGAGAAAAGAGGCTAGTTTTTCCATCTTTTTGTATTGTTGGTGCCTGTTTTATATTCTTACATAGAATATCAGCTCAATAAAACTTTGTTGAGACTAAGATGATAAACCTGCTAAACACTGTCAATAGTAAGTATTTAGCACACAATCCTCCTGTAATTAATTAGGTGTTATTAATTATTAATAATTACTTATTAAGTGTTCTTTTACCTAACAATCTGGTAATCAATAGTCATGGACATATAGATTAAGGGAGAAAGAATTTGGTCACAAGAAACCCAGGCTGAGAGAGTAGAACAAGGAGATTTAATCTTCTATCTTAGTCTTAATGGGCATTTTCAGTGTGATGGAGTTAAAACAAGATGATCTGTAATGGCTTAAGCCTTTGTTACATATATTAGATTCAAATGTTTGGGATTTAGAGACCAAGTTAATCCTTTTCTTCCTCTACTCATTTTGAGATGTACCTTAGAAACCTCACTTCCTGGGATTTGTCTACCTCTTTCCTCTTAAAACTCAAGGACCTGCTGTGGGTCTATAATGTCTACCACTCATCTTCTTGGGGATCTATGCTCCAGGTCTCCAAAACAAATATGAGATGGGCAGTGAATGAGCCAGTAGGTAGAAAATGAATCCAGAAAAAAACAAACAAACAAACTACACCCATCACTTTGAAAGCAGTATTTCTAGCCTACTCCTTGAATCTTTAACTCCTCACACATCCTTAAGCTTAGGTTCTTCCTCTAGGCATGTGGTTTATGAAGCTGAGGAAAGAAATACTCTAAATCTAGATGCAAGGTTTACATGCAAATAAAATTCCTGCTTCTTAAAAATCTTGTAAATTCAGTTTTAACACCCTTTTGAACTTACTGCTAATACCATAACCCTCATTGGCAAAAATTACATATATAAGTAGATGCAGTACTTTTGAAAAGTCATTAAAATGTTAACATAGAATATTTAGAATCAAAGAAGCAAGAAAAGCTCATTTGTGAAAATCCTGGGGTCCACAGGATGTGAGTGTAAAGGCAAAGTTGAAACTCAGACTCACACACCTCCACCAGGGCCATTTTGCTCCTATCAGAATTTTGACAACTTCATGGTCTGGTCAAATTTGCAATATCCTACAATCATCCATTAAGATTAAAAAAGTTCTAAGGCTTCTGGTCTCTGTTTAAATGTCAACTCCCTGACCACACATGTAAGAACAGGTCACATTTTCAAAGCCTGTATCCTTTCCGTTGCTTCAGCTTCTTCCACAGCATTCCACACAACTATCAAATGACAATTCTGCCTGTTTATTTGCTTGCTCTTTGATTTTCTTGGCCCATCACCTCCACTTCATGAGGGCTTGGACATTTTTATTCACTCTGCATTCCCCAAGGTCTGACACAGGGTCTAGCACAGCATAGACCCCAAATACATAGGTGTGAAGTAAATGAACCAGTATCATGGTTTAGAAAAATCAAACCAAACCATACCCAACCAGAACAACTTGCAATATAAATTAAAGGTCCAGCATGTGTGGTAAAGGAGGTCAGAACTAAAAGATGACCCAGAGACCATCCAGCCAAATTCTGTCATTTCACAAATAAAGTGAGATCATGATTAAGTGACTTGACCAAGTCATAAGCTCTTGTTTTGACAGAAATAATAAAATGGTTCACTACAGAGTTCCAGTTTCTTATGCAAATATGGTAATTATGTTATTTGATAATACCATTTTTATCTCAGTGAGGTGGGCCTCATAAATAAGTGGAATAAAAAGACTGTCAGGTCAGGCCCTTCACCCAAATATACTAATCTATCACCAACATTGTGACTTTACTCCTTTGGATCCTGAGAGACTTTTGAAAAAACATGCTTTATTTACTCTGTTGTCAGTTACCACTTTCACTAGCAGAGAACAATACTGAGAGCCAAGCTAGGTGCCAGTAGGGAATGGAGATGGGAAATCAGAGCTTTGACATATGGTGCTTCTGGACTCAAATCCTAGCTTGATGATTTAAATAGATTGACCTTGAGAAAATTAGTTACCCTCTTGGAGAGTCTGATTAGCTCATCCTCTAGTATGATTATTTCTAGTAGTGATTATCACTATCCTTTGCAGTTTTGCCTAGGACAAAGCTGGAGGCTCTCACCTAAAATTGATAGAGATGAAAGAAGCAGCAAACTTGGATCCTCCCAAGGAGTCTAGATTCATTAGTCTTTAAAGGTAGGGACTGTGTGTTAAGCTTCTTCTGCAGTTCGGAGCACCTAGCTCACATAGGTAAGCACTGTGCAGGCTCCGGTGACCACTTCATGAGCCACAGTTGAGAGCTTGATCCACGGCAGCAACCTGAACCCAGCCGTGGAGAAGGAGGGAGTCCCCAGCGATCAATTGCTTGGCAATATCGGGCCTGGAAATGGGCTTAGAGCTTTTAGATTCAGGAGCTATGCATGCACTTATCTCTCAGAAGTGCTAAAAGAGCCTGGAAGTGTGAAAGGGAGAAAACCATATTTATCAGGAATTATCTCAGGAAAAATATCTTGTGTGAGTAAAAGGAATGCTTCTGTCAGCACCCTGAGAATGTGTATGTATGTGTCTATGTTTGTGGTGGGGGCGACGGCTTGAGTAGCAACAAGTGGTTGCTGAAAAGCCTTCTTTCTTAGAAGGGTGAGTCTGGTTTTCCTGTAGGATTTTGATTTTGCTAAGCGGTGTAGCCAATATGAGGCCAGAGCTGAACTGCTCTTCATCCTGGACAGGAGGCTGAGTACTGCCCTTATACTCTATCTCCAGGGAAGAATCAGCCTCTTTTATCTTCTGAAGTTGAATAATGAAAGAAAACCCATTTGACTGTCAGATTTTAAGCTGGCTGCATGTCTCTGGATCCAACTTTGCCTGTGGGACCTTAATTTTAGGCCTGAGGGTTACTCCCAATGTGTCTCTGTAGCCAGTTAGACATTAGTTGATATGATTTTGCTACTTGTAACAGTTAATGACTGGACTAGCTGAACTTACTTGATTCGTTCTCTGTTTCATAGTATTTCAAATAAAACTTGGTAGTAGTTAGTATATACGATGCAGATGTATAGATGATCACAGTTCATGCATTTTATCAAACATTTGCCTGTGTATCCTTCCATCTTCTATGCCTCAAATATCTTTCCTTACCTAATGGAATGCTTCTCATCCTTCAAGGCTCAAGTCAAGCCCCTCCTCTGTGAGCCTGTCCTGGTCCTCCAAGCCATCATTAGTTATTCCCTTGTCTTCCCTGGTGGCTCAGATGGTAAAGCATCTACCTACAGTGCGGGAGAGCTGGGTTCGATCCCCGGGTTGGGAAGATCCTCTGGAGAAGGAAATGGCAACCCACTTGAGTACTCTTGCCTGGAAAATCCCATGGATGGAGGAGCGTAGTAGCTTACAGTCCGTGGGGTCGCAAAGCGCTGGACATGACTGAATGACTTCACTGACTTGACTTTCTTTCTTTCACTGCATTCTCATACCATGTTATTAGTGTCTCTTCCTGTTGGGATTTATAGGCAGGAGTCTCTGTTTCCACATGATACTACAAGCTCTGCCAGTGCAGGGACTGTTTCTTATTCAAAGCCATTGCACTTGGTGAGTGCAATGATTCCAACCAAACTAGAGTGCTAGACTGCAAGCCTCAGCTAACATAGACCATCTCTTTATAGGAGCAGTTTTACTCAATGGTAAGCAATTTTTTAAATTATTATATATTTTTAAGTGTTCAGATGTTTCACAGAGAGGCATGCAAAATTAGCTTGAGTTTTAGAGATATGACATTTATGTCATTTGTTCATATTCCTCTGATATGAAAAGTTTGAGAACTTTTTGCAGTGGGCACTCGAGTCAAATTTGAGTTTAATTTAATTATTAAATTCCAGAGGATGTTTATATAGTGATTGACTTCTTTCCCTAAAGAAAACAATAGGGAGAGGATGGTAAAAGGGTACAAACTCTCAGTTTTAAGTAAAATAAGGTCTGAAGATTTAATGCATAACATGGTGACTATAGTTGATAAGGGGATTTCCAGGTGGCATTAGTGGTAAAGAACCTGCCTGCCAATATAGGAGACATAGGAGACCTGGGTTCAATCCTTGGGTTGGGAAGATCTTCTCAAAGAGGGTATGGCAATCCACTCCAGTATTCTTGCCTGGAGAATCCCATGGACAGTGGAACCTGGCAGGCTATAGTCCATAGGGTCGCACAGAGTTGGACACGAATGAGGCAACTTAACACACAGGCACGCCAGTGTAGGAGATGCAAGAAATATGGGTTCAACCCCTGGGTCAGGAAAATCCCCTGGAGTAGGGAATGGCTACCAACTCCAGTGTTCTTGCCTGGAAAATTCCTCAGACAGAGGAACCTGGCAGGCTACAGTCCATGGGGCTGCAAAGAGCTGGACACGACTGAGCAACTAAGTGCTCACACTCATAGTTGATAAGACTGGACTGTATAAATTTACAGCTTAAAAGAATACAGCTTAAATGTCCCTGCCAATAGAGGAGGGGAATCCTTTCCCAATGTATAAATGTATCAAGTCATCACATTGCACATTTTAAGTATCTTACCATTTTATTTATCAGTTATACCTCAACACAGCTGGGGAAAAGGAAAACAACAGAGTAATTTATTTATTTTTATTAATAGCAAGGAGACATTTAAAATAAAATAATGAGCTAGAAAGGCAGACTGGGAAAATCAATTTTATATCTATATACAATATATACATAAATTGTAAATTTTGTTTTAACAAAAGTTCACTAAACATGGAGACTGAGAAATCTTTCAGAGCACTACCCTTTGACAAAGACCAAATGCTTCTTGTATTTTAAAAAGTTCTTATGATACATCATACACAAAAAATAGCATATATAACACATGTACAAGTATAGTCTTCAAAGCCCTTACAACATCTGATAAGTAATATTTTTTAAAGAGTAATAAATACTTATCAGGTGAAATATCTTTGAGACTTTAGATTCTTACTTCAATTATGAAGCCACTGCCAAAAAGCAGGAGGTGAGACTCATACTGGATATTGAGGTAGGTACATCAGGTGAAGTACAACCAAATAGAAACAAACGGGCTATGACACTGTTTGTAAGCCTGGCTTTCTACCACATTACTTTAAAACAAAATTACAGGGACTTCCTGCGTGGTCTAGTGGTTAAGAATCTGCCTTGCAATGCAGGGGATACTGGTTCAATCCCTGGTCTGGGAAGACCCCACATGCCTCAGAGTGACTAAGCCTACGCACCACAGCTAGAGAGCTCCTGCAACACAACGAAGACCTGTGCAGCTAAATAAATAAATAACAAAATTTAAAAAACAACTGTAAAAGTGATACATGCTGCTGCTGCTAAGTCACTTCAGTCGTGTCCGACTCTCTGCGACCCCATAGACGTCAGCCCACCAGGCTCCCCCATCCCTGGGATTCTCCAGGCACGAACACTAGAGTGGGTTGCCATTTCCTTCTCCAAAAGTGATACATACTCGGTGTTAAAAAAAAATTGAAAACCTGACCTACTGTACCCTCTTTCTCTTTCCTCCTCTTGGGAGTCAACAGAAAACCAAATGGTCCATCAGGAGTCACCGGAGGATGGTGGAGGACAGGAGGGTGTGACAGACCAAGAGTGACCCCTGACCCCGAGGGGCCGACACTTGGCTTGACTGTGCACGGGATTCACTGCAGTGAGGGGGCAGGTGGACTGCCCAAATTTTGAGTTTTATTTCACAAATACAGTCTCAGAGCTGCAGTCTCCCAACCTCCTTTGTAAAAACAGTGACCTTCTACTCAATTCCATTTGATTTTTACAACGTATCTTTTCAATAGCATCTTATTTCATCAATGATCCCTCAAAAAATCTGAATCAAGTGGTCTTATCTCTTTCTTATAGCTATTCTATCATCCACATGAGTATTCCCAGGATCATTTATTTAGTCGTGCATTAACTATAGGCTTCTAACCTACAATGATGAAATTCTTGCTCAGAATCCTCCACTGACTCCTAAATTCAAACATCCTAATACAATAGACAAACCCCTTCATGATCTGACCTCTATCTAGCTCTGCAAACTCATCTTTCATCCCTTTCATATACAAACTGGCCTCCTGACACAAAAACAATCTTGTGGTTCCCTGTCCTTTCTAGCTTGTAGGATCTGTAAGTGTTGTTTCCTCAGTGGACATCCTTCCCCTACTCTGGGCTAGCTGTCAAACTCCTTGTGTTCTTTAAGAGTCTGTACAATATCACTCTTCCCTTTCTTCACATGTCTCAGTAAAGTCCTCGCTTTTCTGAGCTGCTTTAGTGTTTTGTCCACACTTCTACTATAGTATTTATCTATGTTAAATTACTAATTTAAGTCTCTTGCTTCTACAAGATCAGGGATCTGCATACTCTCAGAGTATCCATGAATCACCTGAATTATAAGTAAAATTTTATGCAGATCTATTTTCTTCTGGGGAGAAGGTTCAGAGCTCATATCAGACTCTCAAAAGAGTCCGTATTTACTCTCAAAATCAAGCTAAGAACACTGCACTAGATGATGAGTCCCTAGAAAAGAGTGAGTTCTGTTCTTTGGGTCTCTATAGTTAGATAACTAAATGTTAGCTGAATGAGATTTTCAGTTATTATTTAAAGATAGATGTTCATACTAGTAAAGATATATGGTAAATTCAACTTCCTCTATTCTTTGATGTTTTTATGTAGACTAGAAGTGTGATACGATGAAAAGCACATAGGATAAAAGGAAAGAGATGGAAGGGTTTACACCAAACTACTAACAGTGGTTACACTTGAAAAGAGGGATGGGTTAAGGGTCAGATGGACTTACACCTTTTACTTATACTCTTCTATCTCGAACGAGTGTTTGTTTTATAATGTGCACTTTTTAGATTTTAAATTTAAAAACAATACTTTGAACTATGGGACTTTAAGTGCATTAAACAGCTAGCTTCAAATTCTAGTTCTGTTTCTTATTCAGTTTTGTGACCCTGGAACCTTACTAATCTTTATAAACCTATGTTTCCTCAACTGTAAAATAAGGATAAGACTTACTAATCCCACATAGTTATTACACCACAAAGTCTAATAGAAAGTAGACAGTGAAAAAAAAAAAGAAAGTAGACAGTGAATTTAGCTGAATGTAAAGTTAAGGGGTTTTTTTTTTGCACTCTTCAAAAACATCTAAAATAGAACTCAAAACATAGTCATTATTATCTCAATACTGTGAGTAAACATTAAAGTGTACTTAGTCACTCAGTCATGTCCAACTCTGTGACACTATGGACTGCAGCCCACCAGGCTCCTCTGAACATGGGGATTCTTCAGGCAAGAATACTGGAGTGGGTTGCCATGGCCTCCTCCAGGGAATCTTCCCACCCCAGGGATTGAACACAGGTCTCCCACATTGCAGGCAGATTCTATACCATCTGAGCCACCAGGGAAGCCCATATTATTATCTCAATACTGTGAGTAAACATTCATAAATGCAGTAAAAGTTTGATGTCATATGACTGGTTTATGATGTGGCTATTAGCTGTGATTGCTAATTAATAAAGGAATCCCATAATATATTCATTTGTTTTTAAATAAAGAAGGGTTACAAAATTTTTCAAAACAATTTGTAATATTTGTACTTCAAGAATGAAGTACAAGCATTGGTTTAAACTAAGTAAAGTACAAGTATGTTTAAACTGGGTTCTCAGTTTATCCATGTTCTTACTAATAAAAAATTCTTTGCAGTTTTCACTCACCTTGTGGCCTGTCTCCACCTGTAGACATTACACCATATTTTGTGAAGCCTTCTTGATTTCTTTATAGGTTCTACAAAAAATAAAATGTCATTGATAATGACAGGTACCTTGTAATTTCTACCATCCTTTTATCCTATAATTTCATAACTAAAAGTTTTGTTATATATGCAATTGTTTAAAATTTCTAATAGTTAAAAATACATAAAGTAAAATGCAAAAGTCCTTGTTCCTCTTAGACTTTTAATTTTTAAGTCACTTGGTGTTAAGTAGGCACAATGACCTTGGTATCTATATCTGAGTGACTAATAAATTAATTCTTATGTATTTAGAAATGTAGTTGGAATACTCTAACATGGCTTAGGGAGCTTCGCTGAATCAAAAGAATTCAAAGCAGCTCATCTGACCTGAAAGTAATGAAAGCCAAAAATCTAGAGATTTTTCATTAAGTACCCCACATTAAATGAAATGACACATCAAGTGACAAGTGAAGTAGGTTTGTAATAGGTTTTTCTGTTGGGGCTAAGTCAGGTGATCTAGTCAAAAGAAGGTATAAATCCTTTTGGAGAACACTCTATGAATGATATAGTTTTGTGAGTAGGACAGCAGACTCCAAGCCAGCTGTGTCTTTTATTTATTTTTCATTATCTGAAGCCTCTTGGGCAGTTTGGCCAAGTCTTGGAATCTCTGGACTTTCAGTTTCTCAACTGGAATAATTGGCACAGTAGTAGTAATAGTCAGCTCACAGTTCAGAAGTGAAGATTAAGGTGAGCGAAGGCTTGAGGGGGCAGGGACCAGGATACAGGAGTGGGCTTACTGAATCACCTTTATCATTTTGTCAAGGTCCCTGTCCTTTATTCTAAGTGAATCTATGCTTATTCCCAGCTTGGCTTGTTCTTTCTTTCCCTTTAACTTCACAGAAAATTTTTCTTAAAAGATTCTTTTTTTGTACAAATGCTGTTCTTTGTCCTAAAGGAATATGAGAGGCAATGGATGGCTTTACCGGTTCTGTGAGTCACTAATTGCCACCCAGTAACCATGTTCCCTGTTTTCTAAGAAACCTGTTAAAAAAGCAAAACAAAACAAAACTGTATTCCCCATTATCCTTCACAGGTAGTTGTAACCATGGGGATAGATTCTACTCATGAGTTACAAGTAGAAATAGTGTGAGTGACTTCTGGGAAGTCTCCTTAAAAGAGACAGCACGTCTTTTCCTTCCCATTCCTTCTTCCTGCTGGCTGAACACACAAATGAGACAGGTGGACCCCTAGCAACCTTCTGTACCAAGAGGTGAGACACCAAGGGTGGCAGAAGAGCAAGATGGAAGGAATCTTGGTCTCTCACACCAAGGAATTGATTGAGTAGCTCTGGATTGCCTATCTATGGACCTTCTTTTTTTAACGTAAGAGAGAAATGAGCTTCTAGCTTATGTAAGTCACTATTATTTAGGTTTGAGCCCAACCTTACTTATATGCTGGTCCTTTAGAAAGTTGTCTTGAACCAAGAACCATTTTTAATTCTTAAAAGTATCATTACATTTCCTTTGATCCTATGTGTGCTTTCCTCATATCAACAAATTTTCTACTATTCAAAAGCCTCTAGGGTATCCCTCCAGTTGTTTTTACCCTTTCTCTCTTGCATCACCCATATCGTGGATACTGTACATTCATTTGAGCTCCTCAGAAGGAACTTGGAAAATGGGACGATTCTACTGAAGAGAGAAAAAGGAATTGTGGCTAAAATTAAATTTTAGCTTTTTTGCATATTATAGGAAAAGTAGAGTTCATTTCAACTCAGAAAACATTTAGTCCATACTATGGAAAAGGCATTGTGCCAGATCTTGGGAGGGAATATAAAGATGACATAGTTCCTCCTTCAGGGACTTTACAGACTAGTAGGAAAGATGAGACAAACATATAACTATAGCATATGATGGACTGGAAAAATGCAGTAAGAAAAGTATAAAGTACCTAAAACTTGCAAAGGAGAAAAGATGAGTTCTGGTCACGGGGATTAAAGAAAGTGTCATAAAGAAGATAGTTTATGAGCTTGACTGTGAACAGTATGTAGAAATGGTACAAAGGGGATCATTGATGGGTCAGAGGAGGACAGTTGCAATGCATCAGAGGATTTAGGGGTTCCAGGGAGTATCATTGGTAGAGTAGAAGGTAAGGCTGGATAGGTGGATTAGAGACAGGTAAAGGGTAGTGAATATCTTCTTGGGAGTCTGATCTGATGTGGAGAGAATAAGGAGTTACTGAAAGCCTCTGAGCAAGGGAATAACCAGATCACATGTCCTCAGTAAGAAGATGACAATTTTGACTGCAGAGGAAAGACCGGCTGCAAAGAGGCTAAGATGGACACCTTTAATAACCCAAGTAAAAGGCAATGATGGCCTGAATTAGGAAGTGGCTATTAGAATGGAAAGGAGGGCACAGACAGAAGCAATATTTCAAAGGTTACTGCATGAGCTAAATGTATGCTTTGCTCAAGACAAAAAAAAAAGTGGGAAAAAGAATAATTCCCTGATCCATAAGTGGAAAGAATTTTTAAAATTACACTCTCTTACACTAGGAAACTAAAGGAGGCTGAATATGCTGTAATAATGAATTTATTGGCTCTACAATTTTGACAGAGACTTAACCTTTGTTTTTCCCCAGATGTCAATTGGGGGTACTCTGACTGACCCTCTAGGAGGTAAGGAAAGAATATTGAAGAGCATCTCGGGAAAGAATGCAACCAACCCTTCTATCCCATTGTTCATCCTTTGCCCAAGTGTTATAGTAAATAGCAGATGGAAGGTATTTTATAACGTAAGGTTCTTCCACTTCTCCTCAGTTATCCCTTTGCTCATCCTTACGCACCATTTTCACCCAGTCTACCCATGCACACACTCCATAAGAAATCCAGAGAAAATTTACGAGGAGGAAGAGGTTTTCTAAACAGTATAAGAATTTCCAACTATTTGCCTCTTCATTGTTCACTAAAACCATACCAGCATAGCTCCCCCAAAATAGAAAAGGCTAGCATAGACCCATATAAGGGCATTGTATTCTCTAATAGCTTTCAGATAAATAACACTCCCCTCCCCCAAATCCTAAATAGCTATTTCTTCATTATCAGGAGATACATTCTAGAGATCTCCTTGAATGGACACATTTGAGCATTTAATCAGCTGCCATTTTCTCGTTTTATTTTCCTGATTATTGAGGAAGATTGAAATTGGTATTAAAACCTCCTAATCTCTCTTTTCTCAATAAGGGCAGGAGCCGACAACAAAATAACCATGAACCTACAAATCAGAAGCGTGTCCTGTGTAATCTTTTGCAATTTATGGTTTAGTTCATCTTATGTGGGGCACTGAGAGCAATAAATGAAATAAAATAATGAGGATTTTTTTCTTCCATGATTCCCAAGGTGATTCCTAGCACTCTCGAAAGCAGAAGTGATTAATCAAGTCAGTGGGGACAAGCAGCAGTAATGTGATTGTCAAAACTATAGATATCCGTTAAACTGTGTTTCACTCTCATGTAAGATGTTTGTGTATGTTTGCGCGCGCGCGTGTGTGTGTGTGTGTGTGTGTGTGTGTGTGTGTGTGTGTGTGTGTTGGGAGCTAGTCAGTGGGAGAATCAACATCTTCAACATTGTCTCTGAGGGAAGATTAGCAGGAATTATTAATTTAAAAGATTCTTACATTTTATAAAAACCCAGAAGCTAAGAAAAATATCGAGCAACTCATACTCTAGTCTTAAATTTCAAAATCAAAGGTCCTTAACTCATGGTGTCCACAGATTGTATTTCAGGCCATCTATAAGTCTTCTGAAAGTATATGCAAAATTTGGTGTGATTTTACATTTCTTTGCAGAGAGGGTGGGCTGGTTTCTAAAAATTCTTAGAGTGATCCTTGACCCTCAAAAAGTGAACTCCTTTCATTAAATAAAAGAGGACAGAGGAAGAGAGAAGGAAAGAGAGAGAGGAAAGAAGGGAAATAAAGAGAATTCAGGAGACTCATCAATTCTGTCCCAAAGCAAATCAATCAAATGTATGTGAAATTCGTACAAGGCACTTAACTATTAACCTTTGTATTTGTATGAAAAGTTAGCAATAGTATGATCATCTTCCTTTCAAAAGCCTCTGAGGTTTCAGGCTGGTTTTGATTGCATTTTGGAGCCCATGGTATTAGCAAAAATGTAGATGTTCATTCAATTCATGGAAACTATTTAGAAGAAAGTGTGTCCAAAAAGTTCTTTCATATAAATTGATTGTTTATGCTAAAGCCCTCAGAAGTGCCTTTAAATGGCTACACCATTTGCAGCCAATAAGTTTATATTAAAAGGAGATATAAAAAAGACAAAATTTACACAAAGACAAATTTCTATATTTTTCAGAATATTATTGTTTCAGCATATAAAAAACTAATTATAGTGGATTCCTATTTTCACTTAAGAAAGCTTTCAAGTGAAACCTAATTCTTATCACATTCCCCAAACTCCTGCAAAGGCTTTAGAATTTTCACTAATGTTCTATGTAATTAATTAGCACATATTTTTCTGCACATAAAGGAGTAAACACTGAGAATCCTCTATCCCTTTTCTATGTTGCAAAAGGCATGAATTAACCTCCCTCCATTTCTAATCTTTTTAATTTTTCATTCTTAATCCTAAAGAGGCATATACATATTGGATTTATCTGCCTTGTAAAACAGGCAGTCAGTCATCCTTTCTTTAAGATTGCTCTCAAATTTTAAGTCAGCTTCAACTAAATACGTAAATAAGCAAACTCTTCAGTCCAAACATTTTTTAGTTGACAATCTGCAAAGGCAGATTGTGACATCATATAAAAATTAAGCAAGAAAAAAAAAAAAATTAAGCAAGAAGATGAATATTTTACAAATTGTTATAACTTTGAATAAATAGTAATTTCTTTAAATGACTTCCTTAAATAAAAGTTAGCATATTTTGAAACTGCATTAGTAAAGATTTATGATATTTCTTCTCTTATGAAAATATTTGCCCTCTCAATGCCTCTCAGAGCACATAAAGCACCACTTACCCCATGTTGCTTGCCGTGGTTATATCATCATCAGATCAAGGCGTATCTGGATTCTGAATTAACTTAAAGGTTATAAAAAGAAGCAGTAGAGGTTTGACTTCCCCGGAAACGAGACTGTCGTATGCTAACTAGGCTTTTAAATGAGGAAAACTAGTGTCTCTTCTAATTATATAAGCTCCAGGTCAAATTCTAGCATCAACTAATCAAATAACTGAACTGCTTTTAGTTTCAAGGAGTAAAAGAAAGAAAACTGTTTAAGATGAATGATTTTAGTATCTTTGAAAACTGGAGACTTGAGCATTGAAAGTTATTCTTATACCATTAAAAGTTAAATATTTTTGAAAGCAAAGTATATATCTTGCTACCTTAAATAATTTGAAGAAAAGTATTAGGGAAATTTTAGTTTGCAGTAAAACAGACATTTTTCTGTATTTTCTAGAAGTTTTGAATTTGCATTGTATGTCCTGGTCTCTGAAAATATCCTCTCAGCTTATCTTAACTTGTCCAATATTCATCTGCTTACAAATTTCAATAAATAAAAATATTTAACTCTAAAATCATACCAAGTTAACACTAAGCAACATATCCAAAATTGTCTAATTTTTTAAATGTATCTTTTGAACACTTATAAATAGGGTCTTTTAAATTAAATACAAAGTTATTGTGATTTCTATTAAAATGCCATTTAATTTCAACATTTTAAAAGACATTTCAACCCAAATATATAACAGTACAACTAAAAATAAAAAAGAATTGGGCAATGATTTATTGAGGAAATACAAATTTTCACAAGAAGTTGAGGAAAGAAGTATATTATAGCAGTTATCTGTTCCATACACCATTTTGGAGGAGTTAGCTTTACAGAAATAGTTTCAGCAAAAATGCTCATCTTCTTTAAAATTTTTAGTAGAGGACAGTTGCTTTAGGATGTTATGTGAGTTTCTGCAGTACAGCAAAGTGAATGAGCTCTGCTTATCCACAGAGCCCCTCTCCTTTGGAGAGCCTTCCACCTAGGTCACCGCAGAACACTGAGTAGGCTTCCCTGTGCTACATAGTAGGAAAGCCTACTGTAATTTTTAATAGGAAGCTGTCATGTACTGCTTTGGCAATTTTAAAATTACTTTATCTCAAAGTAAAGGCACTTCCTAGGCAGAGAATATGTGAGCCCACACTGATCTACTTTTTAAAAAAATGAGATATAATTCATCTATGTCAAGGAGAAATACATTTTCCTCTACCCTTCTGGATTCTTCTGGCTGGTCTAAGAATTACAGTAAATTTGACATGAAATAGATTAACAGGAGAAAATCAAAACTTTAATAACGTGGGAGAGAATCGGGAATACTGAATAGCTCACTAAAATGGTCAAAGCCCTGATCTTAATAACCACTTTCAGCTAAAGACAAAGCAGGATGTTGAGGGTAATTCAAGTAAGTTAGAAAAGCAAATGTTTGGTAAACAACTGTTTGTTGGGCCAGGGTGAGACAATGAGACAGAGTGGACTCTAAATGTCTGGGCCTTGCTGAGTTTCCCCCACCACACCTAGCCTAAATCCTTTGCAGATTATCTCTGGTGATACCTCTATTCTGGCAATAGACGCTTTATCTAAATTCTTTAGGCAGTTAAGGGGCAGGTGAAAAGAAAGACTTTAGGACTTAAAGGAAAGACTTTTAAGGCTGTTTCTTAAAAATAAATCTCCCTAAATTAATACTCATGCCAAAGAGACACATTTTGGGTTGGCACGTTTGGGGTGGCTTCCTTACATACAACATACACAAAATTTTCCCTTTTAAAATTAATATGAACAATTCAGGGGTTTTTTGCATTTGCAAGTTGTACAACTACTAACTCTAGAACATTTACATCACCCCAAGGAGAAACCCAATGCCTCCCAATTCCTCCCTCCCTTGCAACTACTAATTTACTTCCTGTCTCTATGAAGTTAATTATTCTGGATCCTTCACCTAAAAGTATTATATGTGGCCTTTTGTGACTGGCTTCTTTCACTTAGCACGACGTTTTCAAGGCTGGTTTATGCTATATCATATGTCAGTACTTCATTCCTTTTTATGGCTGAAAAATATTCCACTGTACAGATATGTCACATTTTATTTATCCATTTATCAGTTGAGGGACATGTGGGTTTTCAGTATTAGGCTGATATGAATGATGCTGTTATAAACATTTGTATACATGTCAATTCTCTTAACGTGCATACTTAGGAATTGCTGGAACATATGATAATTAATATATCAACTTTCTGAGAAACTGTATTCCACAGTGCTGTACCATTTTTCATTCCCACCAGACCAATCTTTATTATTATGTTTTTTAACACAGCCATACTAGTGATTGAGAAATGGTAAAGAATAATCATGCAGAATATCTTTTTGTTTGCTTATCAGACATTTGTATATCTTCTTTGAAAAAATGTCCATTCAAATCCTTTGTATTTAAATTGGGCTGTCTTTTTATTTATGTATATTTATATATGAGTTCTGTATATATTCTGAAAACTAAACCTTTATCAGATATATGATTTGCAAGTATTTTCTCCCATTCTGTGAACTGTCTTTTCATTCCTTGATAGTTTCCTTTAAGAAATAGATATACTTTTTAAAGATGACAAAATTCAGGTACAGGATTGGAAACTGACTTTGTCAAGATCTGCATAGTTTAAATTAAAATGAACAAACAAACTCTCAATTGAATCATATAATTTCTTTTTTTTTTTTTCTTTTCTTTTTTTTGGCATGTACTATCTTAGTTCCCTGACCAGGGATCAAACCTGCGCCACCTATAGTAGAAGCACGGACTTTTAACCACTGGACTACCAGGGAAGTCCCCACATAATTTATTTTAAATTAATTATAAGATGATCAAAAGAAAGTTCAAAAAGGTGTAAATGACTGATGGTTTTATTGGCAAAAGTAACTAGATAGTGTATGAAGTTATTTCAGATGACAGATTTAGTTGTTTTCCTTACAAGTAAAAGCTGCAATTACCACATTAAAACTTTAATGCAGGCTGTCTACATATGGAGCTTCAGCCTCAGGCCTGGAGCAGCTGTGAAATGAAAGTTACCGCACCATTCTAGTCCTTGGGTATCAGTATATTGTCCTTCACCTTCCACCCTGCAACAGTAAAAAATAAGTGTGTTCATTAACAAGACTAGAAATTTACAGTCCAGGTATAAGACTGTCTAGTATATTATATACTATGTCTGAAGAATTATATCATTCTGCTTTCAAACTTTGATTTAAAACCTGACATCCTGTTTTTATATCCTACAAAAAAAAATACTACTATTCCAAACAAGCATTGTCATTATACAAATTTTTATGTATTTTAAGATTTTAGGATTACATATGCTTAGTTTAGACAAAACCAAAACAGTCATAAAGTGAAAAGTTTATATTGGTTACCTGACTTAATTAGCTCATTTATTCAACAAATGTTTATTGATCTTCAACTATGTGTGAGATGCTATGCTCTATGCTAGTGTTTTCTGGACTCTTTGGAGTGGTGAAAATGTGCTTCACAGAACCAAACAGACCTTTATCCCATGGGTTAGAGGTTTCTCCCTTTATTAATATCAGCGTGAAAAGTTTTTATGTTGTCATCACAGACTTGGCAATAGAACAGGTAAACCCTTTTCTACCCGCCTCAATATGTATCAACCACTTCATAACAATTAGGTTGCATTTTTAATTCTGGAAATAATAACAGAGTAGTTATAAATGAATATGAAACCTCTGGATGACATAGTATTTGGTGTGCGGATTAAGTTTATAAAGATGTGTGAGGGTGGGGTGAAGATTTGGATGAAGGCGGTCAAATGCTACAAACTTCCAGATACAAGATAAATAAAGTATTAGGACTGTAATGTATAAGATGATAAATATAATTAACACCTTTGTATGTTATATATAAAAGTTAAGAGAGTAAATCCTTAGTTCTCATCACAAGAAAAAAATATTTTTCTTTTTTTATTACTTTATATCAATGTGATATGATGAATGTTCACTAAATTTATTGTGGCAATCACTTCATGATATATGTAAATCAAATCATTATGCTGTATACCTTGAATTTATACAGTGCTGTATGTGAATTACATCTCAAACTGGAAGAAAATATAAAATAAAATTTAAAACTATAAAAAAACTTTGTCAAGATATTTCAAGCGAAAATAATTTTTGGCCTAAATTTTCTCAATAATTGCAACAAACTTTCCATTTCCAATATGACTGCAAAAAGTTCCACAGGAATAAAGGAGTCAGAGGAAATAAATGAAAAATCTAATAGATTATCACTAGGAATGATATGTTTTGGAAGCTCATGATGGCCTTAGCCTCTCTCATAACATTTTTCCATAAAATGATAATCCAACAATTCTTCTAAAATATAAGTATATTTTAACTAAATACATTATAAAAGAAATTTAGCATTAACTAAATTTTTAGGCAAATATGCCTGAGAAATATCTTTTAGACTACAGTGACTTTTTATTTTAAACTCACCTGTTTTCATTGAAATTTCCAGTGTACTTTGCCCCAGTTGGGAATATGTAAGTTCCCAGTCCATGAAACATATTGTCCTTAAAGTGTCCTTCATATACTGCTCCTGAAAAATGCTCAAGCTTTCCAAAACCATTCATCTGTTTGTAACAGAGGAAATGACCTCAGTAACTAATCTTCAGTTTCATTAGTATATTTCTAAAAAGTATACACATATGTCTGTCATCCACTTAGTTATTTAATCTAACATTGTATCACCCTTTATTTCCACAAAAATAAGACAACATTTTTATCATTGTCCTTTGTATGTCTGTCTCTGTGAAGCTGACAAAGTCAGTGTTTCTGATCTGGGGCGCCTGAACATCTTGGAGGTCCATAATGGTAATAACAGGGCTCCTCAAGATACCTTGAACATATCAAAAATCTTAAAGGCCAACCAGTTTAGTTAGCCCAGAAATGGCACAAAGAAGTTGTTAAGGACAGAAATTTGTATTCAAGCAGACCCAAGAACATATTTTTGCTTCATCACTTACTAGCTGGGCAAGAAATCTGAGCCGAATTTCCCTCAATTGTAAAACAGCAATGTGAATGGTATCGAACTCATTAGGCTGCTATGAGGATTAATGAGAAAATTATGTAATGAGTTTAGTTTGTTCAACGAATAGGAAATGACAAAGATGATGACAATTAGCTCTCTGAATGAGTTTCATACTATTCCTTACATTCATATATATTAAATATAATAATTTGTTATTTTTACTACATGGTCTACTCATACATGTTTTTTGAAATGGCGAAATGCGAGGAATCATTTAACCAACTGAGTTACTTATCTACTGTCAAAATTCAAAACAATAATAATACCTTGTCATTTTTCCAGCTTCCTGTGTAGACAATCCCATTCGGAGTGGTATGAATACCTATTCCATTTCTCTCAATGACTCCAGAAGATGTTCTTGTACAGTCCCCATCTAAGTGAGAGAGAAATACTGAAGATTATAAACGGGAACCCTGTTTGACTAAGTATTAAAGTATGTTCAACCTTAATCACAACTGCATCACAGTGGGTCTCTCTGCTTTCCTGGCACCAAGATGAGGCGCTCCACGGACCTTTAAATCATTGAGACTCAAGGGCCTGGAAGACTGACACATGGCTATGGCCCTCCCATAGGTTTCCAAGGCACACTGTCTATACTGAACTTTAGAGTTTAAGATTTAAAATCTATTTCTCCATTAGTATCTTTTTTTCTCTCCATTAGTATTTCTGTATGATTTTATTTAATGGAGTTAATATGTCAACAGTACTTTTATCAAGTGTGACAGTCTCAGTTTTGCACTCTTAAGCTATTTAATTTTAATCTATATAGAAAAAAGTAATTGAAATGTATGCTTACCATACTTGTCTCCATTTGGAAATATAAAGTTTATCTTAAATACTTCAGGAGCTGTTTTAAAAGATTTAAGAAAAATCACATTAACAAATATTTTTTAAAGTTTTTTATTCTTTGATATGGACAATTGTTAAAGTCTTTATTGAATTTGTTACAAGATTGTTTCTGGTTTATGTTTTTGTTCTTAGGCTGAGAGGCATGTGGGATCTTAGCTTCCCAACCAGGGATCAAACCCACACCCCCTGCATTGGAAGGTGAAGTCTTAGTCAGTGGACCATAAGGGAAGTCTCAAGCTTAAACATTTTTATGTTATAAGACCTATAACAAATTTGCTGCAAGAGCAAACCAAACAGACTCACTTTATATTCATGTTTACTTGGCATTTCCATAGTGGAGTGTAGGGTTCTGGGGAAATAAATAATTTTGTCTAGATGATCTATTTTTATTTGTGTATTTTAACAGCTTTATTAACATATAATTCACATACCACAAAAATTACTCTTTATTTTTTATTTATTTTTTTAAATTACTCTTTAAAAGTATATAAAACTCATTTGTTTTCACATACTCAAGTTGTATAACTGTCACCACAATCTAATTTTAGAATATTTTAATCACTCTCAAAAGAAATCCTGTACATATCATCAGTTGCTCTCTATTACCCTAAAACCTACCCAACCCCAGCCCCAGGCCCTGGCAAACAATAATCTCTAATCTGTCTCTATGTACGGGTATAATCCAGACAGTTCATAGAAATGGAATCATACAATATGTGGTCCTTTGTGAGAAGCTTCTTTTACTCAGCTTCACGTTTCATCCATGTTGCAGCATGTATTAGTATTTTATCACTTTTTATTGCTGAATAGTTCATGGTACAAAAATAACATATTTTGTTTATTTATCCATTCATCAGTTGATGGTCACCTGAGTGTTTCCAGTTTTGGCTAGAATGAATAATGCTACTGTAAACATTCATGTATAATTTTTTGTATGGGCATATGTTTTTATTTCTCTTGGGTATATGATCTATGGATTATTTCACAGATGTAAGGTAGAGTGAGCAATCTCAGAATTGGCAGTAGGAAGAAATAGAAAAAAAAGATAGTAAGTGAGAAGAGGCGGGGGAAGGAGTAGGGTCCAAATAGAATGAGATTGGAATGAAGACAGGTAAAAAATGAAAAAAGAAAACCACAGGACTGGGGGGTAGTGGGTGGAGTGGAATCTATGCCTCAAGCTGTGGGACATTTAGTCGATTAAAACATTAGAAACTAATTTTTTCCAATACTGAAGAAAACATATATTGGAGATGATAAGTAAACTATAACTTCTAGAACAACAGCCTATTAGAATGTTACTCAAGGTGTGGCCCATGCATTAGAATCATTTAGGATGCTTTACAAGTTGCTAGGCCCTACTATACACTGCCGAATCAGTATCTCTATGGGTGGGACAAGAGAACTGATCTTTTCAACTGGAATACTAACCTGCGTGCCAGTTAAGAAAGACTGGAAGCTCATCCCCTCTGAGGAAACAGAGTTAATAAACAAAATAGGCAGAAGACTTAAACATCATCAGAAAGGGAGAGTCCAGCAGCCTTGAGAAAGGAGTAGACACTTATGAAAAATAATTAACAATTTAGGAAATGAATAATTTAACTGTGAAAAGAAGAGAAGCAAAAAGAAAAGGAGAAAAGGAAAGATATACCCATTTGAATGCAGAGTTCCAAAGACTAACAAGGAGAGATAAGAAAGCCTTCCTCAGTGATCAGTGCAAAGAAATACAGGAAAACAATAGAATGGGAAAGACTAAGATCTCTTCAAGAAAATTAGAGATACCAAGGGAACATTGGTATCCCTTATGGCAGAAAGCGAAGAGGAACTAAAAAGCCTCTTGTTGAAAGTGAAGGAGGAGAGTGAAAAAGTTGGCTTAAAGCTCAACATTCAGAAAACTAAGATCATGGCATCAGGTCCCATCACTTCATGGCAAATAGATGAGGAAACAGTGTCAGACTTTATTTTTTTTGGCTCCAAAATCACTGCAGATGGTGACTGAAGCCATGAAATTAAAAGACGCTTACTCCTTGGAAGGAAAGTTACGACCAACCTAGATAGCACATTTAAAAGCAGACACATTACTTTGTCAGCAAAGGTCCATCTAGTCAAGGCTATGGTTTTTCCAGTGGTCATGTATGGATGTGAGAGTTGGACAGTGAAGAAAGATGAGCACCAAAGAATTGATGCTTTTGAACTGCGGTGTTGGAGAAGACTCTTGAGAGTCCCCTGGACTGCAAGAAGATCCAACCAGTCCATCCTAAAGGAGATCAGTCCTGGGTGTTCACTGGAAGGACTGATATTGAAGCTGAAACTCCAATACTTTGGCCACCTCATGCGAAGAGTGGACTCACTGGAAAAGACCCTAATGCTGGGAAGGCTTGGGGGCAGGAGGAGAAGGGGACGACAGAGGATGAGATGGCTGGATGGCATCACTGACTTGATAGACATGGGTTTGGGGAGACTCTGGGAGTTGGTGATGGACAGGGAGGCCTGGCGTGCTGCGATTCATGGGGTTGCAAGGAGTCAGACATGACTGAGCGACTGAACTGAAGGGAACATTTCATGCAAAGATGGGCACAATAAAGGACAGAAATAGTATGGACCTAACAGAAGCAGAAGATATTAAGAAGAGGTGGCAAGAATACACAGAACTGTACAAAAAAGATCTTCATGACCCAGATAATCACGATGGTGTGATCACTCACCTAGAGCCAGACATCCTGGAATGCAAAGTCAAGTGGATCTTAGGAAGCATCACTATGAACAAAGCTAGTGGAGGTGATGGAATTCCAGTTGAGCTGTTTAAAATCCTAAAAGATGATGCTGTGAAAGTGCTGCACTCAATATGCCAGCAAATTTGGGAAACTCAGCAGTGGCCACAGGACTGGAAAAGGTCAGTTTTCATTCCAATCCCAAAGAAAGGCAATGCCAAAGAATGTTCAAACTACTGCACAATTGCACTCATCTCACACGCTAGTAAAGTAATGCTCAAAATTCTCCAAGCCAATCTTCAGCAGTACGTGAACCGTGAACTTCCAGATGTTCAAGCTGGTTTTAGAAAAGGCAGAGGAACCAGAGGCCAAATTGCCAACATCCACTGGATCATCGAAAAAGCAAGAGAGTTTCAGAAAAACACCTATTTCTGCTTTATTGACTATGCCAAAAACTTTGACTGTATGGATCACAATAAACTGTGGAAAATTCTTCTAGAGATAGGAATACCAGACCTCCTGACCTGCCTCTTGAGAAATCCGTATGCAGGTCAGGAAGCAACAGTTAGAGTTGGACATGGAACAACAGACTGGTTCCAAATAGGGAAAGGAGTACGTCAAGGCTGTATATTGTCACCCTGCTTATTTAACTTATATGCAGAGTACATCTTGAGAAATGCTGGGCTGGATGAAGCACAAGCTTGAATCAAGATTTCCGGGAGAAATATCAATAACCTCAGATATTTAGATGACACCACCCTTATGGCAGAAATTGAAGTACTAAAGAGCCTCTTGATGAAAGTGAAAGAGGAGAGTGGAAAAGTTGGCTTAAAGCTCCACATTCAGAAAACTAAGACCATGGAATCCGGTCCCACCACTTCATGGCAAATAGATGGGGAATTAGTGGAAACAATGGCTGAATTTATTTTTTTGGGCTCCAAAATCACTGCAGATGGTGACTGCAGCCATGATATTAAAAGACGCTTACTCCTTGGGAGGAAAGTTATGACTAACCTAGACAGCATATTGAAAAGCAGAGACATTACTTTGCCAATAAAGTCAAGGCTATGGTTTTTCCAGTAGTCATGTATTGAAGAGTTGGACTATAAAGAAAGCTGAGCGCCAACACTCTTGGTCTATCCCTACTGTAGTTTGTGTGTGTGTGTGTGTGTGTGTGTGTGTGTGTGTGTGTGTGGTCTATCCCTGCTGCTGCTGCTGCTAAGTCGCTTCAGTCATGTCCGACTCTGTGCGACCCCATAGATGGCAGCCTACCAGGCTCCTCCATCCCTGGGATTCTCCAGGCAAGAACACTGGAGTGGGTTGCCATTTCCTTCTCCAATGCATGAAAGTGAAAAGTGAAAATGAAGAGGGCTCAGTTGTGTCCGACTCTTTGCGACCCCATGGACTTCCTCCATGGGATTTTCCAGGCAAGAGTACTGGAGTGGGTTGCCATTGCCTTCTCTGGGTCTATCTCTAGAGCCCCCACAACACTCTTGGTCTATCCCTACTGTAGTGTGTGTGTGTGTGTGTGTGTTCGTCTATCCTACTGTAGAGTGTGAGTTTATGTGTGTGTGTGTTGGTCTATCCCTACTGTAGTATGTGCGTCTGTGTGTGTGTGTGTCTGTATTGGATCTATCCCTACTGTAGTGTGTGTGTGTGTGTGTGTTGGTCTATCCCTACTGTAGTGTGTGTGTGTGTGTCTGTGTGTGTTGGTCTATCCCTACTGTAGTGTGTGTGTGTGTGTGTGTCTGTGTGTGTTGGATCTATCCCTACTGTAGTGTGTGTGTGTGTGTGTGTGTTGGTCTATCCCTACTGTAGTGTGTGTGTGTGTGTCTGTGTGTGTTGGTCTATCCCTACTGTAGTGTGTGTGTCTGTGTGTGTCTGTGTGTGTGTCTGTGTGTGTTGGATCTATCCCTACTGTAGTGTGTGTGTGTGTGTGTGTTGGTCTATCCCTACTGTAGTGTGTGTGTGTGTGTCTGTGTGTGTTGGTCTATCCCTACTGTAGTGTGTGTGTCTGTGTGTGTCTGTGTGTGTGTCTGTGTGTGTTGGTCTATCCCTACTGTAGTGTGTGTGTGTGTGTGTGTCTGTGTGTGTTGGATCTATCCCTACTGTAGTGTGTGTGTGTGTGTGTCTGTGTGTGTTGGTCTATCCCTACTGTAGTGTGTGTGTGTGTGTGTTGGTCTATCCCTACTGTAGTGTGTGTGTGTCTCAATTGCCCTTAAATGGTTCCACACCCGAAACTTTGGAATGTCAGAGCTAGAAGAAGGGAACCTAAGAGGTGCAGACTGGCAGTACGCTGGCACTGGTCTAATGTGTCACAACAGCGAATCGACGGCCGAATGAGAGCTAGAATCCAGGTCTCCAGATTCCCGCTCCTGGGGCTCTCTCTGTACCCCCATCCCACCCGTGGCTCAGGAAATCTGTCTCATCCCTACTGCAGTTGCCAGGGGCCAGCTCACTGCGAGTTCTACTTAAGAGACGTTGAGAGGATGGGGCACTCACTTGACACAGGGCTGCGGGGCAGATTTTCTGGACTCTGCGATTCCCCCTGGGCCGCCAGCTCCGTGGCCTGGAGGGACGGAAGCCGTAATTCAGCGCCGGGTGCGACAAGGTTGCTAGGGCGACCAGGCACCTCTCACCCGGAAGCGAATAGGGGTCCGAGGTTGAGCCAATCAGAAGGCGCCAGGGCTGTGCCGCTGTAGCTGGGCCGCTGCGGAGCCGCTCCAGGTAAGGTCCGGGTGGGTGGCAGCGCCCAGGCAGGGCCCTTGGCCGCTGGGCGCCACGTCCGAACAGGTGGCCCGGGAAGCAGCGCCACAACCCCGGGACGGTCGCGCCTTCCGCGGACGAGGGATGTGTGTCCGTATGGTGGTCAGTGTGCGGACCTTTCCACCGTCAGCCTCTCCCGCAGTGGGCAGGGTCTGAGGAGACTGCCGGCCCGGGGGGATCCAGCCTGTCTGGCAGGGGCCGGTGAGTCTGTAGCAGCAGGATCCTAGGCCTGCGACCAGGCCTGGCCTGGGTCGACAGCTGAGGGTTGTATATCTGAGGCCGGGGAGCTGAATTCTGCGAGATAAAGGGTTGAATTGGAGGGCCTCGGGCTCGTTTCCTGTGTCTTAGCTCCATCTCCAGTTGGTGGCTGTTTGGGGAGAGGATTGGCAACGGTGTATGCGGGAAGAAAGGTACCAGGTCTGGGTATCTGCAAGGAGCTGGATATATGGGTTCAGTCAGAGATTTGCCTGGGAGGGGAGTGGTTTGTGGTCAGTTTCAGCGCCCAGCTTGGTGATTCTGTTCTTGGGAGCCAAACTTGGGTTCTCGTGTCCACGGTGAATAAAGATAGTTGAGATCTTCCCAGACTAAATGGATTTCTGATGTTTTGGCGTCTTATGGGGCCTGCCTGACCAGGGAAAAACTGCCATTCCCAGGGCTGGCTAATTAACGATTAATCTGACAGCATGCCTTTTAGATGCACACCAATCAATCCTGCCTGCCTTTCCTCCAACAACCTCCTTTGTCTAACTACCAAGCCTGTAGTTCACCTGCCCTAAATCAGTCCAGGGCCAAGTACCAGGCAACTAGGGACAAGCCCTAGACCTTAGAGCCTGTGGGAATTACTCCAAGTAGCCAGTCCTAAGCTGTTTTCCCTGCCTGGCCTCTTCTTTCCCATGGAAAAACCAAGAAAGGCTGCGGGGTGGCCTTACCCCTTTCTGCCTGCTCCTGACACAGGTGCTTCCCTGGCATGACCTACGGAGGCAGACAGACCTCTCCTTTTTAGGAGAGCTGTAAGTAACATTAAACTTTTTCTTTTGATGGTATTAATCTCTCTGTGTCAGCACTCAATCACCTTTATAAACCAAGGCCCAGGCAAAAGTCAAAGCGGGTCTGGCTTAACATTAAATTTTGAATTGAAGATATAAAGTACATGTTTGGGGGTAAGAGAGAAGTGTGGGGGAAAGAATTTCAGCTTTGGGGTCAAAGGGATTATTTCAGACCCTAGCTCCAGGCTTTGCTTCTATAGTAGTGACATTGGACAAGTCGTGTAATTTATCTGTACTCTAGTTTCCTCCTCTATAAAATACAGATAGTAATATTTACTGTCTAGGAGTTTTACAGAATAACTGAAATAACCTTAATCTTTCCCCTCCATGCAGACTTATATTTCCAACTGTGTTCTACACATCTCCATTTGAATGTCTAGAAGGCATCTCCAGTGTAACACCCATTCTGAACTTGTGACACTCCCTATATCTTTTCCTGTCCATTCCCTGATGGCTCAGATGGTAAAGCGTCTGCCCGCAGTGTGCGAGACCCAGGTTCGATCGCTGGGTCGAGAAGATCCCCTGGAGAAGGAAATGGCAACCCACTCCAGTACTGTTGCCCGGAACATTTCATGGATGGAGGAGCCTGGTAGGCTACAGTCCATGGGGTTGCAAAGAGTTGGACACGACTGAGCAACTTCACTTCACTTCACATTCCCATTCTGATCACATGGCTGAACACAGAACCCCTATTCACCTAGTTAAGCTAGGCCCTCAAATTTTACAGTAATTCTAGATACTTACACCTTTCATCTAATTCATCTACCATTAAAATGCATTGAGACTGTATGGCCACTTTTCAACTCTACTTGTTCCCTCTGTAGTCCAACTCACTGTTTAGTTTTGTTTTTTATCTCCTACCTGAACAACTGAGTAGTTTCTCCTCACCTCCCTACAGTTGTTTTATTCTTCACATAGCAGCTAGAATAATTGTTTCAGAACTGAAGTCAGTCATACCAGGCTTCTGCCTTTGATCTCTATTGACTTTCTATTATATTTAGTATAAAATTCAAAGTTCTTCCCAAGGCTTATACGGCCATCTCTGCTCTCTGACCTCATCTCCTTTGTTTACTGTGTTGCAGACCCACAAGACTCCTCACTGTTCAGCCCACTGCATTGAAGATGTTATTCTGGACTTGGACCCTTTTCACCTACTATTGCTTCTGCTTAGAATGTTCTTTTTACAAATATTTCATGACTCATTTTCTGCATGTTCACATGTCTGCCCAAATATGATCTCAGAAAGATGATCACTCTTAACCTGACCACTCTATCTGAAAAAAGACTCAGTTTTTTTTCTTCATAGCATTTAATTAATATTGTATATTTGTTTGTTGTCATCTTAATCTCTAGAGGATGAGCTTCATGAGGCAAGAATTTTGTTGTCTCTGCTGTTGTATCCCTAGAATCTAGCACTTAATAAGTGTTCAATAAATATTTGTGGAATGAATAAATAAATGAATGGCTCTCCATTCTCATATCATTTATTCAACCCTCAGCCATTCCTCAAATACATATTGAATTCCTGTTATTTGCTATACACTGTTAGAGGTACAGTGGCAATCAACATGGATATACTCCTTGCCTTCAGAGAGCTTTCTGAGAGGGGGGTGGGGTGGGAGATAAACATCAAAGAAACAATAAATATGTATAATTATAAAGGATTTTGAAGAAAGGAATATCAAGAGACCTAGTTCAATTTCTACATATTTGTGTTTCTCAGTTATTTCTCTGCTTTTGATTTCAAATTTCATTTTAGCTTGGTTGCAAAACATACTTTTAAAATTTTTGTCTTTTTAAATTTATTAAGATTTTATAGGCTAGTATATTGTCTATCCTGGAAAATTTTCCTTCTTCATATAAGAAAAATGTATATTTTTTGTTGGGTAGAATGTTCTGTAGGTCTCTTAGGTCAAGTTGGTTTTTACTGTGTTTCAAGTCTTCTGTTTTCTTATTGATTTTCTGTGTAGTTTGTTTTTTTTTTTTACCATAGCTGAATGTGGATATTGCAGTTTCCTGCTGTTATATGTTGTGTATTTCTTTGTCCATTTCTGTCAGTTGTTGGTTGATGTGTTTTGGTGCTCTGTTACTAGGTACAGAATATTTATAATTGTTACATCTTCCTCATGGATTGACTCTCTTATCTTTATGAAATGTTCTTCTTTATCACTAACAAGATTTTTTTGCTTTAAAGTCTATTTTGTTTGATATTGGCGTAGTTGCTACAGCTTTCTTGTGGTTTCTGTTTGCATGATTTCTCTTTTTCCATCCTTATACTTTTCATTTTTTGTATCTTTGAATTTAAAGTGATAGACAGCATATACTTGGATCTTGTTTTTACTCACAAATAATTTGTCTTTTGATTGGATTGTTTAATTCATTCACATTTAATATTGTTTTTGGTATAGGGGGATTTATTTTTTCTATTCTACTTTTAGTTGTCAATATGTCTCATGTCTATTTTGTTTCACTGTTCCTACTTTACTGTTTTCTTTTGCATTAAATTATTCAATAAATATTTCCTAATGCAGTATTTTAATTTCTTTAGTGTTTTTTTTTTTGAATTTTTGGTTTACTTTTTAGTGACTGCTCAAGGATTTTGTCGTATACCTCAACATATCAGAGTCAACTTCACATTTATACTAACTCAGTTTTGGTAATATATAGAAATGTTACTCTCATATAGCTGTATGCCTTTCCCCTCCTTTTTGCAGTAAAGATATTGCAGTAAGCAATATCATATGATATTTGTCTTTGTCTGAGTTACTTCATTTAGTATTATAATCTCTAGGTCCATCTATATTGTTGCTAATGGCATTATTTCATTCTTTTTTATGACTGAGTGATATTCTATTGTGTATATCTACCATGTTTTCTTTATCCATTCATCTGTCAGTGAAACCTTAGGTTGCATCCCCAACTGTGCATTGTTATAGTTATTACTTTACCGTCTGTAGTCATTTTATTAACCCAATCCATCTATGCTCCCACCAACCTGCTTTGTTCTGTTACAGCAAATACATTACATTTTTGCATATCACAAACCCTCTATTATATACATATTATTTTATATGGTTGCTTTTTAAATCAGTTATGTGAAGAAAGAAGAAAATATGGATATATGCTATTTGGTAGGTTTTGAGGGGGTTGATTTTGTTTTGTATTTACATAGTTACCTTTACCTTTACGGGTGCTCCTTTTTGTGTGTGTGTGAGTTCAGATTACCATCTAGGGTCACTTTCTTCAGCTTAAACAAATTCCTATAGTATTTTTTTGTAAAGCACATCTTACTGGGTTTATATCTGTAAGTGACAAGTTGTTTTTCTCTAAATGCTTTCAAGACTTCTTGCCTTTAACTTTTAGCATTTTTATGTATTGTGTCTATTTATGGATCTCTGGGTTTATCCTATTTGAAGTCCTTAGAGCTTCCTGTATGTGTAGGTTATTGTCTTTCAATAAATTTGATAAGTCTTCTTTCATTATTTCTTTAAATACTTTTTCTGTTCTTTTCTTTCTCTCTCTCCTATCCTTCTGGTATTCCTGTTATTCATACTACTAACTTTGGACTTAGTTTGGGTGTAGTTAGTTGACTTAGTTTGAGCTTAGTTTGTTCTTTTTTTCTGGTTCCTTATGATGTAAATCTAGGTTGTTTATTTGAGATCATTTCTTTTTCTTAACATAGACTTTTATTGTGATAAACTTCCCTCTTAGAACTCTTTTTGCTGCATCCCATAATTTTTGGTATGTTGTGTTTTCATTTTCAGTTGTTTGAGGATATTTTGATTTTGTCTTTGACCCACTGGTTGTTCAGGAGGATGTTATTTAATTTCCATATGTTTATGAATTTTCCAGTTTTCCTTTTATTGATTTCTAGTTTTATACCATTGTTATCACAAAAGATGTTTGATTTGTTCTTAGTCTTCTTAAATTTGTCAAGACTTGTTTTATGGCCTAACATATGATCTATCCTGAAAAATATTTCATGTGACTTTTAATGGAATGTTCTGTGTATGTCTATTATAGTTCAAGTCGAATTTTTCTTTTATTGGATGATTATCTTTCTGGATGATCGGACCATTGTTGAAAATGTGATATTAAAGTCTCCTATTGTTGTATTGCTATCTACTTCCTCTCAATTATGTTAATATTTGCTTTATATATTTAGATGCTCTGATATTGGGAGCATAAATGTTTATAATCGTTAGATTCCCTTGATGAATTGACCCCTTTACCATTGTATATTGATCTTCTTTGTCTCTTGTTACAGTGTTTGACTTAAAGTTTATTTTGTCTGAGTATAGCTACCCCTGCTCTCTTTTCGTCTCCATGTGCATTTACTATGTTTTACATCCCTTCACTTTCAGTCTGTGTGTCTTTGCAGCTGAAGCTGTTCTCTTGCAGGCTGAATGTAGTTGAGTCTTATTTTTTTATCCATTCAACTATTTTATGTATTTTGATGGGAGAATTTAGTCCATTTACATTTAAAGTAATTATTGATAAGTAAGGACTTACTGCCATATTGTTGTTTCCTGGACATTTTTAAGATCTTTTGTTTCTTTCTTTCTCTCTTGCTGTCTTCCTTTATAATTTGATGATTTTCTATAGTGGTATGCTTTGATTTTTTTTCCTCCTTATCTTTTGTGTATCTACTATAGATTAAAAAAAATTTTTTTATTCTTTTATAGTTTCTTTCTTACTATAGATTTTTAATGTGTAACTTTTTTGTTTATTTGTTTTTTACCATGAGGCTAATGTAAGACATCTTATAACATTCTACTTTAAGCTGATAGCGTCTTAACTTGGATCACATACAAGAGTTTTACACTTTTACTCCCCTCCAGGCACAATCTCTTAGCCAGAACTGTTTCTAAAAATATATATGTAAATATAAATTTTATTTATCAAATCATATATTAAATACATGAAACATCTCTTCTAGGGTTTTTAAACCCCATGCCAGACCTAACCAAATCAGAATGTAGCATGGGACCCTACACACCCCATGTGTGATTTGAAAACTTCTCCTTGTGTTTCTGATGCACCTCCTGGTTAAGAAACTTGTGTCAGAGAAACTTATTAAATATTAGTCCTAGGAAGATGTGCTTATTAATCTTTTGTGAAGCAGGTTGTTCATGTGTCTTCTGAACTGGCCCTTTGAGTGCGTTTTCCTTTTTCTTCTTTAAAATAGGCTATATCCTTAACTTTGACAAAGAATTATTATACCTATCTGGTTTTATGATGTCTGTATTACTTTTTTCTCTTGCAGGTGAAAATGAGTTCTTCAGTAAGAAGGAAAGGCAAGCCAGGGAAAGGAGGTGGAAAAGGGTCTTCCAGAGGAGGAAGAGGAGGCAGGAGTCATGCTAGTAAATCTCACGGGGGCGGCAGCAGTGGCGGTGGTATTGGTGGCAATAGAAAGGCATCAAGTAGAATCTGGGACGATGGTGATGACTTTTGTATCTTCAGTGAATCAAGGCATTCATCCAGGTTATTATGCTCATTGAATGTTCAAATATGAAAACATTATCAATTCCTGATGTATGGGGCAAAAGATGGTTATTAAGACAAAGAGGGAAAATGCCAAGTAATTCTGGCTAAGTTACTCTTCCTCTTATTTTAAAGCCTTGCAGTCCCCTGCTTTGTGAATTTGTTTAAAAGCGTGATGGTAAATAACACCTTTGGGAGAGGGGTGGGCATTGAAATCTGAGCTTAACTTTAACTTCCATATGACACTGTAAATTGAGTGTAATATTGTTATTGTAATCAATATTGCAGAAAAGTAAATATTGGAAATGGTGAGGGTAATTGAAAATTATATTAAGTATTTCTTAGGCATTGTAGTTTGAAGGTCCCCAAATGAGATCTGGCTATATCCCTTCTGCTTAGTTGATGAATTATCTATTTTCTAACCGATCAACCAAATATTTACTGAAGCTTAATGTGATGACCAGAGATAGATATCATGCCCAGGCTTCTCTCATAGTCAACTTTTAATTAGTGAACATTGTTTTGTTGTTGTTCAGTCACTTAAGTCATGTCCAACTCTTGACAACTTCATGGACTGCAGCACGCCAGGCTCTTCTGTCCTCCACTATCTCCTAGGGTTGGCTCAAATTCATGTCCTTTGAGTCGGTGATGCTACCTAACCGTCTCATCCTTTGCTGCCCCTTCTCCTTTTGCTTTCAATCTTTCCCAGCATTGGCATCTTTTCCAATGAGTCACCTCTTCACATCAGGTGGCCAAGCATTAGAGTTTCACCATCAGTCCTTCTAATGAATATTCAAGGTTGATTTCCTTTAGGATTGACTGATTTGATCTCCTTACAGTCCAAGGGACTCTCAAGAGTTACCTCCAGCACCACATTTTGAAAGCATCAATTCTTTGGCACTCAGCCTTCTTTATGATCCAAAGCTCACATCTGTATATGACCACCTTTGTCAACAAAGTGATGTCTCTGTTTTTAATACACTCTCTAGGTTTGTCATAGCTTTCCTTCCAAGGAGCAAGCGTCTTTTACTTTCAGTCTTCAGTGATTTTGGAGCCCAAGAAAATAAAATCTATCTCTCCTTCCACTATTTCCCCTTCTATTTGCCATGAAGTGCTGGGACCAGATGCCATGACTTTAGTTTTTTAATGTTGAGTTTCAAGCCAGCTTTTTCATTCTCCTCTTTCACCCTCATCCAAAGGCTCTTTAGTTTCTCTTCGCTTTCTGCCATTAAGAGTAATATCATCTGCCTATCTGAGGTTGTTGATATTTCTCCTGGCAATCTTGATTTCAGATTATGATTCATCCAGCCCAGCATTTCACGTGATGTACTCTGCATAAATTCCAATAATTCTAATACATGTTTAATGAAAGTAAAGATTTTCTACTGCATGTTATGCATCTCATTGTTTTTCAAATTGCACTTTAAGGTGTTTACTTAAATTTTTAGAGATAGCGAAACTTCTTTAGATTTATGTATATAAACACAGGCACACACACACTCTTGTGGGAATAATTACCAACTAAATATTGGTTAGACATATAGGTGAGTGCTGAAGTTTAACTGCATCATAGGTGGCTTTTAATTTAAATGAATTCAATTGTATGCATTCAGGGAAAAAAGGTAAAGAAGAACAAATGGTATTTAAGTAGTTAAACTTGCCACTGAATGAATCTGAACTCCATCATGAACAGGATAATGAGAGAGGAAGGTGCTCATTCCTGTCAGTCTAGTGTCCAAGTGCTTTATTTAGTTTAAGCTTCTTGATGCACTGAGTATGTGATATTAATGTGTATTTCTTAAATATATATTTCTTATACATAGCCTGTACCATAACCAAATACTTCACTTGGTATGCAACCAGAGAATCTACATTTTTCTCCATTCTAAATGAAAAATGGTCATTTTTGGACATACTGAAAGATAATATATCAATCTCAAACTTGATTCCTTTTTAAGAAATCTTCCAGAATAATCTAAAGCTATATTTTCACATTAGCTGCTGACCTAAGAACCTAACTGCTGAGTTAGATGCAGCTCCATTCTTCCTGAAAACACTTACTTTGTAGGTTCTTAGGGTCTTAGATGTTCATTCACGCAGGAAATACTGACTTAGTGCCTACTGTGAGCCAGACAGCGTTTTAGTGACCAGGATCATAGCAATGAATAAAATATCGTCCTGGTGCTCGTAGAAGGAGGTTTGAGATATAAAAACTGTAAACAAAGGTGTAAAAATATGTCAGGTGGTAAGTACTATGGAGAAAAATAAAGGACAAAGGAATAGAAAATGCCAAACTGGATTGCTGGTGTTTTTAAATGGTTGCTCCTTTCTGTGGAGTGATCAGAGAAGACTTCTCTCTTGATGTGTCATTTGAACCAGGACACGAAAGAAGTGAAGGAGTAAGCCATGAATCTATCTGAGGGAAGAACGTTTGAGACAGAATAGCAAGTGAACAGTTCCTGAGGCAGGAGTTTTAAGAAGATTGAGGGAATGAAAAGGAAGCCATGTGGCTAGCATGGATGGGTAAGACGTATTAGGCAGTTAGATTCGACAGGCTATGCTGTGTAGAATCTTATAGGCCAGTATAAGGATTTTGTTTTGTTTTTGAGTTTTAAAAATCATGTTTATTGAAGTGTAATTTACATTCAGTAAAGCTCACCCTAAAATTTGACAAATGCAGTCATCTCTGTAACCAGCAGCTCTTCAAAGCTCGCCCATGCCCTTTGCAATGAACTGGTCCTTAGGAATGTGTTGATCTGTCTTCTGTCAGCAGGATCAAATTTAGTTACTAAAATGATTTATTGTAGAAGAACTAAGCACATAAAACCAAGGGGTTTTCTTCTTTGTGTGTGGTTATTTGTTTAGTTGGTTTTTTGGCCAAGCTGTGTGGCTTGCTGTATGACTTAGTTCCCTTACCAAAGATCAAACCTGGGCCCTCTGCAGTGAAAACGCAGAGTTCTAACCGCTGGACAGCCAGAGAATTCCCAAAATTCAAGTGTTTAAAAGGATACTTTGGAACATATAATCTTTAGAGTAATCAAAAGAATTGGGTTTTTAACATAACCTTTGAAAATTAAAGCACAGTTCATAAAGTTGTCTTAAGATAGTTGCAGAATAGCTAGTCTAGTTACTGTGTCAATCTTCAGCCTGGGGCTGTTTGGTAGAAAAACTATTTTAAATAATGGAATTGAATTCTACAGAAATTCTCTATGGGGCAGATATATATTCTCAAAGATATCTGACACCTTCTCAAAAGACCACCTCTGCTGCCACCATGAAAGGGACAAGGAAAGCAGAAACATCTGTTCTGTTTGTCAGTCATCTCATGTTCAGATATACCTTGTTGTTGTCCAGTTGCTAAGTGTGTCCAACTTTTTATGACCGCATGGACTGCAGCATGCCAGACTGTACTTCCTTCACTGTCTCTTGGAGTTTGCTCAAATTCATGTCCATTGAGTCAGTGATACCATCCAACCATCTCATCCTCTGTCATCCCCTTCTCCTCTTGCCTTCAATCTTTCCCAGCATCAGGATCTTTTCCAATGAGTCAGTTCATCGCATCAGGTGACCAGAGTATTGAAACTTCAGCTTCAGCATCAGTCCTTCCAATGAATATTCAGGGTTAATTTCCTTTAGGATTGACTGATGTGCTCTCCTTGTTGTTCAAGGGACTCTCAAGAGTCTTCTCCAGCACCATAGTTTGAAAGCATCAATTCTTTGGTGCTCAGACTTCTTTATGGCCCAACTCTCATGTCCGTACTTGACTACTGGAAAAATCATAGCTTTGACTATACAGATGTTTGTCAGCAGAGTGATGTCTTTGCTTTTTAATACACTGTCTAGATTTGTCATACCTTTCCTTCCAAGGAGCAAGCTCTTTTAATTTCATGGCTGTAGTCACCATCTGCAGTGATTTTGCAGCCCAAGGAAATAAAATGTCACTATTTCCACTTTTTCCCCATCTATTTGCCATGAAGTAATGGGACCAGATGCCATGATCTTAGTTTTTTGAATGTTGGGTTTAAGCTTGCTTTCTCACTCTCCTCTTTCACCCTCATCAGAAGACTCTTTAGTTCCTCCTCACTTTCTGCATTAGAGTGTTATCGTATGCATCTGTGAGGTTGTTGATATTTCTCCCAGCAATCTTGATTACAGCTTCTGATTCATCCAGCCCAGCATTTTGCAAAATGTACTCTGCAGATGCACCTTGTCTACCTGAAAAGCTTCTTTCAAGCACCACAGTTCTTTCTTTCAAGCACCAACCTTGAGGTTTGTCAGCATGTTGAAGTAGATTGAGCCAAGTTGTGTACCATGGCTGAAAAGCTATTATAAGGACTTTGGCTTTTGCTTTGAGTAAGATGGGAAGCCATTGAAGGGTTTGAGGCGAGAGTATCGGTCATCAATCACTCTGGCCAGAGTTACTGCCATTAATTATATCCTTTTATGTGAATTAGAAAATGGTGAATGTGAATTAGAAAATGCCCCTTTCTCTGGTCAGTTATAGCTCCAGAATGCATGTCTTGGCAAGCAGAGAACGCACTGGATTTTAGCTCTCGCTGTCCCCTCCTCCTCCGCTTCAGGAGCCTTTGCATAGTGCACAGTCTGTGCGTCCACGCTCGGCAGGCCTGCCGCAGGGTGCTGTGGAGAATCGACTGCAAGGGGCCACGAGTGGAGGCAGGAAGACCAGTCAGAAGATTCTCTCCCCAGTGTCCTAGACAATTTGATAATATGTCTGGAGTTCAAGAGCAGGATCTCAACTAGAGAAGTAAATGTATGAGTTCTTTCTGAGTAAATACTATTTAAAACTATGAGACTAAATGAGATAGGATATAGAAAAGAGGTTTGAATTTTGAGCCGTTGGGCACTCTAGGATTTAGGGTTGAAAGAGGTTAGGAGAATCAGACAAAGTAGATTGAGAAGTTGCCAGTGAAGTAGGAGGAAAACTAAAAGCTGATTTCTGGAAGTCAGATGGAAGGAAGGAAGGAAGGTGTTTTAAAGGGGGTTATCCAATCAGATTGGATTGGATACTTTAAAGGGATATACAAGTTGTATTAAAAAATGCTTCTAGTAGGTCAAGAAAAATGGGAGTTCCCTTGGTGGTTCATTGGTTAGGACTTGGCACTTTCACTGCTAGGGCCCCAGGTTTAATTCCTGGTTGGAAGCTAAGATCCTACGAGCCATGCAGCATGGCCAAAAGAAAAGGAAAATGTGTTCTGACTGTTGTCCACTGGATTTGGCAATGTGGGTAGACAAGAGCTGTTTGGTATAGTATAGTTGGGATAGAGTGTGTTTTAGAGAGAAGAAGATAAAAAATGGTGACAAAGACATGATTTAGAGAACACTTTCGGGGAGTTTTACTGTAAAGGGCAGGGGCGGGAAGATGGATAGGACAATACCTTGAGGGGAATATAAAGTCAAAGGGAGGATTTTTTTTTTAATATGGTAAATGTTACATAGCGTGTATATATGCTGGTGGAAGTGATCCAAAAGAGAATGAAGAACTGATGATATAGAGAGGAGGATAAGTGCTAGAATGATTTCCTTGAGGAGACTGAACAAATTGAGATACAATATACAAACAGAGGGACTGACTTTTAGGATCAAGAATGGTTCATCCTTAGTAACAGGAAGGAAGGCAAAGTGTCGAGGTTTTCGAATAAGTGGTAGATGAAATAGCATATGGAAGGTCTCCCCCACCCACCCCCCCTTTTTTTTCGCTTATCATGAAGAAACAGATAAATCCAAATTATGAGAATTCTACAAAAAAACTGGCCTGAGTGCGTCAAAAAAAAAGTCAATATCAGGAAATAGATAGGGAACTAAATTAAAGGAGTTTGAAAAACAGATAACTTAATGTCATTTTTAACTAGATAATCAGAAAATCTGTAAATGTGATTTGAGGCAATTAGGAACTTTGAATATCAGTTCAGTTCAGTTGCTCAGTCTTGTCTGACTCTTTGCGACTCCATGAACTGCAGCACACCAGGCTTCCCTGTCCATCACCAGCTCCCAGAGCTTGCTCAAACTCATGTCCATTGAGTCAGTGATGCCATCCAACCATCTCATCCTCTGTCATTCCCTTCTCCTCCTGCCTTCAGTCTTTCCCAGCATCAGGGTCTTTTCCAATGAATCAGTTCTTCTTTGGCCACATCAGGTGGCCAAAGTATTGGAGTTTCAGTTTTACCATCAGTCCTTCCAGTGAATATTGAGGACTGATTTCGTTTAGGATTGTCTGGTTTGATCTCCTTGCAGTCCAAGGGACTCTCAAGAGTCTTCTCCAACACCACAGTTCAAAAGCATCAATTCTTCAGTGCTCAGCTTTCTTTATGGTCCAACTCTCACATCCATACATGACTACTGGAAAAACCATAGCTTTGACTAGACGGACCTTTGTTGGCAAAGTAACATCTCTGCTTTTTAGTATGCTGTCTAGGTTGGTCATAGCTTTTCTTCCAAGGAGCAAGCGTCTTTTAATTTCATGGCTGCAGTCACCATCTGCAGTGATTTTGGTCCAAAAAAATTAAATCTGTCACTGTTTCCTTTGTTTCTCCATGTTTGCCGTGATGTGATGATATCAATTTAAAATTAAATGATATGTTAGATGAGATCAATATAAAATAGTGATATCTTGTGAGTGATAATAGTATTATGGTTATATAAAAGTTTTGTCTCTGTTCTTAGGAAATAACATGCAGAAGTATTTATGAGTGAATATGATGTCAGCAGCTTACATTCAGATGGTTGAGAACATGCATGTGTCTATATGGGGGAACATTTATATACATATGCATATATATGTGCATATAGAGAGGAAATAAGGGTGTAAATGTGTGTGTGCATGTAAGTATGGCAGGTGTTAACAGTTATTGGTGAATCTTAATAAATGCTATAAATTTTTATAGACTAACAATTCTTTGAAACAAAAAGGGGAAATGATGAATTTTGAATAACATTTCTTTTAGAAGTTGCAATTATGTGGTTAAAAATCCCAGTCTCTTCTATTTTCTCCTTTGCTACCCAGTTGAGAGAGTGTAAATGTGTGGTTCTTTTCAAAGTCTTAGTAATATGTTGGATTTTCAGTACAGAGAAGTTTCTACCATTTCCCTAGATTTGTAAAAATGTATAATGAAACATGCCAAGTGAAAAAAAGAAAAGAAACTTAGTGAGTAAAGGTAAATTTTAGAATCCATTATTTTTTTAAATATTAAAAAGTGTCCCTAAAAAACTGTAAATTCCAAAAATGAGATTAGTGAGATAGTGAATAGTGAAATAAATTCTAGTCCCTCTGTGTTTAAAATTTAAAAATTAAGTTGTAGGAAAATGTTTAATTTGGGGAAAATGCCAGTTTGATTTTAATAAGGAAATAAAGCAGATTATAAAAAATTACATATGCTAGATAATTTTATAAAAACTGTATGTGAAAAGGAATGATATTAAAGATGTTTTCTGTTCTTTATTCTCTACTTTTCTACAGTAAACGTGTATTATTATATTTATAATCAAGAAGTAAAAAATTTAAATAAATATTTCAAAAAATAGGGCCTAATAGTCACAAGATAGGACTCTTAGTTGTTTTCAGATTAAGTACCTCAAATAAAGTGAAATATATACTCTTTGTACATAGCATATTTCTTGTGAAAGTCCACTGGTGCAGGAGTCATCACAGCATTGCTTTCCCCAGAAGATTCTTGAGTTAGTGAAGCAAGACTTAATGATAAAGAAACTGATCAGGTTTTTTCCCAGCGTTTAGAATATAATGAAGTTGAGTAAATACTGTAGAAAATGGAGACTCTCTCCACATTCATGTCCCCTTTTATAAGATACATGACAATCCAATCATGTTGTGTATGTATGGAGACCCTGAGGAGAGTAAAAATTCTGATAACAAATAAGTGTGTAATTTTGTTCTTGTGTCCTTTGCAGACCTAGTAACAGTAGCGTGAGAAAAGGGGATGCACGCCCCAAATGGAAGCCCGAAGCCAAAGTGCCCCTGCAGACTCTACACATGACTTCTGAGAATCAAGAAAAGGTGAAAGCTCTTCTCCGAGACCTGCAGGAACAAGATGCGGATGCTGGATCTGAGTAAATTATTATATTTGAATAAATTATTATATTGAGGAAGATAAAATGTGAGGGTCCTCTGTGTCTTTGGAATACTGTGTCAATACTAATCGTATTGTGGCTATGTAACTAAGTTGAAAGTGAGCCAAGAGAAATACAAGAATAATTATTCAGCAACTAGTTGTCCTTTACGGTGTAACCTTTAGTTATTAATTGTCTCTTTAAGTTTTAGTTGATCATCTGGGAAAGAAAAAAATGGAGATTCCAGTAGTATCTGGCTGGGTTGTTGTGAAGATTTTCAAAGAGATAGTACATATAAAATATTTAACATAGTGCCTGGCAAGTAATATGTGCTGTTAATTGCCAATATATAAGTTATTAGGTCAATAAAGAATTAAATCAGTGACTCAATAGTGGTCAGGATCCTATCCTATGTGGTTTGATTCTGTGAATTCTTAGACTCTTACCAATTTTTTCTTTGAAGCAAGTAGAAATTAATATATGATATATGAAAATGTTACTTTTGCCAGAAGAGGTGTTTCTGGGGAAGAAGAAGATGATGAGCCTGATTATGATGATGAGCAGTACTGGTCACCTGGACGAGAAGCTTCCCTGGTTCCTGACTCTGATCCTTTGGAATGCACTGGCTCAGGCCTGGTGGAGCCTCACAGGCCGGAATTTACAGTGTCAGCATTTGCAGTGCACAGACTTTCCAGGTTTGCTTTCATCACTTGTGGGAGAATTGAAGGAAACACAGCCATACTGTAACCCCAACTGCGTCTTCCTGAGTACTCTCCCGTGGCGTGGGTCCCAGCGGTGACGCTCTCCCGCGGCGTGGGTCCCAGCGGTGACGCTCTCCCGCGGCGTGGGTCTCAGTGGTAATACTCTGCTGTGGCGTGGGTCCCAGCGGTGACGCTCTCCCGCGGCGTGGGTCCCAGCGGTGACGCTCTCCCGCGGCGTGGGTCCCAGCGGTGACGCTCTCCCGTGGCGTGGGTCTCAGTGGTAATACTCTGCTGTGGCGTGGGTCCCAGCGGTGACACTCTCCTGTGGGGTAGGTCATAGCAGTACTTGATAGTCTCAGTGGCCTCTCTTTTAGGATAGGTAGATGAAGGAGGAGTTAGTATTACAGGGAGACTTCTTCAGAATACAGACCCTGCATCTCTATGCTTATATCATCACATGTGTGGTTTTTTTTTAATGGTTTTATTTATTTACTTATTTTTGGCTGTGCTGGGTCTTCATTGCTATGTGGGCTTTTCTCTAGTTGTGGCGAAGCGGAAGCTACTCTGGTTGCCGTGCATGGGCTTCTCACTGAAGTGGCTTCCTTGTTGTGGAGCATGGGCTCTAGGGCTAATGGGCTCTAGAGCACAGGCTCGATGGTTGTGGCACACGGGCTAAGTTGCTACCCAACATGTGGGATCTAACTGGATCAGGGATCGAACTCGTGTCTCCTGCATTGGCAGGTGGATTCTTTACCACTGAGCCACCAGGGAAGCCCCATGTACATGTATTTAGATGAATTTCTCTTCTGTGGTTTGATACTACTTTTTGATATTAGTCTTTTTTTGTCATGTTTCACACGTGGCAGGTATGGTTTCCACACTGAACACTGTCAGGCAGCCCTGAGGATTTGCGATGGAGACGTCGGGGCATCACTGGAACACCTGCTCACCCAGTGCTTTTCAGAGACATTTGGAGAGAGGATGAAGATATCTGAGGCAGTTGCTCACGTAAACTTGGATGAGTGTGTGGAACAGCGACAGGAAGAGGCATTTGCTCTCAAGTCAATCTGTGGAGAAAAATTTATAGAAAGAATCCAAAATAGAGTCTGGACCATTGGATTAGAACTGGAGTATTTGACAAGTAAATTCTGCAAATTCAAGCAAAAGGAAAGTACCAAAAATATACAGGAGGCTTCACTTGAAGTCTGCAAATTTTACCTCAAAGGAAATTGTAAATTTGGATCAAAGTGCAAATTT
This sequence comes from Muntiacus reevesi, assembly GCF_963930625.1. NCBI lineage: Eukaryota > Metazoa > Chordata > Mammalia > Artiodactyla > Cervidae > Muntiacus > Muntiacus reevesi. Next base: position 81,270,858 of record NC_089251.1, read on the forward strand.
AAACATGAAGTGCCCCCAAATCAAATTGTCGGAAGAGTCGAAAGAAATGTAGATGATTCTCATCTAAATGCTAATGAAGATGCATCCTTTTTATATGAACTTGAAATTCGATTTTCTAAAGACCACAAATACCCTTACCAAGCTCCCCTTGTGGCATTTTATTCCACCAATGAGAATCTACCTCTGGCTTGTCGTTTACATATTTCTGAGTTCCTTTATGGCAAAGCCTTGACATTTGCAGAAACTTCAGAACCTGTTGTATATTCTTTGATAACCCTTTTAGAGGAAGAATCAGAAATAACCAAGTTACTAACAAATACCCATCACAAGTACAGTGTCCCTCCTGTGAATCTGCCAGTATCACCTGGAATCAGACTAAATAATCCTGTCTGTCGTAAACCAGTGATTCCAAGTAATTCATTTTTTTCGAATCAAACTCCAGAAGGTACGTACGGCACTGACCAGGTGGAGGGTGTTGTGGAGTGGGGCATTTGGAATGATGGATTAAAGAAATCAGAGGTTTTGAGGGCTGATCTGGGATCTCCAGTGATCTTAGGCAAGTCATTCTCTTCAGTTTAAGGGCAAAAAGGGATGAGAATCCCCTGAACTGTGACCTGACTTTCATTGTAAGGCCCAGTTGTGTCACTGTATTCCAGCTCACTGAATCAATCATAAGTTTATAGTGATGTATATAAACTCATTTTAGCAGGTGAGGGCTGGAAGAACCTTAAAGCATCCTTTCAGAAAATCTGCTTCATTTAATCCATTTGGTTTCATGTGATTACTTCTGATACTGTCTATAGGATTACTTTCAAATGAGTTTTTAGAGATACTTCTCTTTCTGGACCACTGTCCATAACCTCCTGCTTTTAGCATGGTAGACCCCCAAAATTCATCAGGACAGGGCTCTGTTTATGAATCCCTAAATCCTCAAATAGAGAAATGTTTGTACAAGCCTGTGGCTTTCTCCAGATCCAGATGTGCTCTACAGAAGTTACCCCCCTTTCAAAGTTCACCATAGGATTCAGAGAAACAAGTTTTTATCATTTCCCAAGAGTTCCCAGATAGACATCAACAGGTAGAGAACAGTGAAACCACCAAGATGTGGATGCTAGACAGCTGGCTGGGTTCACTAACCTGCCCCTTGACTTACTCCCAGCTTGCAGCTAGTTCTGGCATATGGGACTCAGATGTATTCCTCAAGAAATGACAAACTATGTGTCATGGATTTTGATGGGGGATAACAGATTTATTAATATATAATTTACATACCATGAAATTCACCCTTTTGAAGTGTACAATTCAGTGATTTTTAGTATATCACAGAATTGCACATCCATGACCACTGTTTAATTCTGGGACATTTTCATCACCCCATAAAGAAACTCCATACCTGTTAGCAAGTCACTCCTCATTTCTCCCCTTCCCCAAGCCCTAAAAACCATGAGTCTACATTCTGTCTCTATGGATTTGCCTATTCTGGACATTTCATGGCAATGAAATCATACTGTAAACACATGGCTTTTTGTAATGGGTGTCTTTCACTTAGCATACATAATGTTTTCCAGGTTCATCCATGTTGTAGCATGTATCAGTACTTCATTCCTTTTTATTACTGAGTAATATTCCATTATATGGCCATACCACATTTTATTGATCGATTAATCATTTGATAGTCATTTGGGTTATTTTGTGTCATGGAAATTTAGGAACACCTGCAAATATTTAATTCCTTAATTAACGAGGCATGCCATGATTTTCTCTTCTTTGTTCTTAATTTGGTTTAAGCAAAGCCATTATTGATTATAAGTTTATTGATTATTGATTTATTGATTATTGATTATTATAAGTTTATTGATTATAAGTTTATTGATTATAAGTTTATTTGAAGATGCATTTTAAATTTTTTAGCAGTAGAAGTAGTAGTATGGAAATGAATGAATTTGTTTTATTCGAGCTTTAACTTTTTCTCCATTTTATGATTTCGTTGTTGTTGTTACTTTGTTAGATAGTGGCTTTCCCCCTTTGCTAAAGAAAGGGCTCCATATCGAAAACGTGTCCTTTTATCCCCTTCAAGTTGAAAAAGAATCAGAGCCTGAGGAGGAGACAGATGAGGATGAAGGTCCAGCACCAGTGATGGTGGAGGATGAGAGCTATGTCAACCTTAAGAAAAAGATTTCCAAAAGATATGACTGGCAGGCAAAATCAGTACACGCTGAAAATGTCAAAATCTGCAAGCAGTTCCGAATAAAACAGGTAGGGTATTCTAAGAGAATGGCTAGTACTGCCTCCCTAATGTATGGATGAAGGGATTAGGAATTAGGAAGCCTTGGCTACTCTCCATAGTATATTTTCAGTCTTTTACTCTGATTGGTCAGAGTTTCTGCATGCCACCACAAACTTGGGTGCATGTTCTAACTAATTTTGGAAAATCTGATGGCTGATGAAAATGCAACATGTATATACCAAATATTCTGAAAATCATGTGGCTTTGATACTGTGATAGAAATCTGATAAGTGAAAGAAAAATTAGTACTGTGATTTACATTAGAAATACCAATGCAGAAAAGGATAAGGAGGGACTCTTAACCCCATTTCAAGGCCTCACAGGATAAATCATTTATCCAGGGTCACATAGCTGCTAAGTGGCAGCACAAGGTTTTAAGCTAATTCTCTCTGTTTCCAAAGCTCATATTGTTTTACCTCATTCACATGAAGATTGTTTTAAAAGAATTCATTAAGTGAACTGTTACAGTAGAGTTGGATGTAGGATAAAGATGAGTTACTTAAACCAGTTTGGGGATTGGATTAGATGCTGTCTAAGAGCCTTTCCAACTTTAAAGTTCTATGATTCTGATTTTTGACACAGTATTAACACAAGTACATATATGCTGCAACACCCATAGAGTGTCAAATTGAATTAAAAAATCATATCGTAAATAATAAGATGGTAGAAATTTGAAATTACCCATTCAGCTTGAGTAGTGTGTTTACAGTGGTAAATTTATATGATTAAATTATATACAGATAATGTATATGTTAATATAAATTCCTTACATTAGTCAAAAATACAATATCCACAGTTTTGACCTACAGTACAACGTTTATAGCATTGGCCATTAGATGTCAAAGGGTTATATAGATGTGGTGATTGGCCGAAAACCCTTTAGTGAGTCCTCTTAACTGTTGGTGATTTGGATAAAAATCTGATGCTGTGTAGAGCTGCACTGTTCTATGTGGTAGCCTCTAGCCATGTGTAGCTATTTAAAGTTTAATTAAAATTAAGTATAATAAAAATTTCAGTTCCTTGATGTTATTTAAATGCTCAGTAGCCACATGTAGCCAGAGGTTGCTATATTGGACAATGCAAATATAGAACATTACCATCAGCATAGAAAGTTCTGTTGAATAGTGCTGGTGTAGAGATTGTTACAAAAAGAGCTGGATAGGTGCTAGGCAAGAGGGGTTTTTTCCTAAGATCCTTCAGTTTATTCAGACGTAGGAAAGCCACACAGATTCCACAGCTTGTTCTGGCAGATTCTCTGAACAGCCTTCTGACCAGCATCCCACCCTCAACAAATCTTCACTTTCTGTCAGTAAGCAAATTGATGAAGAAAGAACAGAAAAGGTATGTCTAACTTTGGGATTCCGCATTCAGAGCTTCATGAAAGGTTATTCAGAGTAACTAAACTGATGTCTTATTTTTGTTTTATTAGACCTCCAGACAGTTCCAGTCAGTTCTACAAGAAAGACAGTCGCTCCCTGCTTGGGAAGAAAGAGAAAACATTCTTAAAGTGTTGAGCAAACACCAAGTGCTTGTTATAAGTGGTATGACGGGGTAAGAATGTAATTTATTTGTAATGCAGCTTTCTTCTGTGAATATGGTGTGTGCCCTGGCTACCACAACTAGTTCTTCTTTAAAAAAGGAAAAAACAGTAGCTGGTGTTATTTGTGCTTTTTCCTGTCAAATATTAAATAATATCTCCCAGAGGCAAACGTGGTGGCAACTGTAACCAATTCAAAACAAACAAAACTCAGAAATTTGGAAATTTATAGACCTTGTACACCTCTGCCTTGAGTCAGTTTAAGGCAAAATGCCTAGCTGAAGGCTTTTAACAAGACCCATTTTAAAATGTAAAGAATAGTTCTAGACCATTTAGCTTGAAACTCTTCATCTTCTAAATTTATTTTGAATTCCTTAAAGCTTTTGTTTAAGAACAGCTTTGGGTATCTTACTGTTTCTTGTTCACACTCTCCATATGTGATCCAAACCTGTTTATCAGGGACAAGCTGCAGGCTTAATTTAATTCTGTATTTGGTGGTTTAGTCACCAAGTCGTGTCCGACTCTTGCGACCCCATGGACTGTAACCTGCCAGGCTCCTCTGTCCATGGGATTCTCCAAGCGAGAATACTGGAGTGGGTTGCCATTTCTGTGTTTAAGGGTTTTCAATTTAATTTATGCCCAGACTCACAGATATAGTAGTAACTTTGTATCTTCCAGTTTCTTGTCTTTTTAAGTCCATTTATAGTGAAGCAATGCCACACCAATGGGAGAAACAAAGTATTTTAATAATCATAAGATAATACTCCTGTTTCTCTAAGATTCATATGTAGAGTTCACATTCCTGGAGGCATTTATAGACCTTAAGCTACTGTTTATTCAGTACTCCCACTTTTACAAATAATAGCAAACTGTTATTTGATTGCTCTGTTAATCTTCGTGCAAATTCCTAGGAGTTATCAGCTGTAGGTCATAAGTCAGTAGGTAGGTTTGAAAGATAGATGAAGCTGAACAGCTTTTATTCTGACTAGCTTTCTTAACTTTCCTCATTGCGTATGATTGCTTCTTCAGTTAAGTAGCACTTGAAAACCCTCATTTTAGTACTTACTTGTCCTACATCTTTTTTGACATACAGATGTGGGAAAACCACACAGATTCCACAGTTTATTCTGGATGACTCTCTGAACGGACCACCTGAGAAGGTGGCTAACATCATCTGTACCCAACCCCGACGAATCTCTGCCATCTCTGTTGCTGAGCGCGTTGCTAAAGAAAGGGCAGAAAGAGTGGGTCTGACCGTGGGATACCAGATCCGGTTAGAAAGTGTCAAGGTTTGTATGCTCTTCTTATTTCCTAATGACAGAAGTTTAATTTTTCAAGTACAAAGAGCCGTTGGTGTCTGGAGATTCACAGGCAAGTTGGTATATATACTTCAACAGGGCTGAAGTCCTTTTAGACATATTTTGGTTTAAACTGTTATTGGGCTATACTTAATTTCCTCCATAAAGACCTTCTGTTCTTTGTTGGCAGAAGTGATCTAGTAAGTGCTGCCTTATTCCTAAGACTGGGACTTCATCCATTTAATCAAATATAGAATGAATAAATTCAGAATTTGTTTCATCATTCACTGTTATCTTTATGTTTTATAATAATTTTTAAATGCTTTCTAAATTTTCATCTGAAGTGGGAAAGCTTTTGATGTCATTGCCAGCAAGAAACTAGGCATTTAATCTCTTGGTTTATGTTAAATGGAACTGCTGGTGTGTTCACTATTCTTATCCCTACCCATTAAAAATGGCTTTGCTGGGAAAGTGTTTCCTTTTTTCAAAAATTTCATTAACGTTTTCTGTGCCCTTTTACGTGTAAGTCCTCAGCCACCAGGTTGTTATACTGCACCACAGGAGTGCTGCTAAGAAGGCTGGAGGGAGACACAGCTCTACAGGGAGTCACCCATATCATTGTTGATGAAGTTCATGAGAGAACAGAAGAAAGGTAAAACAAAGATTTTCCAAATGAGCACCCACATACATAGAATGGAGACAAGGCTGAAAGAATTTTGTTCTGCTTCCAGTTCAATTCCTTAGGGCTAGTAATGGTAGTTACCATAGAGAAGGCCTAAGTTAAAGAAGAGGAACTGCTTTCCTGGTCTCCAGGGTCTGTGACACGGAAAATACTAGGCAGCGCATGTTCATCACTGGAAGAGTCATCCTGTTAGATGGGCATCATCTAATAAGAAGCACCTTGCTGAGCTGGGCACTGTACTTATTAGCAGGAATGTCGTGTGTCATGTTGCAGCTGATGGATTAGTCAGCATGTCCTTCCTTCTTTATTCATTTGGTCAGTCATTCAGTCCTGATATGCTAAGTGCTGAATTGCTTCAGTCGTTTCCGACCCTTTGCAACCCTGTGCACTGTAGCCTGGCAGGCTCCTCTGTCCATGGGATTCTCCAGGCAAGAATACTGAAGTGGGTTGCCATGCGCTTTTCCAAGGGGACCTTCCCAACCCAGGGATCGAACCCATGTTTCTTACATCTCCTGCATTGGCAGCCAGGTTCTTTACCACTGGCACCACCTGGGAAGCCCATTCAGTTATGATATTCATTCATATATTTATTCAGCCTGTATTAAGTGCCAGGTGGCGTATTAATTGCTGGGGATACTATAGTGAACAAACTTATGGTTCCCCTTGATCTCGTATGGTCTGCTAGGAAAAACAAATAATGAGCAGGTAAATAAATAAGTAAAAAACTACAAATTGGAATAAGTACCATAAAGGAATAAACAGGAAGCTGTGTTTGGGGGGAGAGCGCCTTGATATAGTAGAGATTATATCTCTGAAGAAATTACATTTAAATTAAAAACAGAAGTATGGAAAGGAGTCTCATGAGACATAAGAGGGCAAGACAGGCATTTGCAAAGACTCTGCAGTAGTAAAAGGCTTCATGAATTTAAAAACTGGGGGAAAGCCAGTGAAGCTGGTATGTAGTGAAATGAGAGGAAAGGTGACAGTTAAAAAAAGCGGGGCAGGAAACTGTGCACTGTGAATAATAAAGCATTTGGATTTTACTTTAATGGAATTAGGCATTAAAGGCTTGAAATATAAAACAAAAATTCTCAGTATTTTTAAAGGAAGGACCAGGTAAATAGATGGCATTAATCATAGTTTGTCACGTAGTTGTCGTTTTTCAGTCACTAAGTTGTGTCCGACTCACTGCAACCCCATGGACTACAGCATGCCAGGCTCCCCTGTCCTTCACTGTCTCCTGGAGTTTGCTTAGATTCGTGTTCATTGAGTCAGTGATGCTCTCCAGCCATCTCATCCTCTGCCGCCCTTTTCTTTTGCCTTCAATCTTTCCGAGCATCAGGGTCTTTTCCAATGAGTCAGCTGTTCTCATCAGGTGGCCAAAGTATTGGAGCTTCAGCTTCAGAATCAGTCCTTCCAATGAATTTTCGGGGTTGACTTCACTTAGGATTGACTGGTTTGATCTCCCTGCCGTCCAAGGGACTCTCAAGAATCTTCTCCAGCAACACAATTCAAAGGCCTCAATTCTTCAGTGCTCAGCCTTTTTTATGGTACAACAGTCACATCCATACATGACTTCTGGAAAAACCAAAACTTTGACTATATGGACCTTTGTCGGCAAAGTGATGTCTTTGCTTTTTAACATGCTGTCTAGGTTTATCATAGCTTTTCTTCCGAGGAGCAGGCATCTTTTAATTTCATGGTTGCAGTCACTGTCCACAATGATTTTAGAGCCCAAGAAGAGGAAATCTGTCACTGCTTCCAATTTTTCCCCATCTATTTTCCATGAAGTGATGGGACCAGATGCCATGATCTTAGTTTTTTGAATGTTGAGTTTTAAGCCAGCTTTTTTATTCTCTTCTTTCAACCTCATTCAGACTTAAATTGAAGAAAGTAGGGAAAAACAAGACCATTCAGGTATGACCTAAATTGAATGCCTTACATTTATACTGTGGAAGTGATAAATAGATTCAAGGGATTAGATCTGATAGAGTTCTTGAAGAACTATGGACGGAGGCTCGTGACATTGTTACAGGAGGCAGTGATCAAGGCCATCCCCAAGAAAAAGAAATGCAAAAAGGTAAAATGGTTATCTGAGGAGGCCTTACAAATAGGCAAAGGAGAAAAGGAAAGATATACCCATTTAAGTGCAGAGTGCCAAAGAATAACAAGGAGAGAAAAGAAAGACTTCCTCAGTGATCAGTGCAAAGAAATAGAGGAAAACAACAAATGGGAAAGACTAGAGATCTTTTCCAAGAAAATTAGAGATACCAAGGGAACGTTTCATGCAAAGATGGGCACAATAAAGAACAGAAATGGTATGAACCTAACAGAAGCAGAAGATATTAAGAAGAAGTGGCAAGAATACACAGAACTATACAAAAAAGATCTTCATGACCCAGATAATCACGATGGTGTGATCACTCACCTAGAGCCAGACATCCTGGAATGTGAAATCAAGTGGACATTAGGAAGCATCACTACGAACAAAGCTAGGTGGTGATGGAATTCCAGTTGAGCTGTTTAAAATCCTAAAAGATGATACTGTGAAAGTGCTGCACTCAAGATGCCAGCAAATTTGGAAAACTCAGCAGTGGCCATGGGACTGGAAAAGATCAGTTTTCATTCCAATCCCAAAGAAAGGCAATGCCAAAGAGTGTTCAAAGTACCACACAATTGCACTCATCTCACACACTAGCAAAGTAATGCTCAAAATTCTCCAAGCCAGGCTTCAACAATACGTGAACCATGAACTTCTAGATGTCAAGCTGGATTTAGAAAAGGCAGAGGAACCAGAGATCAAATTGCCAATATCCATTGGAATATCGAAAAAGCAAGAGGATTCCGGAAAAACATCTGCTTTATTGACTACACAAAAGCCTTTGACTGTATGGATCACAACGAACTGGAAAAATTCTTCAAGAGATGGGAATACCAGACCACCTTACCTGCCTCCTGAGAAATCTCTATGCAGGTCAAGAAGCAACAGTTAGAACTAGACATGGAACATCAGACTTGTTCCAGATTGGGAAAGGAGTATGTCAAGGGTGTATGTTGTCACCCTGCTTATTTAACTCTATGCAGAAATGCATCATGAGAAACGCTGGGCTGGATGAAGCACAAGCTGGAGTCAAGATTCCTGGGGGAAATTTCAATAACAGATATGTAGGTGACACCACCTTAGTGGCAGAAAGCAAAGAACTAAAGAGCCTCTTGATGAAAGTGAAAGAGAGTGAAAAAGTTGGCTTAAAACTCAACATTCAGAAAACTAAGATCATGGCACCCAATCCCATCACTTCATGGCAAATAGATGGGGAAACAATGGAAACAGTGAGAGACTTTATTTTGGGGGGCTCCAACATCACTGCAGATGCTGACTACAGCCATGAAATTAAAAGATGCTTGCTCCTTGGAAGAAAAGCTACAACAAACCCAGACAGTCATGTTAAAAAGCAGTGACGTTACTTTACCAACAGAGGTCCATTTAATCAAAGCTATGGTTTTTCCAGTAGTCATGTATGGATGTGAGAGTTGGACCATAAGAAAAGCTGAGCTACAAAGAATTGATGCTTTTGAACTGGGGAAGACTCCTGAGAGTCCCTTGGACTGCAAGATCCAACCAGTCAATCCTAAAGGAAATCATTCCTGAATATTCATTGGAAGGACTGATGCTGAAGCTGAAACTCTAAAACTTTGACCACCTGATGCGAAGAACTGACTCACTGGGAAAGACCCTGATGCTGCGAAAGATTGAAGGCAGGAGGAGAGGGGGACAAGAGAGGGTGAGATGGTTGGATGGCATCACCAATTTGATGGACATGAGTTTGAGCAAGCTCTGGGAGTTGGTGATGGACAGGGAAGCCTGGCATACTACAGTCCATGGGGTTACAAAAAGTCGGACACAGCTGAGCGACTGAACTGAACTGAAGAGGCTCTTTAGTTCTTCTTCACTTTCTGTCATTAGATTGGTATCATTGCCATGTCTGAGGCTGTTGATATTTCTCCTGGCAATCTTGTCATGTAGATCATGCTCTAAAGCAGTAAAGTAGTGGGAAAAAAGATGATCCTGTGAAAATAATGAGGCTTTTAACAAAAGGACTATACTATTATAAGTATCTTGAGAAGAAGAAAAGTCTAAGTAAAATTCATGGGCTGACAGAGAAGCAGAAATAGATCATAGTAAAGCTAAAAAGGAGAAAGAAACACATGTGAAAAGAGGTCCCAGCTACTGCTGATAAAAAGTTTTCAAGAACTGAACAGGGAGGACATGCAACCAGTAGACTGTTAGAAAAAGTAAGTAACACTGATCTAGTTATAAATAGGAAATACAAAGAAATTTGAAACTAAAGAAAAGGATTTTTATGTAAAAAGAATAGATCAGGGAATTCCCTGGCAATCCAGTGGTTAGTACTCAGTACTTTCATTGCTGGGTCCCCAGTTTTGATTCCTGGTCAGCAGTCCACAGGGGTCACAAAGAGTCAGACACAACTGAACACACACATGCACACATATGCACTGAGATCTTGGAAGCTGCATGGTGTAGCCAAAACGTTTTAAATAAAGAATAATAAAAAGAATTCCTAGAACAAAACAATAATAAATTTTAAGTAGCTGTATAGAAAGCACTGAAAATCTATGTTTGAGGGGCAAATCTTCTTTTTGTAGAGACTCCGAGAACAGTGGGGAAAAGTAAATGGTAAAATGATAAATGGTAAATGGTAAAATGAATATTTGAAAAAAGAATTAAGAATCACTGAACAACTCTAAAGAAGGAATCAAAGCATTCTACCAAAATGGTATTTAAATGATCGTATTCTAAAAATAAATTTTTAAATTTTAGGGGAAGTTATTTTGAACATAAAAAATAGCTCTGGGTTTTATAACATTTGTGCTTCCACAAACTCAAAGAAACTTGAGGATAGCACTGGATCTGGTTCCTGGCTGCAATGGTGTTCTCAGAAAAAGAATCTTATAAAAACTTAATGACATACAGGGGCTTCCCTAGCGGTTCAGCAGCAGAGAGTCTGCCTGCAATGCAGGAGTCGGGGTTCAGTCCCTGTTCAGGAAGATTCCCCTAGAGGAGGGCATGGCAGCCCACTCCAGTATTCTTGCCTGGAGAATTCCATGGACCAAGGAGCCTGGCGGGGCTACAGTTCTTAGGGTTCTAAAGAGTTGGACACAGCTGAAGCGACTTAGCACACACAATGACATATAGAATATTAGCAGTTAAAAACTCAAAATATTTTCATGTCCGAATAAAGATAAATAAGACACTGGAGAAGGGAGATTTGAGAATTTACAAATACCAGTGCCAGTTTATGGGAATGGACTGTTCAAATTATAAGAAAAAGTAGGGGAACTATAACAAAAAGTAGGGAATAAGTGGCTGAAAAAGGCAGAAAATAGCAAATTTTAGGAACTAAGATCAGTTAAGAAATAAGGTAAAAGGTTGAATAGTGAAAAATTATATTTAAAAATTTTAATAGATTTTTTGATCATAGAGACAACATTATTTTAACACATTTAGGCAATATTAAATGTCAAGAAAATCTTCCCTTATAGAATAGCTGATTACATGTTAGAATTTGGTCTGTTTTCTTCTGGGAGTATATTGGGAGTTAGGAAAGAGATGTGTGTCCATAAACAGTATTGGGATTATTTAGTGTGTGCTGCTTTTGATCTAATATTTAATAGCATGAACTGTCTTTGAAATTATTATTAATAACTGCATGAGGAAATTCTAATGTATGGATATACCATAAATTATTGGGTTGGCCAAAAACCCAAATTAAGTTTTTGGCCACCCGATACTCTTATGAAAAATTGAACAGTGTAGGTAAAGCAGAAGTCCTCTGAAACACTCTCAAAGCATCGCTGTAGACGGCTGTAGAGACTACAGCAGTCAGATTGGTGATAAATACTAACATATATGCTTGCTTTGTCAGAAATAGGTACTTTTGTTTCATGACCTTTTTTTCTTTTACAAATTATATATTCATTTAGTAAATCAATAAGGATTTATTGAGCACCTGCTATATCCCAGGCATTGGTCTAGGTACTAAAGTTGTATCTTGTAGAACAAAATAACCAAAATCCCTGTCCTCATAGAGCTTGTATTCTAGTGAGAAAGCCCAACATTAAGCAAGATAAAGAAGTAAAATATAAAATATGTTTGTTAAGTGCTAAGAAGAGAAAGGGTAATATGAAATGCAAGAGATGAGAGCATTTGCAATTTTAAACATGGTGGCCAGGGAAGGCCTCGCTGAAAAGGCACATTTTGAGGCAAGATTTGAAGAAATTGACTGAGTGAGCTTACCTCTGAATATCTGGGAGAAGCCCTTTCTAGGCACATTAATAACACATGCAAGGGACCTGAGATCCATGTCTCAAAGACATCGAGGAGAATATTGTGGCTGAAGCCAAGTGAACAAGAAGAGTGACAGGAAATGAGTAGTGGGGCTGCAGATTCTGGGGCCTCCTTAGTAAGAACTTTGGTAAGTCATTTGAAGGATGTTGAGCAGAAGAGTGGAACAGTCCGGTTTACATTTGAGCAGAATTATTGGTCTGCCATATTGAGAATAGATTTCAAGAGGTCAAGGGCTGGGGAGACCGTTTAGGCCACTGCTGTTCTGTGGTACATAATGTTCTACAGCGTGGGTTCTTTCTCCACTAACAGTATGTCTTAGAGGTGTTTTCATGTCTGTATCTAGAGTTCTACTTTATTCCTTTTACCTGCCTCATATTTTTCCTTAGAATGGATGATACTGTCTTAATCATTTTTTGATTGATAGACATTTCAGTAGTTTGCGTTGATTTACTATTACAAACTATGCTATAATGAAAATCATTGTGTATGCTTCTTTATGTGCATATAGATATCAAGAGGTAGAATTATCAAATGTAATGATAAATCCTGTTGGTATTTTAATTGGTACTACACATAGTTTATTTGATGGGAAATTGATAGCATTAAGTCTTTACATCTAGAAACATGATACATCTTTCTCAGAGTGTTGTAAGTTTTTTTCACATAGGTATTATACTTGCTTGAAATATGTCAAAGTTTATTAATTTTCATATATTAAATTTGTTTGATCCTCAGGTGTTTCTTTTATTTCCTCTAGTGACTTCTTACTGCTAGTTTTGAAAGACATTGTGTTGCAGAGACCAACTCTTCAAGTTATTCTGATGAGTGCAACCTTAAACGCCGAGCTCTTTTCAGAATATTTTAATTCCTGCCCAGTTATCACTATACCAGGTGATTAAAATGCATCATTAAATAAATATTGTCCTAATAAGCAAATACAGTTATTTTAAACTTCATTTGAGACATAAATGAATAAGTATTTCTACCTCCTTCTAGAGAAGAATGATTGTTTATAACAAAATCATAACCATATAATGAAATTAATAAAGAGGTAATATTGTATTCATTTGCTGTGAGATTTTAATTTATATGTGCTTTAAAAAAAAGTCTAGGTGATTGGATTTCTAGCATTCTGTTGTGTTTAATATCAAAATGTGAATTTATAACGGTAATCTGTCATAAAGAGGAAAGTTGTATCTGTGTATGGCATATATGTTCACTGATGAATTCTGCTAAATTTCTGGATGCTGCCCACCCTGGGAGTAAGTGAAGCTGGGTAGTCTGTGTCTTCTTTGGTGCTTTCAGTCTCATTGTGGGATTAATTTATCACCTTGGGCTTTTGGCTTATCCTTCTGCAGTTGATTGCTAAAGGAACAATTTGGAAACACTGATAATAGTACTACTTGTTCTCATTATAGAGAATATCAACAGTAGACTTAAAGATGAAGTTATATTCTTGATATAGAATACAATTTTTGACTGTTGTAAGGTCCCCTGTGAGAAAAGAAGTAGGGGGTGAAAAGGTATAACAGATTTTTTTTAAAGAGGTAAAAAACATCTTATTAGCAAATGATCATTTCTCCAACTATATACTTGTTTTATTTATTAACGGGAATCTACTCCTTCCAATTTTTATCATCAAAAGCATTTTTGGATACTTTTAAGACCACAGAGCAAATAGTACCTTATTGTGCCAGCCTTCATTTTAGGAATATTTTACATATACAAACAATTTCAAGATAGTTGAATGGGAATTCTGAGACTTACTTGTTCTGTCTTCTTGTTTTTGTAGGTCGTACATTTCCTGTTGATCAGTTTTTTCTGGAAGATGCAATTGCTGTGACAAGGTAAGGAAGATATTATTTATTAAGGTTTGATGAAAGTCCTTGAAAACAAAATCACTAATTTACCTCATTGTGCCCAGATACTGATAAATGTGTTATTTTTTCTTCTAATTTTTCAATTTGAGCATTTTGCTTTCTCATTTCAGCAGATATTTACTATTCAAATTGTTTGACTTCACAGGCAATATATTATGTATTCGGTTCAGTTCAGTTCAGTTCAGTCACTCAGTCGTGTCTGACTCTTTGTGACCCCATGAATCGCATCACGCCAGGCTGTGTCCATCACCAACTCCTGGAGTTTACTCAAACTCATGTCCATCAAGTCGGTGATGCATAATTATATATTTGTGTTAGCTGTTATTATCATTCTGCCTTCAAGGAGTTTGCAGCACATGTGGATGTTAAGATGTCTGTTTAAGTTTGGTACTGTATAAAAGATGGTAATGTCTGTTGGATACCAGCTGATTGCTGCTTTTTGAAAAACCTTGCTTTCTCTGCCTACTCCTTGACATTAAGATTCCCAGAGTTTTGTTCTTGCACTGTTTCTTCTCAGACTTATGTGATTTCAGCTGTTGCTGCTGTGCCAAGAACTCCCAGATCAGTGTCTTCATTCCTAACCTCTGAACTCCAGAATGAAAACACCTGTCACATCTGACACCTTAAACACAACCAGAATTTTTTCCTTCTCTCTGCTCTTTCTGTTTCTTACAAGCCCCCTCCTAATTCTTTGTTTATTTAATGATGCAGTATTCTCAGGCTAACAACCCTAGATCAGTGGTTCTCAAACTTCCTAGTGCAATAATCATACTTAGGGAGCTCATTAAAGTTGTGTTGTGGGCTGTATCCCATTTCCACTGAATGTGAACCTCTGCAGAAATCATCCTTCACCTAGTTTCCCTGTCTTTTTTCTCTCACTTTTCCAAACTCGCTACCCCCAAAGTTATCTTAAAGCAGAGCCAAAAGCCTTCCACTGTGTTCTCCAGCAGCAGTAGGGCATGATGGAATCCTGGACTGGTGGAGGAAGAACCCGTGAATTGGGCAGCAGCAGAACAACATTGTGCTAAATGAGATGTGAAACAGGTCACTGTTGTCATTCCTCACCACAGACCCACGTCCACACCCACACGTTCCCTTGTTGTCCTCGCTCAGGTATGTGTTGCCGGATGGGAGCCCATATGCCCGCTCCATGAAACAGATGTCAAAGGAGAAGCTCAAGGCCAGGCGCAGCAGAACCGCGTTTGAGGAGGTGGAGGAGGACCTGCGTCTCTCCCTGCACCTCCACGATCAGGATTCTGTCAAAGATGCGGTACCAGATCAGCAGTTAGATTTTAAACAGCTCCTTGCCCGCTATCAAGGTAATGTGCTTCCTGGGGGAATTTTACAGTTATGCCAAAGATAACCAGAAAAAGAAAAATGTAGCTCTTGTTTCTTAGTTATCTTGTCTTTAATTCATCAGAATAATAGAAAAATAACAGTTCCAATATATATTAAAGTCATTATTATTTATATTCACCAGTGGGTTTTTTTCTGATTGTGAAAGAAATGTGTTCATTATAGAAAAATGAGGAGATGGTAAACCATAAATTATATTTTTGAGTATTTTGTAACTTTGTGTTTTGATGTGATTTCAAACTTAGAATTAAAAGTTTGCTGAACTGCAATGAACTCTCCTGTATCTTTTACCCTGATTCATCAGTTACTAACATTTGGCCTCATTTGCTCTGTGTTCATGTACATTATTTTTCCTGAATGTTTTGGGGGTAAATTGCAGATATGATGTTCCTTAACCCCTAATATTTCAGTATATATTTTCTAGGAACAAGGACATCCTCTTACATAACAATAGGACATGGGAATTCCCTGGCAGTCCAGTGGTTAGGACTTAGCAGAACCGCTTCCAGGGCCAGATTCGATCACTGGTCCTAGTTCCATGCCTGGTCAGGGAACTAAGATCCTGCAAGCCTTGCGGTACAGCCAAAAGAAAAACCCCACAGCAATAGGACATGATCAAAATGAAAACATTGAACACAATACAGTACTTCTGTTTAATCCATAATTCATATTCTCACTTTGTCAGTTATTTCAATAATGTCCTTTATTGCTGTTTTTTAAATGGTACAGTATCCAACCCAGGATTACATACTGCATTCAGTCATCATGTGTCTTTAGTTTCTTTTGATCTGGAAAAATTTGCCAGCCTTTATTTTTCTTTTATGTTTTAAAGAGTTTGGGCCAAGTATTTTGTAGAATGTCCCTTCATTTGGATTTGTCTAATGTTGCCTGATGGTTAATTTTAGGTTACATGTTTTTGGTTAGAAAACCACAGAAATCATGTTGAACCTTGTTCTCAGCGCATCCCATCAGGAGCACATGATGTTGGCTTGTCTGATTATTGGCAGTGTTAACTTTCACCAAATGGTTCAGATGATGCCTGTGTTTCTTCTTTGTGTAGTTATTTATTCCCTTGGTAGTTTGATGAGTCATTTGTGGAGAAAGATTTGAAACTATTTAAATATCCTCAAAATTTCACCTACTAGTTTTAGCATTATTCAGTGGGCCTAGAAAATGACCTAAAATGGGCCTAAAAAATCTTTTTTTAGGGTTCACCCTGTGCTGAGCGATTTTACCTGTGTTGTGAGGCTCTCTCTCCTCCCATGCTGGATCCCACCCAACTTTGTTCCTAGATAGCCTTCCATATGTTCAGCTGGGCTGAATCCATAGAAATCCTAAGATGACTACTTTTGCTTTCTTTTTAAAGCCTAGACAGGTCTCAGCTGCTTTTCCTGTTCTCTTTTTCCTGGATTGCCACCCCAACTCCTCTTGGTCCTTCCAAAAAAAAAAACAACAAAAACTGTTTACCTTTCAAGGTGTAAGGGTCTCAGATCCTTGCTACTTCCATGGCAGAAAAGGCAAATAAGTTTTCCTTTTCCTCCTTCCACCAGAGACTCAGTCCTGCATGGGAAATGGTGATCATAAAGGAACTAGGGCAGTAGCCATTTGTTCTGCTGTTCAGGAAGATACACATAGCTCCCAAACATTTCACTTCATCTTCCCAACATCCTGGGAAGCAAGGTTAAGAGTATAGACTTGTATCTTACAGACCTGGACTTAACTCCCCAGGCTGTCATAAAACCAGTTAGATGCAAGTTCTTCATCCTCTCTATTGCTCGTTGCCTTATCTATAAAATGTGGTTATTTAGGAGGTTAAATAAGACAATACAAATTACAGCATAGTGCCCGGTCACTTAGTGCAGATTTGTGATTCTGATGAGAATGTCTGACTCACATGTTTGTGTTCTTTCTGTGCTTCAGACCAGCTGACAACTCCCATTTCCTTATTCTGTTAAATGAGTTAACAGGAATCTGTTTGGTTTCTCTTTTGAAATTCCAGAGTTTTCTTTAAGAATTATGACTGGATCTAAGTCAGAGTCCTTCTAATGTCCAGCATAGGGATACAGAAGTTCAAAAAGTGCCTCTGAGAAATCTTTTCTAAGGCTCTGAGGTCGGGGAACCTGGCCCTGCTGCTGTTTTCTGTGTGATGCTGGGCGGATCTCAGCTTCTCTTAGTCTCCTCCCTCTGAAACAGTGACTTCTATCTAGTTGATCTCAGTGCTTTCTTTCACCTTTCAGAAAATTAAATGTTGGTCCCAACTCAATTTTTAAAACTTTTACTAGTTGAAAGAGAATAATAAGTCTTTTAAAATATATAATTGATTAGTAAGCCCTGCTGAACTTTTTTTTTTAATTAAAAAATAAATGTTTGTTTCCCTTTTTCTTTCAGTTAACTGGTTCTCCTTTTGGAAAAGTCTGGCTATTTGGAATCTTGGCAAATAAAAATGATTCCCGCTCTGCCTTCCACACCATCCACATCTTTGCTTGTGTAGCCTGTTTCTTCCTTTGTTTGATTTTTTACCGACATACGGTTCACTGTTAGAACAGCATTGTTTAAAAATGGCTTTTGCCTTTCCTCAAGCTTTTCCGCAAAATATAGGAAGCTTCCCTTCCTTGATACCAGCTACAGTTATTTTGCTGTGGTTAGATTCTGTTTCAGGTGATGGGTCATTAGAAAGACCTACAGGAAAGGGCAGCTATCTTTGGAGAGTTAGTCTTCCCCAGTTTAGGCTGTTCATTTGTTTGGTTTGGGGACTTTGTTTTGTTGTAGTTGCTACATGTAAACTCTTAGTTATGGCATGTGGGGTGTAGTTCCCTGACCAGGGATGGAACCCAGGCTCCATGCATTGGGAGCGCAGAGTCTTAGCCACTGGACCACAAGGGAAGTCCCTGCTGTTTGTTTTTAAAAGGAACTGAGACTTATAGTACAACATAAGGAACTATGTCTTTTACTAGGATTCATATGAATTAGAAGGAGATTGTAGACCCTTAACCTGAGGGTCTGTGAGTAGACTTCAGAGGTGTTGGTGAAGCCATCAATATCACATGTATTTTTCAGGGAAGATTCGTAACTCTTATGATTTTCTCAAAGGAATCTAAACATTAAAAGTCACTGTTATAAAAATGATGCTGAAAGCTGTGGTCTCTGTACTTTGATTTTTAGTCACTGTTAACTGGACTTTTGTCTGATATGACTCACGACTTGATTAAATCTGGAAGGGTTTTCTGAAATACATTTGACTTTGAATTTTGTTTCTTGAACTTAAACTGTCAATAGATGTATGATAGATAAAAGGGGAAGGAAGGAAGACAGTGAAAAGTTGCCTCTCTGGCCCTTTGAAGCAGGGCCAGGAGCCTGCTCTTCAGGTCACTTTTCAGGCAAAAAAGTGCTTCTAGTGAGCCTGTACTTGCTGAGAGACTGAAGGAAAAAAGTTCATTTCAGTGCATTCACTGTGAACATCTGTGTTATTAAATCAAGATACACCTAGTTCCCAGGCATATTTTCTTCAATAAGGTATAAAACTATTAATATCTTTATTATTTTTACCTTTCTTGCAGGAGTTAGCAAATCGGTCATCAAAACAATGTCCATTATGGACTTTGAAAAGGTTAATCTTGAATTAATCGAGGCCTTGTTAGAGTGGATTGTGGATGGAAAGCACTCCTACCCTCCAGGTAACTGCTGCTTGTCTTCACTTAAGTGTGAACCGGCCAAGGGCAGGGATCCTCCTTCCTGAGACAGTGGGGTTTGTGAGGACAACCTGTCTTCCTGGAGCCCTCACCCCAGTTTTCTTCACCTTTCCATCCCCAGTTGTTATAAAGTTCTTTATTAGGTTTTTCAGGGGGAAATTTTACCTTTTACCCACTTGAGTAAAAGGACATTAACAATACAAAGTCCAAAAGGAAGAAGGCTGAAAAGAAGGCCTAGGTGTGTACATATTCAACACTCATTTGCCTCTTTGCATGCCTGCTCAATCGCTGTCATGTCTGACTCTTTGCAACCCCTGAACTGAAGCCCACCAGGCTCCTCTGTCTGTGGAATTTTCCTGGCAAGAATGCTGGAGTGGGTTGCCATTTCCTCCTCCAGGGCATCTTCCCAAGCAGGGATCAAACCCACATCTCTTGCATCTCCTTCATTGGCAGGCAGATTCTTTACCACTGCCCCATCTGGGAGTCCCTGGCTAAATGGGAATCTAGCAATGAGTGAGTCACAGGAAGACTCGACAGTTGGAGACCACAGGACCATGGGGTCAGGAGAACAGACTCTGGCGAATCTGTTCAACTTCCCTGTTGTCTGCTCTGTAACCTTGGATGATAAAAGCCCTTGTCTTTTCTGTGCCTCAGGCTCCTTGTGGTAAAACAAAGACAATAATAAATCCTCTATTTTGAGGATTAAAAGAAACCATATCTGAAACACTTAGCACAGTGCCTGGTATATAATTAATGCCCAGTAGCTACTGCCCCTAACAGTATTAAAATTATGCTAGTCTATTTATCATTGTTATTATTATGACTGTTATTACTCCTCCCCCTCCTGTTAATAACACCGGGAAATCCCTACTGTTGCCTTGCTCACTGTCGTCTTAGTGGCCTTCTTACCTCATTTGTAGCCCCTCATCCCCAGGATGAATGAATCCCCAGATCTCATAACTGGATCTTTGACATTAGTCAGGTTTCCATCAAATGTCTTCTCTTCAGAGAAGTCTTCGCTGACCACCCCTATCTGTGGTCTCTCCCCTCACTATCATAATACCCAAAAATGGGTTTCATTTTTATTATAGTACTTTTAGCACTATCCAAAATTGTAGTTCTGCTTACTAATGGTCTCCTTTAGTAGAATATAAACTCTTTAAGAATGAAGAAGGATTTCTTAATTCTGTCCTAGGGTCTGAGGGATGTTCCTAAGGCCCAGAACAGTACCAGGAATATTTAGGTATGGAATAAATATTTGTTGCATAAATAGCTGCAGCCATTATTGAGTGATAATTAAGTGGAATCATAGATCAGAAAATTTTTATTATGTGCTCATTACACAGTGCTTACTGACTGCCCTCTTCTGCCTAGATTTTAATCATTATGTGGTATTTTCTAAAGAAACGTGAAGCACACAGAATTATTGAAATAGCCAGTGTTGGTTAATGCATTATCACTGGATTAAATATCTTATTTCACCCCAAAGGAAAAGACTATTATTGAAAAAATTAAAGTATAGCAGTCAAAAAGAAATGTTGGAAAGTTATCTGAATTCAAAGTAAAGTTGCTCTAGTGATTAGGCAGTTGGTGACATATTTGTGAATATTAAAGATAACCTTGATACTGATGGCCAAGCCATGAGTGCAGAGCAGATCAAAGGCACATAGAAATATACAGTTTTGGGCTTCCCTGGTGGCTCAGTGATAAGGAATCTACCTGCTAATGCAGGAGACACAGGTTCAGTCCCTGGTCCAGGAAGATCCCACATGTCTTGAACTAAGTAAGCCTGTACACAACTACTACTGAGCCTGTGTTCTCCAGCCTGAGAACTCAGGAGCCACAATTACTGAGCCCACACGCCACAGTATGGAAGCCTACTTGCCCTAGAGCCCATGCTTTGCAATAAGAGAAGTCACCTGCAGTGAGAAGTCTATGTAATGCAAATGGAGAGTAGCCCACATTCGTTGCAACTAGAGGAAAAAAAAAAAAGAAATATACAGTTTTTTCCCATTTCATGTAGATTATTTTACCACTCTTAAATTTTGTGTTACTTTAATAGAGTGAAGCATGGAGTATGTAATGGAAAGAGCATAGGTCTGGTACCAGAAACCCCATATTTGTGTTTGCACACCCTTCCTATTAAGCTCTGTTACCCGAATATGTGACTCAGTCAACTTAAGGGTACTAAACAGGTGGTTATTAGGATCAAATGGAGATAATCCATAAGAACATTCTTTGTAAACTATGAAGTATTAGAATGAACACTGAAAGATGTCTTTTTTCCTCACTTCAGAGTTCAATTTTTGTAATAATTTAGTTTCCTTATTTATTTTGTGGGGAGAATAAGCATGATAAATAATTGATCATGAGTTCCTTGTGGGCAGATCTTTGTTTTACCTTCTATAGTACCTAGGACAGAACTGACAAAGGTACCCAATATTTGTGAGATTAAAGGAGGGGCAATTGAAGAGTGTCAGCTTCCTCTCTGAATGAAGCACAAAGGGTGTCTATTGCTGAGTGACTGCTCTTGACACAGAAATACACTGTGATCAGTTATCACTGTTCATTATCTTCAGTGTAAAATCTTAAAACCCGTAAGCCACTATTATGGCATGGTTAGTTTCTGTGTGGCCTCTTCAACACATATCTGAATCTAGATTACCAGATTGGCCAGTTATAGCTCCTTTTTCTCATTTCCAGTGAAATTATGGATTTTACTTAGTAATGTAGAGAAGAGGCTTCCTGTCTTATAAGATTAGAAGGATAACTCTGTCTATAGAAAGAGAATGTCAGAGCCAGTACATTGAAGAAGTATGTTTAACGAGCTTTACTAATGATTCTTATGTAATGTAAGGTATTTTATTTTTCTATATGTCATATATTTTTCTGTTTTAGAAAGATACAATACCTCATCCATTTTTTAGTTATTAAGTCAGAAAACATATTTTAAAAGTTTGCTTTCCACTTAATTCCCTGGGGACTTTACAAAGACGTGGGAGTAGGAAACAGCAACCCACTCCATTACTCTTGCCTAGAAAATTCCATGGACAGAGGAGCCTGGCAGGCTACAGTCCCTGGGGTCACAAGAGTCAGACACGACTAAGTGACTTTCACTTTACAAAGAAGAGAAAATTGATGGTGAAAAAGTCTCAGATTATTACATTTTTCACTTAAAATTATAATCTATAATAGTTTTTTCTTTTTTGCATCTATCAGATTGATTCTTTTTATACGTTGTTTTTCAATCACTAAGTTGTGTCTGGCTCTTTGCAACCCCATGGACTGCAGCAAGCCAGGCTTCCCTGTCCTTCACTATATTTTGCAGTTTGCTCAAGTTCATGTCCATTGAGTCTGTGATGCTATCTAACCATCTCATCCTCTATTGTCTCCTTCTCCTTTTGCCCTCAATATTTCCCAGCCTCAGGGTCTTTTCCAATGAGTTGGCTCTTCTCATCAGGTGGCCAAATTATTGGAGTTTCAGTTTTAGCATCAGTCCTTCCAGTGAATGTTCAGGGTTGATTTTCTTTAGGACTGATTGGTTTGATCTCCTTGCAGTCCAAAGGACTCTCAAGAGTCTTCTCCAGCACCACAATTCAAAAGTATCAATTCTTCAGGGCTCAGCCTTTTTTATGGTCCAACTCTTTTTATATACCCAGGTGCTATACTTGTATTTTTACCGGGACTAGCAGAAATCAAAATGCTATATGAACAGCTCCAGTCTAATTCTCTTTTCAACAATAGACGTAGTAATCGGTAAGTAATTGCTTTTTATATTCTTAATCATCTATTGCAGTTATATGTGAAAATGAATTACCAGAAAGATCTCTTTGACTATCATCACCCTCTTTAGACCTTGGTGTCACTCCTCAAGAATATGTTTGTTTATGCCAGCTGGGAATAGACAAAGCAGTTTGTTCCAGGAAGTCAACTCATATCTCTATTCCATTATAGAAAAATGTTTCTCTTCACTTAGCGTAGTATCTCAGCAAAATTGCATGTACAGTTAACCCTGGAACAATATGGGTTTCAACTGTACGGATCCATTTATACATGGGTTTTTTTGTCAGTGGTAGATACTGTAGTACTGCATGACCTGTAGTTGGTTAAATCCACGGATGCAGAACCACAGGTACAGAGGAACCACGTAACAAAGGACTGATTATAAATTATATGTGGGTTTTTGACTGCACAGAGGATTGGCTCTCCCTAATCCCTGGATTGTTCAATGGTCAACTGCTATTTCAGTTGCCAGATACCAGGGATTAAAGAAGCCAGTATTAATAATAACAACAAAGAAATGCTACCATTTTGAGAAAAAATGATTTTCAGTGGTTCCCCTTCCAATAGCAGAAGACACTGGGTCTATTTATTCTTATTAACTATTTACTACTGAATTACACTCCAGTTTTTCCCAAGTTGATGCAAGGTTTTTAGTTCATAGAACTCAGTAAGTACTTTGTAAAGGCTAGGAAAAGTCTTTTCACTTGGAAGACTTGGCTCTTGAGGACAGATTGTAGAGAAGCTGCTCGTTTTGGGAGTCATATTGCTTTAATAGAAATCCACCCATTATAACCTGATTTCAGTGTTTTGTGCTAGAACATTCAATATGTTTTTGTTTTTATTTTTTTAGATGTGTTATTCACCCACTTCATTCGTCTTTATCCAGTGAAGAGCAGCAGGCTGTGTTTGTAAAACCTCCTACAGGTGTAACTAAGATTATAATTTCCACCAACATTGCTGAGACATCCATAACCATCGATGATGTTGTCTATGTCATCGATTCTGGGAAAATGAAAGAAAAGAGGTATCCTCTTTCAGTGATGTAAAGAGGGGCTAAAGATGCCTCAATTGGACCAACACAGCTATTAAAGGCTAATGCTATTAAGCTATGTAGATTACTGTTTGAAAAAAATCTTTATGCAAACTCTGTAGATATATGCGTGTTTCTATAGCTAGGGCCATGAATCTTACATTCCCCCCCAAAGAGAGGTGAAAGTTTAAAATTTTACCTTAGAAATAATTATTTTTCTTTTTTCATTCATATGCTTTACATGTACTTGAATGAAAAAGAATTGGTATGGGAGGTGATGGATATGTTAATTACCAGAAGATTGGTAATCATTTCATGAAGTGTGCATATATCAAAACATCCCATTGTAGCCCTTAAATATATATAATTTTTATTTATAAAAAATAAATGAAAAATAATTTTTTTTAAGTTGAATAAAAAAACTGAATGTGGTACATACTAAAGAAGCCATTTAAATTAACACTTAGCACTCAACTCTCCCAGAACACGCAGGACACTGTCCTTCAACAGAAGTAGAGTGGTTCATCTGATCTGTCCATGCCAAATAAAATCTTGGCCACATTTTTATAAAGTAAAACTCCTTTTTACCTTTTCCTTTACTTTATAGATATGATGCCAGCAAAGGGATGGAAAGTTTAGAGGATACTTTTGTCTCTCAAGCCAATGCCCTGCAAAGAAAAGGTCGAGCAGGTCGTGTAGCATCTGGGGTCTGCTTCCATTTATTCACCAGCCATCACTTCAATCACCAACTTCTAAAGCAGCAGCTACCAGAAATACAAAGAGTGCCATTGGAACAGCTCTGTCTGAGGTACACGTTGGTCCTCGTGTCCTGCTTCCGAAAGGTCCCAGTGTTTCTCACCCTACGTTCCATGTTTTCGTTTTTTTGGTACGAGATGTTTTGCTAAACATGCACTTGGATGAACTCATTCATTTGCAAAGAGCTCTTCAGTGTTGCCTTTACCATATTGCTTCACTTTAAGATCTCTTGCATTGCAGAGGATGGCCTTAAAATAGAGTTTAAGAATAACACTTATAAGTCAAGAAAGTAATCTAACTTACCAAGAAATTTCTGCTAGGGCAGCACCAATATTAGATCATCACAGGGGAAAATCTGCACCCTCATTATCAATTAGAACAAAGTGAACAAAAGCAACTTGAAACACCATTATTTACCTGGTGAACAAACAAGAATATCATAAAATAGAATGTAGTGAATGAATGATTAAACTCGATGTTACTGAAGCTGGAAAACCTTTGGTTCAGCCTTTCTGAAAATTTTCATAGCATTATATAAGAACTCTAAAGCCATCCATGCCCTTTGACCGAGTCATTATTTTGAGGGAGAATGCCCATAGTATGTTACCCCAAAGGGAAAAAAGTTGCTTGTACAAAGATAATATGCTCTTCTTTTATCCAGCTGGTGTATTTTGAGTTCCTCTGTTACATTAGTAAAAATGTAAAGGAATTATAAGTGAAATGAACTTTTCACATATTAAATTTTTCTCTTTCGAAAATTACCTAAATTCATAATTTAAAAACAGCTTTTCTAGAGCTGCCACAGGCAAGACACAATGCACATTAATTTCATGAACAATTACTGTGCAATTTCAGATGTGGGAAAGAGTAGGTGGATCATTTCATTGTTATTTTGTGATTTGAATCCACTGTTACAGAGGGAAGTATTTTGGAAGTTTATAGAGAGAAATATGTTCTGAATCTAAGTAAATTTCAGAACCTGAAAGTGTTTCTGCAGTTTATTGCTAGGAGAAGTACAAGACATAAGAGGGTTTTTTTTTTTTTAATTTAAACTGGCATTGTTTGGTTTATAAAAGCATATATTTGGGAAATTATAAATTATTTTCATTCATGGCAGAAGCTTACTTCTTTGTGTCATCCCACCAGAAATAAAATTGACAAACTGTTTTGTTTTCTTCTTTCAGAATTAAAATTTTAGAGATGTTTAGCACTCACAATCTCCAGTCTGTGTTCTCTCGGCTCATTGAACCCCCGCACAATGATTCTCTTCGTGCCTCAAAAATACGATTACGAGACTTGGGAGCATTAACTCCAGATGAAACACTGACCCCTCTAGGGTATCACTTGGCCTCTCTGCCTGTAGATGTGAGGATCGGCAAACTAATGCTGTTTGGGTCTATCTTCCGATGTTTGGATCCTGCTCTCACCATTGCTGCCAGTTTAGCTTTTAAGTCTCCGTTTGTAAGTAAACAGCATTCATCTCAGCTGGACTCCATGGGGGTGTTTCAGGGTTATGTGAACTTCTTAAAATTTTTCTTCTGAGTGTATTCTCTGTGACTCTTTCAAGGCACCATGTCTAAAACTTTTATCAGATCTTCAAAGAAATCCATGCCCCAAGTAGATTAAGAACTAGAGATCCAGCTTATTTAAATCATCTAAATATGCTTTTTCTGTATCTCCTTTACTTGCCCATTATAGTAAAATCAAAAAATAAAAGTGTCCCTGCATGATTTTAAAAACAATAAATACATTGGATTACAATTTTATCAGCTTTATTGAAATATAATTCACCCATTTAAAGTGCACTGTCGTTTTTAGCACTGTGCAGTCATCACCCTAGTCAGTTTTAGAATGTTTTTATCACTTCATAAAAAAGCTTATTTGTCACTCTCCCATTTCCCTCCAATCTCCCCATCTCCTCCATTCCCAGGCAACCACCAGCTGGCTCTCTGTGTTCATAGATTTGCCTCTTACTGGACATCTCATATTATTGAAACAGTATAATACTTCTTCACTTAGCATAATGCATTTAAGATTCATCTATGTTATAGTGTGTATCAGAACTTCATTCCTTTTATGACCAAGTAATATTCCTTTGTATGGGCGTGCCACCTTTCGTTTATCCATGCAGCACTTGAAGGACATTTGGGATTGTTTCCACCTTTGGCTATAAACTTCCATATACGTGCTTTTATGTGAACATATGTTTTCATTTGTCTTAGGTGTAAGACCTAGGAGTAAAATAATTTGGTCAAATACTGTTTAACTTTCTGAGGAACTTCTAGACTCTTCTAGAGTAGCTGCATTTTATACTTCACCAGCATTTTATCAGGATTGTAATTTCTCCACATCCTTACTAACACTATTATCTGACTTTTTTCTTTCAACTATCCTACATGCTGTGAATTTGTGGTCTTTGATCTGTATTTCTTTAATGGCTGATGATATTAAACACCTTTTCATTTTCTTCTTGTCCATTTGTATATCTGACAAGAAATGTCTTATTCAGATAGTTTGCCCATTTTTTAATTGGGTTATTTGTCCTTTTATTATTGAATTCTAAGCATTCTTTATACATTCTGGATATAAGTTCCTTAACAGATATGTGATGTGCAAATGTTTTCTCCTGTACTGTGGTTTGCCTTTTTCACTTTCTTGATCTGTTCTTTGAAATACAAAATTTTTTATTTTTATGAATTTCAGTTTATTTAGTTTTTTGTTGCTCAAACTGTTGCTGTAATGGTTAAAAATTCATTGCCAAATCCAGAGTAATGAAAATGTATCTGTATATTTTTTACTAAAAGTTCTGTAGTTTTAGCTCTTACATTATGGTTTTTGCTCCATTTTGAGTTAGCTTTTGTATATAATGTGAAGTAAGAGTCCAGCTTCATTCTTCTGCATGTGACTATCCAGTTGTCCCATCATCATTTGTTAAAAAGGCTATTCTTTCCCCATTGGATGGTCTTTGCATCTTATAAAAAATCAATTAACCATAAATACATGGTTTTATTTCTGAATTCTCAATTCTATTCCATTGAATTATATGTCTACTTATGCCAGTTTCACACTCTTGATTCAAAATACAAAACTCGAATAGTTTTGTAGTAAGTTTTGAAATCAGGAAGTATGAGTCCTCCAACTTTGTTCTGTTAGTGTTTTGAGGATGTTTACGTCATATTTATGAGAGATGCTGGTCTGTAGTATTCCTTCCTTGGGATGTCTTTATCTGGCTTTGCTGTCAGAGTAATACTGGCCACATAATTTGGGAAGTGTTCTTGCCAACTGTTTTTTTTTTTCTTTTTTTGGAAGATTTTGTGAGGAATTAATACTTTAAATGCTTCGTATAATTCAGTGGTGAAGTCACCTGGGCTTTTCTTTGTGGTTAGTTTTTTTTAATAATTCAGCTTCTTCACTTGTTACAGGTGTATTCAGATTATCTGTTTCTTTTTGAGTCATTTGCATTTTTCTAGGAATTTGTCCATTTCAGCTAAATTACCTAACTTATTAATATACATTCATAGTATTTTATAGTCCTTTTTATTTCTGAGAGCTTGGTAGTAATGTCCCTCTTCATTTCTGATTCTAGTAATTTGAGCCTTCTCTCTTTTTTTCTTGATCAGCTTGCCTAAAGGTTTGTCAGTTTTGTTGATCTTTTCAGAGAACCGGCTTTTGCTTTCATTGATTTTTCCCTACTGTTTTTCTGTTCTCTATTTTACTAATTTCTGTGATTTATTTTCTTCTATTTGTTTCAGTTTTAGTTCATTTCCCAGTGTCTTAAAGTGAAAGATTAGGTTATTGATTTGAGATATTTCTTCTTTTTCAATATAGACATATACAGCTATAAATTTTCTTCTACGGACGGCTTTAGCTGCATCCCATAAGTTTTGGTATGTTGTGTCTTCATTTTCATTCATTTCAAGTATTTTCTAATTTCCCTTTTCAGTTCTTCTATGACTCATTGGTTATTTAGGCATGTGTTGTTTAATGTCCATGCATCTATGAGTTTCCCAATTGTTTCCTGTTATTGACTTCTAATTTCATTCTGTTGTGGTCAGAGAATATAGTTTTTATTATTTTAGTCCTTTAAAACTTATTATGATCTTTGTTTTATGGCTAAGCATATGCTCTATCCTGGAAAGTATCCCATGTAGACTTGAGAATGAATATTCAGCTGTTATTGGGTAGTGTCACTCTGCCTTTATTTTCACCAGGGCTTTTCTCAGATAGGAGAACAGATAGATGTAATAATTTTCTTCAGTTTTAATGTTATACTTCATGGAATTGCAAACTCACAGATCTACAAAAAGACCTTAGTTCAGCCCCTTCATTTAACAACAGATAACAAAACCAAGGACCAGACTAGGTGATGGAGCTTACTCAGCAACATACGGTCAGTATTGATGTGAGCAAGACCTCCACTGCCTATTCTCACATAATCTAAATAACCTCTCATTGGCTGTTTTCTTTTACTGGAATATAGAAATTGTTCATTAGAAATACTGGTGTCACTCTTAGCCAAAACTGAACACCCGTCCTTTACTGGGTTCTATAAGCCTAATGTTAATTCCCAGATGTAATCCTTTCCCCACTAGCCTTCCTAAAACAGAAGAAATTTTATTTTCAAGTAGAAATAAATAAAATTTTAATATTATTGTGTTGGCTATAAAGGTGTGCAGATATACAAATTTAGAAAGAAGCATCATAGTTGGTTTAGAATGACTTTCAGTGTGATACTAGGGCCTCAGTGTAACATGCTGGTATCTTTAGTATTGATACATGTGTACCTTGTATTGATACATGTGTATATTATAGTGAAAGAAGGCAGTGAAAATTAGGTTCTCAGTTAATGTCACTAATTTCTAGGGAAAAGGAGAACCTGTATTTTTAAGAGGAAAAAGCATGAATTGTGGGTATAGAAATAGGGGAGACTTAAGTATAAAAGATGAAAAAGAGTCTGTAAAATGAAGATATCACAGAGTTAACAGAATCTTGGATTTTAGATGTAGCTTTTAGAGTGAGTAGCTCTTTGACATCTTGCCACTAGGAAGTAAAAGACCCAATAGAGGTTATTTTGAGTGCGCAGACGGACTCACACAGACAATAAGGACTGTTGGTTTGGCACTTAACCACCATAATTACTTTTAACCAGTCACCCACTTTGTACTCTGACCCACTCAACGCACTTCCCAAGCACCTGACTTCAGTGGTAGCAAAGTGCCACTTGAAACCTTGGATAAAATGTGTCCTTCAAACCTGGCTTTCTTCCTTTAGGTATCTCCCTGGGATAAAAAAGAGGAAGCTAACCAGAAAAAGCTAGAATTTGCATTTGCAAACAGTGATTATCTGGCCCTTCTACGAGCATATAAGGTAAGTATATAAGCTAATAGCTGAGGTTTATTACCAGAGTTGACACTAAAGACAGAATAACATTTTGATTTTCTCAAAAATTTAGGGATGGCAACTAAGTATGAAAGAAGGTATGCGTGCAAGTTATAATTACTGCAGACAAAACTTCTTGTCAGGAAGAGTTCTTCAGGTGAGTTGTTTTTGTGGAAATTTGTTTTCATTCATTTACTGTAGTAGTGCACCAGAGGGTGCTGCAACTTTATCTTGCTTGTCCTACCTGGACATTGAAAATATTATTTTTGGAATATGCTTGGCTTCACCAGCTGTGTAAAACAGACTCCTGGACTATGACATCAGGCCTTCTGTGTTGAATCTTTCAATTCACCTGTTTTTCCTCTTCTCAGTGAATCTGTGTTTAACTTACATGGACGCTACAGGAATGTAGCCATTCCGAAGATTACTGCTTACTAGAAGTCACTTTTTTCAGTGATTATATCAAACATCCTTAACCTGGATCCATAACCCTCTGAAATTGTTTGCAAAGTCACGCCCTTACACATATGTGCACTATCCTGGACAAAGAGAACATAGCTTTCATCGAGTCTTAAGGGATCTATGACCATCCCCAAGCCCCTTACCTTCTCCCTAAAACCAAAGAACAAATAGTGAACCAGATTTTCTTTATTAATTCTTCTGTCCATCAGAGGCTACTATGTCAATAACGAGTACATGAGAAAGGTTTTTTATCTTCTGTGTAATAATAGACAGGGCTCTGTCTTCTGTTGTGACAATATTTTGGGCCCCTTTCCATAGTAGCATGAAAATCCAGAATAACAACAGTGTATGTATTTATAGAGCCTCCATTTCACTCAAATTTTGAGGGTATGGAGGTGGAAGGACTTTCTTTCCATACTAGATGATGTTTTGGAATAGAACACAAAACTAATGTTCATACCTGACAGTTAGTTACCTCTCTACCCCATAAGAACTGTCAGAGCAGAGATTTTATGTTTTCTTCAGTTCTATATCCCCAGTGCCTAGAAGAGTACTTAGAACATAGTTGATGCCTGGTAAAATTCATTGAATGCATGAATGAATGAGTTTGTTTATTGACAGTGAAGTAAGAGACCTCAAAACCATCCCAGTATTTGCCTTCCTCCTCCTCTGTCTTTAGGTATACTACAAAGAGACATTTGGAGAAGACAGAGGCTCTGGCTTTAATCTAAGTATAACAAAAGCAGTGATTTTCAATCATGGCCACACATTAGATTCACCTGAGGAAGCTTAAAAAAAAAATGCAAAATGCCCAAATTCCATCCCAGGCCAGTTACATCTGAATCTCTAGGGGTAGGGCCTGAGTGTCTGTTTATTCTCCTTGTTGTGAATTCAACAAGTCATTCTCATATCCTGCAAGGGTTGAGAACCACTGGTCTAAAGGTATTTTATATGTAAAGTGCAATAATAAATATTTCCTTGAGTCCTTAAGACTTTTAAGTGTAAAAAATATATTTTAAATTATATTTATATATATATATTTACTAAATTTAATATTTTTCCTTAGGCTGTATTTAGATTTTTCAGTGATCTATGAGGTTCATCCGTTACCTCTTTTCACTACATTCCAGCTTAGAGTATAGAATTAGTTTAATACGATATCAATGAAAGCTTGTCATGAAATACACATGTACACCCATGGCGGATTCATGTCAATGTGTGGCAAAACCAATACAATATCATAAAGTAAAAAAATGAATAAATAAATAAAACTGAAAAAAAAAAATAACAACAACTAAGATAAAAAAAAAAAAAAAAAACAGAACTCTGGGATATTTGAATCCCAGTTGTATTTTTGCCGTGTTATCCACCTGTACTTGAGACAATCCAGGAAAACACTTAAACTGTCATCAGAGACAGAGCTCTCCATTCCTTTGATTGGCATCATCTGCTTTTGTGTTGTCTGATAGCCAGTATTTGAACAGAAGCCAAAAAGAGGTTGGTGTTTTTCATTCTCACACTTGTGCTCAGCTACAGAACGGGTGTGTAAATCTAAACCACTTAATAATATTCCTATCCCAGGGGAAAATGCGAGCCAGCAAGTCCACAGGGTAAGAGAAAGGGAAGGTTTCTCAGGTGGGTATTCTGCATCCATTGGGAGAGAATGCCAGCCCCTTTAAGCTCAGAGAAGGCGCTGTAAGGACCCAGCAGAAAGGAAGCAGGAAAACTGAACAGGGTCACAGCGCCGCGAGTAGGGTTCCAAATGCAGTAAACCATATTTCCGGCTGTCCTAAGCGCTGCCAGAAAAAATCAGACCTGTGCAAAATCCAATTAATTTTTTTTTTAAACATAATTTACAATTAAATGATCTTTGGATTTTCTGAAATTTGTGAATTTCTGTGTAACAGTTTTACTCTGTCTCCCGGTTTGTATAAATGAAAACTGCCCTTCTGGGAATGAACAGACAAGATATTCTTCATACTTGCCTGGTAAACCCATGAGTCCACTGTCCACTCAAGTAATTCATTTTTGTAGTCATTCTTGCCTTTAATGTGTCAGTGTCTCTGCTTAAAGACTTTCTCCACTTGTTTCAGGAAATGGCAAGCCTGAAACGACAGTTCACTGAACTGTTATCGGACATAGGCTTTGTTAAGGAGGGACTCCGAGCAAGGGAAATTGAGAAAAGGACCCAAGGAGGAGGAGATGGTATATTGGATGCCACAGGAGAAGAGGTAAAATGTATGCAGTTAGCTCTTATTTCTCTTTAATGATCATATGCTTAATCTATTACCCGAGGAATACCTGTAGGCCTTCTTCACTTAAGCCCTAGGAGCAATAGGTTAGTGGCATTCTTGATTTTCTTCTTTCCACAAATGTCAACTAACACTCATAAAAACAAGGGTTTTTCTGCTGCTTGTTGCTTCTGCTGTTTTTTATTTACATTTATTTTTGATGAGTCCATCAGAGATAGAGCAGACTTTCCAATAATGTCTTCCTAATCAGACCAGCTTTTTTCAAGCCAAGGATAGTTTTATATTTAACTATAGGAAGAACAATTCAAGATGAACCTGATGTCACTCTCAGTGCAGTTAATACTTTCTGGAAATTGTGAACATCTCACAAACCAGAATCTTTCTCTCCTCTGATCCTTAGGAACACTGTCTTTATAACTGCTTTGCAGAGATCTTGAAAGTAATTGTGGGCTTCTTGGAATGGATCCTCTGTGAACATAGTCCATTTTTCAGATGCTTTTAAGATAGAAGTCAAAAGAAATACAATAGTAAATTCAAAGGCACAGACGGAAATAGCCACATTATTTATAAGATTAATGCTGTATTTCTCTCGCAGGCAAACTCAAATGCTGAGAACCCCAAGTTGATATCAGCAATGCTGTGTGCTGCTCTGTATCCGAATGTAGTGCAGGTAACAGAATGTTTTCCTGGTCCTCCCACTTCTTGTTTGTTGGATTTGTAGCCAAGAGACATAAGACACTCACATTAATCATCTAAAGATACACACACACACAGCCTTTTAAACTTAGCTTATATTTCCA
The DNA here is from genome assembly GCF_963930625.1 of Muntiacus reevesi. Classification (NCBI taxonomy): domain Eukaryota; kingdom Metazoa; phylum Chordata; class Mammalia; order Artiodactyla; family Cervidae; genus Muntiacus; species Muntiacus reevesi. The sequence continues at coordinate 81,304,416 of NC_089251.1, forward strand.
ATCCTTCAATTCCCCAAATGTGTTTAGATATAGAATCTTCAAGAACACATTCATTATATAAAAGAAGGTGCCTTTTTAATCCTTCTGACATGACATTCCAGAAATCAAAATGGGCATAAATGTCACTGTCAGCCAGTCTGTGCATAACTAACCTAGGCTTAGGTCGAAATTTGATTCTGCTACAACTCCCATTATGCCGTCTACTCTGGACTAAAATTAGATAAGAACAAAGTCAAGTCAGTGCTTTGCCATGGGACATCTGTGATCTCTTCTGGAAATCATTCCTGAATGGACTGTTGGACTTTTATTTGAGGTTTGATCATCTCGTCCCTGTCAAACTTAGAATGTGAATTTGTTAGAGTACTGAAGCACGTCTCATTTAACTTTTTGTTACATACTCAGTTGACATCTGTCGATTCATTTATGGCTTAGTTTTGCTTAGTGCTTGCATGCTTTTGAAACCATTTGCAACTTCTCCAAATGATTTTTTTAAAGTAAAAGCAATGGAGACAATTAAAACATCAGGGGTGGATGGGATGAATAAGCAGAACACAGAAGATTTTTAGGGCAGTAAAAATACTGTGCATGATACCATAATGATAGATATGTATCACACTTGTCCAAACCCTTGGAATATACAACAACAAAAGTGAACCCTAACGTAAACTGTGGACTTTGGGTGATTGTGATTTGACAATTTTTTTTAAATGAATGTTTCTACTCTTGGTAAGAGTATAAATTGATACACCCTTTCTAGATAGCAGTTTTGTTTCTAAGGATTTATTATTAAAAAATAATTGCATATTTATGTAAAGATATAGCTAGGAGAATGTTTGCAATTATAAATAGCACTAGAATGAATGATCTAAAACTCTAATAATAGGGAATTTATTGGTTAAATTATTATATGTCATTACAGTGAGGTGCTAATTTAGAATTATGTTTTAGGAAAATATGAAAAATGATCCTATATTAGTTTGGGTATATATTTTATATCATTCGTTTGCCTCCATTTCTATATTATAAAAATCTAATAGAAAACTAAAGTGTTTCTCAAATAGTTATTTCTTTCTTTTTTTTTAGTTATTTCTTAATCATGAGATTACAAGAGATTTTTCCTAGTATATATATATATATTTTATTGAAGTATAGTTGATTAACAGTATTGTGTTTTAGGTGTAGAACAGTGATTCAGTTATATATATTTTTTCAGACTATTTTCCATTATAGGTTATTATAAGATATTGAATATTGTTCCCTGTGTTACGCAGTACTGTTACTTTCTACAGTAAACATGGGGTACGTGTGTGCACATAAGCTTTTCAGTTGTTTCAAGTGAAACAATCTATTCATTCATAGAGTTTATTTTCTTTTTTTTTTACTGTTTTGAAAAATTCATTTGGAAGTACTGGACTGGTATTGGAAGTGTCCGCGGACTCCTGGCCGGTGTTGCCAGCAGGGTCTCCTTCCCCGATACTCAGGGCACACCTGAAACATCGGCGTGGTTTCCCCCCATGTGGCTGGTGTGCAGCACAGTCACCCAGGACTACTGCGCTCATATCCACACTTCTTCATGGTTAGAGGAACAAAGCAAGCATGCTTACACTGCTTTCAGAAGGAAACCAAGAGGGAAGACGCAGCAAAGGCATTCAAACAAGATTGGTTTTGTGTCTGAATATACCCTACAATGGAAATACATATATATATTTTTTCTTATAACTATGTATTGTTTAGGTGAAAAGCCCAGAGGGGAAATTTCAGAAGACCAGTACCGGAGCTGTCAGAATGCAGCCAAAATCAGATGAGTTGAAGTTTGTCACCAAGAACGATGGATACGTACACATTCACCCTTCATCGGTGAACTATCAGGTCAGGATGGCTGGGTAAACTTACAGTCAGCTTCCACATCCACAGATTCAGCCAACACAGATTGTGTAGTACTGTAGTACTAGCTACTGAAAAGATCCGAGTGTAAGTGGATCCACATGGTTCAAAGCCTGTTTGTTCAAGGGTCAGCTGTTTTTACATGTGGCAGGTCCTGGGGTGAGAAACAGTCCCTTAATTCACCCAAACTTTGTTCTATCACTTGCTGTCCTTAGGTGCTGACTTGGGAAAGGTTGAATAAGCACAGATGTGCTAGAAATTGAACTATTAAGCCTGCTTTCAGGTACAAAATTATTTCTTTGCAGAAGTAACTTAAGAGGTTGTGATGTAATCCTGTGCCTCCATCTGTGCCTTAAGAGGCCTTGACCTATACTCTGATCCAGCCTTCTCAGCTCTCACTCTTCCTTCAGCCTCTTGCTGGGCGGCTTCTGCTCCCATCACCCCACTAAATTCATCGTGAATGAAGAAGTCGTGAATAACTTGAAAGTTGTCAAATCTTGGGAACAAATTTCTGGCTTCTCATCATTCTTGACTCATGTGGTATATGACACTGGTGACCTCCCTACCTCTTGACACTATCTTTAATGTTTTTTGCTTCTGAAATATCACTTCTGTCTCTCTGATCATCCCCTTCTAGCTCCTTTACTAGATTCTCCTCCCTTTCTCTGAAATCATGGTTCTGTCCCTGTCCTTATGTTCTTACTGCTGGGCACATAATCTTCCTGAACCACCAGAGCACAGCATCACAGTCCTGACTGCCACCTACATGTTGACACAACTCCAGATGTCTCTCATCCTTGGTTTTTTCTCTGACTTCTTGCTAGAAATCACCATCTGGGTGCCTTTTTGTCACCTCAAACTCAAAAGCTGCAAAACCAAACTCATTATCTCTGAATTCACTCCTCTCTGTTCCCTCTCTTGGTGAAATGGTACCAAATTGGAACCCTGGAGTCACATAAACCCTGCTTCTTTTCTCCTGATGCTAATCTAATTGGTCACCAGGTCCCAACAATTCCACCTTTTTGACATATCTCAGATTTGCCCACTTCTCTTGTCCCTGCTGCCATTTCCTCAGTTCAGACCCCAGACATCTGTCTCTTGCCTGAAGTACTAATCTTACTTCCGGTGCTTGCTCTCTAACCCTTTATACTGCTGCTTCCAGAGTCACCTTTACAAAGCACACCTCTGATCATGTCATTAGTGTTAGTCACTCAGTCATGTCCACCTCTTTGCGGCCTCTTGGACCGCAGGCTCTTAGCCCACCAGGCTCTTCTGTCCATGGAATTCTCCAGGCAAGAATACTGGAGTGGGCTGCCATTCCCTTCTCTAGGGGTGTTTTGGACCCCAGGTCTCCTGCACTGCAGGCAGATTCTTTACCGTCTGAGTCACGAGGGAAGCCCACCTCTACAAAACACACCTTTGTTCATGTCATACCGTTGTTTAAAACTCTTCATCTGTGGAGTCTCTTTGTATGTGGAGTCTACTGTAAACTCTCCTATAACCTTTCACATCGCTCCCCTTCTTAGACCACGTCCCCTTGCCCCAGGTCCCTCTGTCATTCTTTATGCGCCAGGCAACACCAGACCACCGGCAGTATTTCCCGGAGCCATGACACTGTTCTCTGTGCCTGGAGTGGCATTCTCATTCCCCAGCAGGCTCCTTATCCTTCAAGCCCAGTGCTCCTCTCCAAGTTGCTCCTTACTTCTGTTCCACCACTGTATAGTATGTGTTTTTCTACTGTTACATTTATCACATTCTTTTATGGTTTATGGTATGTCTCATTCATAGACTTTTCAAATTCCTGAAGACAGGAATTGAATTTTTTTCATTTCCACATTCTCAATGTCTAGCACAGTGCCTCGCCAGCATGAAGGCATATGTTCAACAAAGCTTCATCTTGATAAAGAGATGGAGGAAAAGAGAATTTAGAGAGTTTGAAGTGTGAGGGCTGGTCAACCCCTGGAACTACTAAATGAAGTATCAACAAAGCATGAAAAACATCTCCTTAAGCTCAGAAGAGTCTGAAGACTAGGAGATCATCTGCCCTGTCCACTGCATGTGTACTTAGCAACCAGGGGCCCAAGTTATCTCCACTCCTCTCCTGAGTTTACCATGACATTTCTACAGTAAATCTAAGTCATCCATGCATCCAATCAGTACCTGTCACCACCTATGTCCCAAGCACTGTGGTAGGCCATGGAGGACAGCAGATGAGCCAGGGAGACAGGGTCTCTGCCCTCAGGGAGCTTACGTTCTAGAGGGGAAGACAGGCAAGAAATAAGTAAACAATCTCAGGTTAATGACAGATGTTAGAAAATAAAACCATAAGATATTGAGAGTGACAGGAGAGGGTTTTTTTTTTTTTTAACTATAGTTGAAATTAACACAGTACTGTAAATAAGGTATATACCTTCAGATTCATTTATGTTATAGGTTACTACATATATTGACTACAGTTCCCTGTGCTATAAAGTAAATCCTTGTTATCTTTTATATACAGTGGTATCTATTAATCTCATATTCCTAATTTAATCCCTCCCCCTCCCAAGAGGAGCTGTTTTATATAGTGTGGTCAGGGAAGAACTCTGAGGAGAAATAATTGGACAGGTCCTAAATGAAGTAAAGGGCAAGTCATGCAGGTATCTAAAAAGAAAACATTCCAAGCCGGGGAAATAAATGCAAAGACCATGAGATGAGAGCACATTTGGTGTGTTCCGGCAAATGCAAGAAGGCAACCAGTGCAAATGAGGGGGAAGGTTAGGGGTGGCGGTGACAGAAGAGTTGGGATAAGCAGGCAGGGATCAGGTCGTGTAGGACCCTGTAGTCCACAGTAAAGATCTAAGATTTTATCCTTGAGAAATCTCTGGAGGGTTTTGAGCCCTAACTGGTTTTTAAAAGGTCACTGTGGCTACCGTATGGAAAAGAAACTGTGAGGATGCAAAGGGCAAGTACATAGGAAGCCACTGCAGTGGCCTGTATGAGATGATGGTTTGTACGAGGTGGTGACTGTAGAAATGGAGGGACTATGTCAGTTCATTGTGTATTTTGAAAATAGAACCATCAGGACTTAGTGATGATAGAGCTAGAGTGAGGGAGAGAAAGCAATCAAGGATGCTTCTAAATTTGGGGCTTGAGCAACTGGGTGAATGGCAGTCTCACTCACTGTGATAGTGAACCCGACAAGCATGGGAAAATGGAGAGCTCCCTTGAACATAAGCAGTCCAAGATGCTTGTTAGCTGTCCAGGTGCAGACATCCAGTAAGCAGCTGCGAGTACAAGGCTAGAGCTGAGGGAAGGTGCAGGCTGGCGGTCATCTGGGGGGTCACTGGACAGGTGACAGGTAAATCCCCGGGGCTGGTGGGCTTCTGCGTATGTCGCCAGTGACATCACTGTCATGTTCCAGGTCAGACACTTTGACAGTCCCTACCTGGTGTACCACGAGAAGATCAAAACGAGTCGCGTGTTCATCCGAGACTGCACCATGGTGTCTGTGTACCCACTGGTCTTGTTTGGAGGAGGCCAGGTGAATGTGCAGCTCCAAAAGGGAGAGTTTGTTGTTTCCTTGGATGATGGTTGGATCCGCTTTGCAGCCGCTTCCCATCAGGTAAGGGATGGGGCTCTGATAACATGGAGTACAGGGCATTCATTCAGAGAACAAGGACAACAGGGCTGAGTTAGAGTGAATGACGCGTGTGCAGGGGACACTGAGCAAGACTGAGGCTGAAGTAAGGCCAGGGTGGAGCTGTGGTAAGAGCTGAAGAAGTGCACTGGGAGGGAAAGCCCAGGACAGTGGTGTGAAAGGACAGAAGCCGTGAGTGAGGTGTTGGAGCCTTCTGTAATAGAAATATAGATTCAAAGAAAACACAGATGAGCAGAAGTAAGTAAAAATTACCCTGATTCCACAGCCAACATTAAAAAAAAAAAAAAAAAGATAATGGGTCTAAATGTCTTTATTCTCAGGTCTCAAATTAGTATATGGAGTCTCGAGAAAAATTTAAGGGAGAGTATATTCAAGAAAAAATTTTAACATTTGCATCCGTTGGAAATCTTCTAATCTATTGCAGGGGGCAGGAATACCAATTCAAACGTTACAGTGAAATACACCAATGAATTCCCTTTAAAGTCTAAAGCAGCACTGTCTAGGAAAAATATATGTGCACATACCTAGTAATTTTTCTAGTAGCCACATTTAAAAAAGTAAATAGGTGAAATTAATTTTAATGTATTTTATATAGCATAATTTTAATATTTTATATAGCATAAAACATTAAAAAGTTTTCATTATATCATGTAATCAATATAAAAAATTGAGATTTTTATATCCTTTTTCATACTAAGTCTTCAAAATCTGGTATGTATTTTATAATCACAGTACATCTCAGTTTAGACCAGGCACATTTCATGTGCAGTGAGATTAGCCACATGGGACAGTACAGGTCAGGAGGGCCAGGCAGGGTTGGTTTGATTCAACTGTTTAACGACAAAAGCCTGGCTGGCCCCTGGTATAGGATGGCTGTAGCTCCTGCCTCATGTCCATGCAGCACATACTGCCCAAAGTGGAGACGGAATGCTGCTTTCCTGAAAGCACACCTCTTCTTCTAAACCGGTACCTGTCACTGAAGAATGTCATGGCCTCTAAGGCCTGAATCCCCTGAACCGTTCACTCTGGTGCATGGCATGAGCCTATGTGATTAGATCAGAGTGTCTACTCCAGGGCCGCCACACAGTGGAGGAGGAGCCAGACAGATGTTGGTAAGACGCCCACAGGGGCACTGCATCAGCACAAGCAGTGTGGTGCTGTCTCCCACCCCACCTCCTCACCAACCAATGCATAAAAATTCCAAAGTTAAAGAGATTTTTTGGTTTAATGTCCACCATTTTTAATTCTCCATTTTCCTGCTTCTCCTCTCGGAGCTAACTGTAAAAGCTGACCAAGCTTTAACATGCAGAACACTGCATAAAAGCCATTTTTGGATTTAATCTTTTCTTTAAGTGAGATGTGACAGAGGAGCCTTTTTATAATGGTCCCCAGTTAGTACACTACAGAGCTGTATGTTCCTATAATTGCATCAAGAAACTTTAAAAGCACTTTTAGAGGGAAAAAAAGTGTTTCTTTCTCCCCCCATGGAATTAATAGCAGAGACCTAGAACAATGATCATCACAACTGGAGAATTTGCTTTAACCACACTTCCTCCCCAGTGGTCCAAGCACTGCTTACATCGCGACTTTCATTTTAGGTGGCTGAATTAGTAAAGGAACTTCGTTGTGAACTTGACCAGCTCCTCCAGGATAAGATAAAAAACCCAAGCATAGATCTGTGCACCTGTCCTCGAGGGTCACGGATCATCAGCATGATTGTGAAACTTGTCACCACACAGTAAAGACCTGTCACGGCGAGTGCGCACTCCTTGCCTGCTTGCTCAGCTGGGAGCTGATACCAGCACTTCTACATCCAGCTGCAGCGCATGGGGGCTGCCCTGGGGAAGGAGCCCAGGACAGGCTCTGCTGAGTGAGCCGCGGCCACGCACACCTTTGGGGCCATTTTCCAGACTGAGTATTGCTAACCAAGCAGCGGGCACTCCTGGCACAGTTGGGAGTGTCGATGCGAGACAGCTTAAAAACCAACCTGCCTGTTTTTTTTCTCTCTGACTACCCTGGAATGAAGGAAATGCATCTGATAACACAAAAGTGAACGTTTAATACAGTTGTTTTAATCTCTGTTTTTTTCCTGCTTTTTATTAGAGTGAGATAAGGGGGCATGAGGAGAAATACCAGTTGTTTTTTTCTGTCATAAAAGCTCAACTGAGAGAAATCAGAACAGAGAAGGGAAAAAATCATGTGAGCAAGAAAAATTAGAACTTCATTTTCAGCCATAGGTCATTATGTAAACTTCATTTGTGAGGGATTTATTTTTACTCATTAAAATTCAGCTTAAAAAAAGTTGAGTTCTTATTTGTTATTAAAATGTGAGCTGGTTTTATCAGTAACACTCTTATTCTTAAAAACAGAACAACCTGGGTGTTTTCATTCTCTTTTGGGTTTTCCATTTATGAGTCTTACTCTGTCTTTTGAACTCACTTGGATCTAAGGGCCACATTTCACATTATCGGAATGGTATTCTCAGAACATAGTTGGCATAGTTCAGGTTCATGGAGAAAGTTGCCTTGCTAGTGTCAAATTTACAGCCATAAAAATACCTTCTATGAGAGTGCTTATTTTCAGTCACCACTTAGGTTAATGCGGCACTCGCATTTTGAAAAAAATATGAATACATTTACCTTGGCTAGATAGTTTTCAGTGTCCAAGAAGAATTCCAGAAAAATGAGTGGAAGACGTATTCTTGCATGTGTAGCCCTCAGGTAGACAGTTACTACAGGTTTCCCGCTACAGACAGAATTCACACTAACTCAACAAAAGCACCTCAGTGAAGGATGTTCACCTTTCAAGCTATTATTTTAAGTTTGCAGGAAACCTCCTAGACTGTCCAAATGGTCACATATATCAGTGGTCCCCAACCTTTTTGGCACTAGGGACCAGTTTGATGGAAGACAACTTTTCCATGGACTTGAGTGGGGGGAATGGTTTGGGGATGATTCAAGCATATCAGCCCCACCTTAGATCATCAGGCATTAAATCCCGGAGGTTGGGGGCCCCTGGCATATATGATATCACTTATGTATAATCTAAAAAAAAAAGTGATTCAAACTTATTTACAAAACAGAAATAGACTCACAGGCATAGAAAACTTATGGTTATCAAAGGGTATAGCAGGGTGGGAGGTAGAGAGGTGGGAAAGAAATTAAGATTTTGGGATTAACATGTACATACTGCTATGTATAAAATAGGTTAACAAGGACCTGCTGTACGGCACAGGGAACTATATTCAATATCTTGTAATAAAAAGAATGAAGAAGTATATTCAATATATGTATAACTGAATCACTTTGCTGTACATTTGAAACAATAAATTAACTATATCAATCAAAAAAAAAACAAGAACATAAATCCTATTGATCTCTAGATATGCCAGACTGAAAAAGTTTGGAAAGCCTTGACTGAAGGCATTCATAAGAAAATCCTAACCTCAAACTAAATTTCTTAAGCTCATTATTACAATTTTGAAATAAGAAATGAAATTGGATTCTTTGTGATTCAAGTCAGAATGCAGTAGTATCTCAAGGTGAAACTGGATTTCCAAGCACTAATAAGATGGTCAGCTTTTAATGTTAATTTTATGGAGAAGTCTGTAAATGATTTCTCAAATATTCATTTTACAGGAATCTCGTTTGGGAACAATATTAAATGAAATTCTCACTACAAAATTAGGCCACACTGCTGTTTTGTCCAACATGGAAATAGCTCAACACTTAGGGATGTGGTCAGGTTGATAAAACATTAGCTTTGTCTTCCTTTTGGAGTTCCGTATCTGAATGTTACAACTCAAACTCCCTGACAAGTAATGAACTTTAGTCTTTATCCTCCCCATTCTGTTATCTGAGCAGTTTCCTATATCAAAGCATGCAGACTGTGGATCTGTAGACATGAAAATTTCTCTGTTTCTAGGCAGTGGTGTGTAAAGGTCCCTGAGAGGTTGTCATAGAATAAGACCTTGTGAAAGTGACTTATAGGCTGGGGTCTGGGGCTCTTTGCTGTAGTGCTTGTACCTAGGCAAACGTCTCCTGGAGCAACAAAGTAACAACAACAACAACAACAAAATATATATATATATGTAAGGGACTAAAAATAACTACATAAATGGACATTGGGGCAACTTATGAACAAGATACAAAAAGAGCAAAAACCCACACAGCACTGCCAAGGGTGTGGGCAGACCACCTACGCCATCCCTCTGGCCTAATCCCTGCATCCACCCCTGCCCTCACCCTGTTTAAGGAGCCGGCTCACCCCTCCTCAGGGAGTGAGCAAGGGAACCTGCTTGTTTCTGTTCCCTCCTGCTGCAGTAGGAGCCCCCAAAAGCCTTGCCCAAGTTTGGCCTCTTGTCAACTTCCACTGATTAAGGAGGCCAAGAACCCTAGTCAGTAACAAAAGTACTTTGTAAAATTAAAATACAGCAAATGTAAGCCAAGTTAGGACTGAGGGTGTGGTTTTCAGATGCAGCCCAGGCTGGCTCTGAGGGGACAGCACTCTGCTGTGGTCTCAGTTGCTGGACGAGAGCTCCTGAGTTTGGGCTTCACACTCTGAGGGTGTCTTATAGGGGTCACTCACTTATAGCGGTCACTACATAAATAATGGATTCCTGGGGGTTCCCAGGGACGGGAGACTATGGTCATACTGCCATTATTATGCTTGAACAAGCCTAGGCAGAGGCTGTCTCTTTCCTCCTAAATCATGCTAGAATTAAGCATAATTCCTAGGGTTTATTTCCCCCCAAATGCAGGGAGGTATTTGCTTAATATGTACAAGGTGAGCTATATTGTTTTCAGAAATTAGAGCTTGATTGTGAATCTGTGTCAGTCAATATTCGAGTGCCACGGTACAGAGTGCCTTAAACAATGAGTACAATTTTTTATCACTGCAGTAGTTTCAGATCCTTCTAGAGTGACAGGCTTCTTCCATGTCTAAAACTGCAATGACAGTGTGAACAGTTAACCACAATGGGTCATTAACATGGAGAAACTTTTTCTTGCCATTTCTAAGTTACCACCCAAAAGATTTATCAAAAGACTGATCTTAAATATGACTTGCAGCCAATCATTGATCCTTAAGGTGCTTTAAAATCTCTGTTTTCATAATTTGTTGCACCAAAGAGCAGAATCAATGTTTCATAAATACACAGGACAGCAGCCCAAATGTGAACTTTTTCCCAGTTTGGCCTCTTTGCCCCATTCATGCCCGACTTGAGCCACCCAGCTCTACTCCCAAATCAGTTCTAACCAGCTGCTTGGTAAACAAGCCAGAAAACAGTGCCCCAGTGAGATGGCTGGGAAGAGGATGCCTTGGAATGGACTGGGTTTTTTCACCTCTATTTCAGTGTTTTAGGAGAGAAACAAATGACAGCAAAAGCCAGCATAAGAGGGGTTTGTTTGGAAAAGCAACTACTCAGGGGTGGCTTTGGAAATTCAGCCCAATCCCATAACTACCAATAATGAGAAGCAGTATTTAGGATGATGACCCTGACATGTTACAATATTGCTTAAAATGGTAAAGTATACAATAATTTAACATTTTCAACAGAAGCATTTCAAAATAGCGAAGTTTTTAAGAATTATTCCTTATGTAGAAAATGAAGTTACTGCTGCCTCCCTCCAACCTAGCTTTTACCAAAAATGACCTGAAGGAGTTAATTTTTCTTTTATGTTCAGTGATTTTAATCAAGAGACTATCCTTGGCTGTTTCTTCTACAACAATTAAAAGACAAGCTAACTTAACCAAAAAGACTCATTTACTTTATGAGATTCTGCTTTTAATAAGTTTTGTCTCATTCCATTCTTGGGTTTCAAATGTGTAATTGAAAGGTTAACAGGAAAAAAAAACAAGGTTAACAGATACTTCTCTTTGTTTGTCTGAACTTTATTTGTCCAGAGAGATTAATTATAACAAATATATGTACAAAAACGAAAGAAGTTTCCTCATGGAAGAAAATGTAGTTTTTATTTTAAAATCTGTGGTTCTCAACTTGGGGCAATTTTGCTCACCAGGGGACACCTGGCAATATTTGGAGATGTCACATATGAAGGGGGAAAGAGTATCCTTGGCAACTAGTGGTTAGAATATCCACTAAATATCCTACATGCACAGGACACCTGAACCAAAAAAAAAAAAAAAAAAAAAAAATCACCCATTCAAATTGCCAGTGCCAAGGTAAAGAAAACCATTCTAAACGAAATGAGATAGGTAACTGCTTATAAAGTCTTATTAGTTATTAGTCAGAAAGTATGCCCATAGTTGTCTTTAAAAATGTAAATATACTTGGACTAACCGAAAGCAAAATCTCTGCCAAATCAACTCTAATAAACATGCACTATGTGACTAGGAGCTTAAGAGTATATATCATTTTATTAAAAATACATAGTACTTGAGAAATTGAGGTAAATGTATGTAAGAATGGCAAAGTCATGCACAGATAAGCAGGGTACTTTTCCTTTAAAAAGATGTTCTACCATAAAAAAATTTTTTAAGTCATTTATTTTGAAAATGTGAAAAGTCAAGACATGCTTTTTGAAAATGTTATAGTTAATATAATTGTATGTGATACTAACACTGCTAACACTTTCCACTGCAAAAGTTAAGTTTTCATACTTAGGTCCATATTAAGGTGTTTAAAACATGAACACATGCACCCTTATCTTTCTGAACAGAGTCCAATCTAGTAGACTTTGGCCAATAAGCTAGAACACAAATTGGGTTAATAAAAGGGGGGGTGGGGGGTGGGTGGGAGTATACAGCACTACAGGTGTGTGATTGTAAAATGTTTAAATCTAACATGAAGCCTAACCAGAACTATAATTTCTATGTTCAGTAATCCTCCTCCCATAGTTTGAGCCAGAAAAAAAAAAAAAAATCAGTTTTGTCTTAGGACTTGATTATTATTAGTAAGATGACCAGACAATGTCAAAAATGTGTTGTGTACTTTAAAAGACAGAGGCTGTGCGATACCATGGGCACCGAGGGACTACCCATGTGAGGGAACTAATCCACTAATTACAGACCCAGCATAAAACAACTTGTAATTATAGACATTTCTCTTAATGCCACTCTTCTGTCTCTGAAATTCACCTGTGCTCTTTCCCATTTAAGCTCCAGCTGTCCCCATTATTTCTAGCCCATAAACCTTTATACCATCCTTTTCTACAGTAAGCATGGCTAAGACTGGATTAATCGAAGCATGCAATCTGATTAGTTAACAAGAAGGCCGATTGTCCACTTTATAACTAACGTGCTACACGGCTAATTTGAAACCCATACTGGGGTTACAGAAATTCCTCTCACATTTATACTCATAATTTCAATATAACCAATTTATTTTAATCACGTACTATGGAATGTAAAATGGCGCAGTCGTGTTGGAAAATACTGTGACAGTTTCCTAAAATGTTAGTTGTCATGTAACCCAGCAACTCCACTCCTAGGTATTTCACCCAAGAAATATGAAAGTATGTGCCCACACACAGACTTGCCACAAATGTTCACAGCAACATTATTCATAATTGCCCAAAACTGGAAACAATCCAAATATCCAATAAGCAAAATATAAGTATATTCACAATGGAATATTATTCAGTAATAAAAAGAAGCCACTGATACAATATGGAGGTCAAATTCAAGATTTAGGGGAATATTTTAATAAGTTGTGGTTCATCAACACATAGATATAGTCTTAAATATTATACAAGTGAGTAAAGTTATTTTTAAAAAATGTTTTATTTGGCTACTCCAAGTCTTAAGTTGTGGCATGCAGGATCTAGTTCTCTAACCAGAGTAAATTTAAATGGAGTCAGTCAGATACAGACTATATGTTATATGATTCCATTTAAAGGAAATATACCCCCAAAAATCAAATCTATAGATACAGAAAGTAGATTAGTGATTGCCTGGGGTGGAGGGTGTGAATAGGAATCTACTGCAAATGAGACAGAGGGTCTTGCGGTGACAATGGAAATGTTTAAAAAATTAGATTGTGATGACAGCTGCACAACTCTGTAAATTTACCAAAATAAAAAAAAGAAACTAAATTATGCCTTGAGGTGGATGAATTTTATATGTTAATATCTCAGTGAAGCTTTTAGAAATATGTATGAAGATGCCTTTGATTACAAAAGAGAAAAAGTGACTTTACAGTGGAAAAATCTGACAGACACCACCTAACCAAGTAATCACAGTTAACATCACAAACATGGGCCAAATCAGCAGAGTATCCCTCCTGATGCACTGAGAAGAATACACTGTCACCTCCAGGGCCTTCCTGTCCCAAAAATGCACACAGATATGGATTGCTGGGAAACAGACAAACCCAAATTGAGGGATATTGCACAAAATAACTGGCCAATATTCAAAAATGTCAATGTCATGAGAGTCAAAGAAAGATTGAGGAATTACTCCAGAGTAAAGGAAACTAAAGGGCATGATCCAAATAAAAAGTCTTTTTTTGATATAGTGAACATTGAGCAATAGGCAAAATCTAGATAATGTCTGTATTAAATTATACTACTGTATGAATATTAGTTTTGATAACTGTACCATGGTTAATAAAATGTTCTCACATTTCCATTGTATCCACAGTTTTAACAGCTCAAGAAGAACATGAACACATGCATAGAAAATGCAAATGTGGTCAGATGTTAACATTTGCTGGATAAAGGATATAGGACAGTTCTTTGTCCTGTTCTTGCATATTTTCTGTAACTCTAAAATTATGTCAAAATAAGTTAGAACCAATGCATGTACAATTAACAGTTGCTTATTAACATATTAATATACAGCCATGTGAGTAAAAATAAACACAAAGTTATGATAAGGAGAATATGGGAGGAAATAACTTTTTGAAAATGAAGATTTAAAGAAAAAAAATTAAGGTATGATTCAAAGAGTACCCATACTGGAAACACATAGAGAAATGTTAATAAACACAAAGTAAAGCAACTGTAAAACACCATCTTATGTTCAGTCATAAAAATTAAATAAGATACTAATAGTCTAAGGGTGTAATGAAATGTGTATACACATTATTGTTCTTGTTGATGTCAAGTAGCACAGACTATTTAAGCAGCATTGTACTTTCATTTCTAAGCACTAGTTTTGGAGGGTTTTTTTTTAGCATCTGGCTGCACCCGGTCTTAGTTATGGCACACGGGATCTAGTTCCCTCACCAGGGATCGAACCTGTGCCCCCTGCACTGGAGGCGCAGACCAACAGAGAAGCACTGCACCACCAGAAGTTCCCTCTAAGCACTAGCTGTTGATAACAGCAGTGAAGACATATGAAGACATTCTTTGCACCATAAACTATGATAGCAAAAAGAACAAATGTCAAAAGAAAATGTTTAGTAGGTTTTAGTCCATCAACACAGTACAAAGTTGTCTTTAAATCATGAAAGCTACAGAAACAAAAAATATATACATTGTATGCAAAAGTAAAAAAGCATGTCTGATAACAGTATAATTTTTAATAAAGAAATCCTTTAATGTCTGAAAAACAAAAACCAGTGGCGTAACAATGAAGGCAGGACAAGCTGGAGGTGATGGATATGTTTATGGCACAGACTGTGGTGATGGTTTCGTGGCTGTATGCTTATCTCTGACTCATCAAGCTGTATACATTAAATATGTCATTTTTTGTATGTTATTCCTTCGTCAAAGTAGTTTTTTTTTAACCAGTTTTATTTGGCAGTGAATGCAGTTAAACATGTGTAATTATAGTCCTTCACTGCTCTGATTTCTCCCCAAATTTATAGTAATCATTAGCTTTGACTCTAGCATTCTAGAATCTACTCCAAGAGGCATCATAAAACTTCTAGTTCTCAAAACAATTGTGAATGTTTTAAATTTCATTCATTTTATTGAAAACAATTCATGGGGGTGTATTTCAGCTATAACATTTAGGAGAGATTTAGGAAATCAAGTGAACAATGGATAGCAAGATACAGGTCAGAGGTTTGTATACAAGATCTTGATAGCAAGATACAGAGGAAAGTTTGCTCCAAGAGAACCTTTTGTTGTGAAAAATATTCTTGACACCAGTTGTGTTCAAAGACTGCCGTGGAGCAGGCTTTGGGGAGGATCTCCCTCCGGGAATCTGGAACCAGGAGAGGGATGAGAAACAGGCGGGTTAAACTCTCAGGGGAAATTTGAGCTGAAGAACTGACTGGCCCAACTCCCTAAGCAGGGAGGTTTCCATGGCAGGGCCAAATCCTCAGGTTTGGCTCAGAAGGGCAATTTTCAAACAAATCAGAGGACTCAGCTGCCAAGAAAGTCTGCCCCCAGCTCATTAATCTGACAGCAAATAAGTCTACCAACACCAGTGCACCTGCCCCTGGGCCAAGGTTCACTCCTGACCAACACTGTGGATAATTTCCTACATGTCTTTTTTCAAAACCTCCCTCATTTTGTCAGAATCCTTTCAACTTGTTCTTATTCCCCTTCCCCTATCTGATGTCCAAAGACATCTGAGGGTTTGAAGGGGAAAGGCTATGTGATAAATTTCACTTTTAGGATTCTGGAACTCCACAGTTGTGAGGGAAGGCCTTTCTGTTCCCCCAGGCTACTAAACTGCTTTTGCAAGGGTAATCTAATCTGGGACAGGTAGCTACCATTATCTGGGAGTTTGTTACAAATGCAAGCTCCTGGCCCCCTACCAGGTCAGAATGACTGCTGGGTCCTACTCCCAGCTGTGTTAGCAAGCCCTCCAGCTGATTCTGATGCTTGCAAAAGTACAAAAAGCACTCGGTTACATCCTGTTAATATTAGACAATTATGCAGGAAAGTAACTTAGCTATGTTATCAAAGTGCTTTCAAAGACCCCCTAAAACCCAAGTAGTTTAAAGTATTTCTCCCAAAAGGCACAAGATTCCTTTTGTATGGATGGGACATAAGCCCTCCCTGACCCCTGGTAGACCATGCTAGTTCAAGGCTCTCCTGAGGCAAGTTTTTCTGTAAACGGCCATATTTTTCTGTAAATACAATCCATATCATTTCTGTCAATACTCAATTCTGCCACTGTGTTTCAACAACAGCCACAGACAATACACAAAGTGGTGGGTATGGCTGTGCTCCAATAAAACTTTAATAAACAGAAGCAGCAGGCTAGATTCTGCCGAGGGCCTGAAGTGTGCTAACCCATCCTTGGGTTCTAGCCTGATGCGGGAACCCTGGAGTCACTGCAGACATTCCCCTGGAAAGTCCCAGTTGGGCTGCATCTACAGGCCTGCAAGCCTTTCAGGTGCCAAGTCAGTCCAGAGGGGGAGACCAGAAACAGTGACATAGATATCAATGGTTTAATAGATGGGGGAGCTTACACACCTGAAGAGAAGTCCTGGAGCAACAACCCATCACGTGGCAGACAAAAAAGGTGGCGAGCAGGACACGGTGGTGGCAGCAGTCTTCGCTGGGGGCGGGTGGCGGGGGGGGGGGGGCAGGAAAGACTACCTGTTAAAAGGTGGTTGGAGACTACCTTTTACAGGGGGAATTGACATCACACTGGCTCAGTTACCAGGGAAACCAGCAGCTGAGACCCATCCCTTACAGCCCCTCAGGTTAACAACCATCATGAGGGCAGATGTTTCCCTTTAATAAACTAGCAGGTGGAGCCATTCTAGCCCAAGGATTAGAACACTCACTGGCTGGGGCAAGGGCGAGCACATTTGTTCCAACACAGTGTAGGTGCAGCTGGGACTCATCAAGCAGAGGATGTACAGACAGCAAAAGAGCAGCCATCCCGAGTGACCTGGCCATACACTTCACAAGCCTTACCCTCTGAAGTCTGCCCCTCTTATGTGATTTTCCTGGGGTCAGGTATGTAGAGGTGCACTGCCACCCAATAAAACAAGTGCAATACAGACAACAGCAGCTGAAGAGTATCAAAAGTGTAAGACATGGGTAAATTTGGAGCCAGGCACTTACTGGGTCCATTTTTCATGGAAGTCCCAAGGAAGACATCTTCCTGTAGACCCAGCAATCAAACTCTTTTCACAAAGAGGCCACTGATACCTCCCAATCTGTGAGCAGCTCCGTCCGCTCAGACTAGTGTGAAATGCAAGATGTTTAAAAGGCACGATACAGGGGAGATCGCGACCATTAGCCAAACCTACCCTCATCCCACCCAGCTACCCTGTCCCCACAAACTGTGCCAAATACAGGCAAGGTGGTAGAATAGATTTTAAGATTAATATAATAAATGGTGCCTTCCTCCAGTAAGGGCCTGAGACCTTAGTGGTCTCAGGTGGGGCAGGTATAAGACAGGTGAAATCTGTCCTTTCTAATCCTATTCCCCACAGGGGACTTACCCAAACCACAGGGGACTTACCTGCCAATTCCAGAGCCATTTCTTTTATAATACATTCCTGAGGGCAGAAATTGTGGCAAGGGCAAAAGTGAGTTTTTCTCCTAACCGGTAGTCGACAACGGTCCCTTTGGGGGTAAACAGTTGAACTTGGATGATGCTGACCAGTTACCTCTGGGTTAACATGGCATAAGCACTGGGACAATTATTCCTGGGATGCTGAGTTACAGTTCCTAGGCTGGAGTTAGCCTCCTGGGCCCACAGGTAGAGAAATTTCCTATCTTGGTTGTTGAAGTAATCCACTCATCCTTTCAACTAACCTGGCCACAGTAGGGTCATAGGGTGGGTAGAAATGCCAGGGTGTCATCTTCACTGGCCCATATCTGAACTTTATGGCCAGTGAAGTGGATTCCTTGGCCACTATTATGTCCACAGGGGTGCTGTATGTCATCCACAGCTGTTCTAGATCCTAAATAGTGGTTTTTTGCATTGCTCGACAACTTGAGTAGGCCTTTTATAACGTCTCTCACCTGTTACAATACTTTGTAGACTACATATAATTGCTGTTCCAGCACACTGCATCACTGCGCTGTCCCTTCCATAGCTGGGAGCAGAAGCTCAAGGGTACTGCGATTATTCTGTCATTGCACAGACCTGAACCAAACTCTTCCAGGTAACTGGCCATGTCCAATTCCAATTCATATCCTAAGTTAATATCCCTAAAGCCTGTAATTGTTTAGGGGTGGTGGGTTAGGGGTATGCTTGTCCTTTGTAGGTAGTTCAGATCCTTGTGTTGTGTCTATGTTCACCAGCCATCCCCCTGCAGTCAAGTCAGATGAGCCACGGGCATAGGACTGCTCTATAAACTGCTAAGAGACTGAGTTTAACAGGATATCATCAATGCAATAAAAGACAGAAACCATCTTTCATGGGCAGTCAACTGCCACAGGGCTCCACACGCTAGTGGACGGCCATCCTGAGATTCCTCCTGACCCCCCACAACTTTTCATTCCCCGTCCTTACATCTCAGTGGTCACAGGAGTACCCTTAGCCTCCTGGCTGTTTTGTGAATTGTTGGGCTACAAGCCTTGTGGATGTCCAGCCTTAGGACCAGAAAGAGCCCAGAGACTGCAACAAAGACATTAACAGCTTATTGGACACAGGGATCTTACATGTCCGAAGCAAGGTCCTAGAGCAACACCTCCACTGTGTGTGGCGGATAGTGGGCATAACCTGGCGGCAGCCCTCACCCAGCAGGGAGGAGGCTACCATTTATTCAAGAATTGATGTCCGGTTGCCTCATCAGTTACCAGGGAAACCAGCAGCTGAGACCGGTCCCTTACAGCCCCTCAGCAGCCAGAATACTAGTCACACTTACCTTTTTCCTCAAATATATTAGCCAGTGTTCACTTTTAAGACTTTGAGAGTTACAAGGCTTATGTGTTAAGATTTTACCAAAACTTTCAAGTTTCAACCAAAAAGGCATATATTTTAATTCAGAAGCTGTTTCATCATTACACTAAAAAAAAATTTTTTTAATAGACATTTTTTAAAAAGACACATCTAGGGACTTCCCTAGTGGTCCAGTGGTTAAGATTCCACACTTCCAATGCAGGGGTGAGAGTTCAATCCCTGGGTGGGGAACTACGATCCCACACATCATGAAACCACCAAAAAAAAAAAATCTATGCCTGTGGTGATAGTTGCACAACACTGTAAATACATCAAAAGTCACTGAACTGTGCAAGGAAAGCTAGTGAATTGTATGGTATGTTAACTACAACTCAATAAAAATTAAAAAAAAAAAAAAGACACATCTAGTTAGAATAAGCAGTGTTAACAAGACTATGATTTTACCATAGCATTTTATATTGAATCTAACATGTTGCATCTTTTCCAAATACATTTCTTGCCTAATAGAAATGGAGGTGTATTCCCATCAAAAGAAGAGATTCTTGTAATTCTGCTGTCCCCAAGTTAATTTTGTTTGAGATGTCATCCTTGCCCAGTTCACTTATTAGTACCGATAATCCCCATCTAAAATAACAAAGAACTTTCAAAAATACAAAATCTTATTTCAGTCAGTGCATCCATAGTTCTTAGCCTCTCATTGGGAAGCTTCAAGATATCCTTGAATAAGATCCTGAACACGCGACAAAATAATCTCATTAGAACTGTTGCAATTTTCTGGACCATACGGTGGGTCTATGGTCAAGACCCCAGCCACACAAAGAGTCTTTCGTGAATCTCTCTGTTCAGTGATGGGGATGTGATTCTTCTCCAGCCATTTCTTCAGGCTGTTCTTCCTCTTTTCCAGATCCTCAGGGCTGTATGCTTTGCAGTCTCCAGACATGAACAAATGCATCAGCTTCTCTCTCACGCTATGGTCCCCTTCATTCACAATTTCAACAGTCTGTACAGCATGTCCCATAATTCCAGTCACAGATATGCTGCCATCTTCAAGGAAGTTCACGAGGACAATACTTTGAAGAAAAAGTAAGTTCAGAGCACAGTTGCAAAAGAAAAACCTAAAGGCCCATAAAACTAGGGAAGCAATGAAATGAGAGCATCAACCCCATCAGGTCACTAGAATAATAGGGAATATTCTCTCCGTTTTAAATTAATATTCTCACCACCAAATGTTTTCACTTGTTCCATCTGAATTCTCTGAGGGTCCTAAACATCTAAACCTTTTGTTCAGCTAATCATTGTGGGATGTAGTTAAAGCATTACTTTAAAAGTTATGAATGTTTCAATATGTATTAGGAAAGAAGAGAGGGTACAGATTTAACTTTTAGAGTTAGGAAACAACTGAATAACTCCCCTTCAGAGCAGACCAAAGAAAATAACACAGCACAAAATTAATGAAACAGAAAACAAAAGAGTCAAGTCAGTAAGAGGATCATCAAAGCCAAAAGCTGGTTCTTTGAAAAGTGTATATAAATTTCAGAAAACTCAGGCAAGACTAATAAAAAGAGAAAGAAGGCACACATAAATAGTATTAGGAATAAGGTAGCAAAAATTAATGGTATAAAATATTAAAAACATTTAAACCAGTAATTTTGACACTTAGAAAACTTCCTAGAAAATATGTATTTCTACTACTGACTCAAAAAGAGAGACAGAATGTAAATAGTCCTATAACCTTTAAAAAAAAAAACCTGAAATAACCAGTTTAAAATCTTCCCATGATGGGGGTGGCGGTTGGGGGGTGGAGCTGGCAGGGGTTGAGAGGGGGAAAGGCCCAGACAATTTTACCACAAAATTCTATAAAATTTTCAAGAATCAAACATTTCCAATCCAACCAATCCAATTCTCCTAAGGACTATAAAAGGGAGATTATGCCATAACTCATTTAATGAGGCTAATATAACCTTGATACCAAAAGCAGAGGACAGGATTAAAAAATAAAATTATAAGCTAATCTCATTTATGAATACAAATGCAAAAATCCTAACTAAAATATAATATATATGATATGATATGATCCAATGTGACATGATAGAATTTCATTTCTGTGGTACTGTCCCTAAAAACCTATAATCCCAGTCTATGAGAAAACATCATACAGACCCAAATTGAGAGATATTCTATTAAATACCTCACCAAAACTCTTCAAAAGTGTCAGGATGATGAAAAACAATTTAAAAAGGACTGAGAAACTGTCACATATCAGAGGAGACTAAGGAGACATGGTGATTAAATGTAGTGTGGGACCTTGGATTGAATTCTAGAGCAGAAAATCCTTGGCTTGGAATCCAGAAAAAGGCCATCAGTGGAAAAACTGATAAAATCCAAATGACTGTAGTTTACTTAGTGAAAATTTTTAGTTCTGACAAGTGTTTGACAGTTGTGTAACCTGTTAGTATTAGGGGAGTTAAATACACAGGTTCTCTCTGTACTTTCCTTGCAATTTTTCTGTAAATCTAAAATCACTCCAAAATAAAGTGTGAGTGTATCACTACTTTAAAGTAACCTTGCAAAAAATAATTCTGATCCTAATCAAACCTCTAAATATGAATACCAGTTTATAAGAAATGCAAACGATAAAAGAACATGTTAAACTACACCATGATAATGCAATGAGCTAAATTCAGAGTGTGTTCAATTCGAAGACAAATGACTCCATTTCTTCAACAAAAAATAACATGGAAAACCAAAAAGAAAGTACCAAGTTACAGATTAAGATTCGTAAGAGACATATCAAAAAGTTGATAGGACAACATTAAAAACATACTTTGGAAACAATCAGGAAAACCTGAACTCAAACTAGGAATTAGCTAATATTAAAGTTACTATTACTTTTGTTAGGTGGTTATAAAGGTACGTGGTTACATTTATGAAAGAGTCCTAATCTGCTAAGAGATCTATTTAAGGATTTATGAACAAAAGTTAGTAACAGGCTTTAAAATATTTGGAAGGCAGAATAAGATTAGTGTTTATTATTATTACTCTCTTCACAATTGTGTATATTTGAAATTTTCCAATAAAATGTAATTAAAAGGAGTGTCCCATTTCTACAAACTGGGCTGGTCTGACAGAAATCTATAGTTTGACAGTATTTAGGCTCAAAGGAAATTAAGTACTTATATGAGAATAATCAGCTTTTCATGTATCTATCTGCTTTCTTAGTAGGGATAGGGCTTCCTTGGTGGCTCAGACAGTAAAGCGTCTGCCTGCAATGTGGGAGACCTGGGTTCAGTCCCTGGGTCAGGAAGCTCTCCTGGAGAAGGAAATGGCAACCCACTCCAGTACTCTTGCCTGGAGAATTCCATGGACTGAGGAGCCTGGTAGGCTACAGTCCATGGGGTTGCAAAGAGTCAGACATGACTGAGTGACTTCACTTTTCTTTTTTTCTCTTTTCTTTAATATGGATATAACATATAGGCAGTGCAAAGGGGTGATTTCAGGGAAGCAGGACTGGTACTCACTTGGCAGAGACTGGGTCTGTGGTTAAAACCCATCCTTTGTACTCCTTGTCACTGGCTGTTACGCTGACCGCTTTGTAAGTGTAATCTTGCAATTCTAAGGGGCCTTTCTTCATCCATTCATTCATGGCTGCCAGCTGGCTAGATCTAAAACAACCACCAGTTAGGATTAATATATATGTCCCCCCGAAGGAAATGTCTTACCCCTAATCTCCATTCTAGAGGTAGAGTACACCAGAGATTTGCATCACGTTCCATATCAGAAAAAGTTAAATTTTACTATTCAGTCTGAAAGCCACGGGACCACGAGTTGCCGCGGGGACGCGTCTGGAGGAATTCATCTGGCACACTTGTATCTCACCTCCCAATCTCAATTCCAGACCGCCTTGACGTTGGCTTCGACTAGTCCGCAGATGCTCCAACCCTTTAACTCAGCTCTCCTTCCATCAAAGGAGCTCACTCCACACCACTATTAACCAAAACTGAAAAAAGAAAACTCCTCTGTTATCCACCCAGTCCCTCTCAGTCCCTCTAGGTTTTCGCTAGATCCGGAGAGGCCCCGGATATGTGACAATTTCATCTTAAAACTCGCTCAGAGATGCGTAAACGAAGCGACAGCAACCGAGACCCGCAGCCGCATGATACTCAGAACTGTACTCAAAACAGGTAATACTTAACGTGTAATCCTAACAAATGAGAAAAATACCAGTTAAAACTCCTAGCAGCGCTCGATTCTCTGCAACCACGCTGAGAGGAAGGAATCACTAGAGCTGAACCCGCCCGAGCCCAGCGTGCTTTGCTCCATGTCGTCACTTCCTTCCCCCAGAATTCTCTGTTTTGTAGTCCGTGGCTTTGTCACACCTCGAAGTCTGAGAGTCCGGAGACCTGGGATGATAAAAGCAGAGTGCAGAGTGTGGGCAGGGGATAAGATTTTTCCTGTAATAATAATAAGCTTCTTTGTTCACTAGGGTCCCCCCATTCACTGCCATTACTGATGGACATTTTAAAATAAAAATCTTAAGAAGAAAGACTTGTGCCACCTCCTCCTCTGGAATAAAAATGGAATTCCAATTTTGCCATGAATCAATCCTTCGTGTAAATCCTAAAACTCTAGAAGTGTGAGGTGACATTGCCTTGGGGAAGAGAAACAGAACCAATGTATTTCTTGTTTGCCCTGTGGTAAGGCAGTTGAGGCAGTTAAGATGCCTAATCTTGAGATGTGCCAAAGCCTTTGACTGTGTGGATCACAATAAACTGTGGAAAATTCTGAAAGAGACGGGAATACCAGACCACCTGGCCTGCCTCTTGAGAAATCTGTATGCAGGTCAGGAAGCAACAGTTAGAACTGGACATGGAACAACACACTGGTTTCAAATAGGAAGAGGACGTCAAGGCTGTATATTGTCACCCTGCTTATTTAACCTATATGCAGAGTACATCATGAGAAATTCTGGGCTGGAGGAAGCACAAGCTGGAATCAAGATTGCCGGGAGAAATATCAATAACCTCAGATATGCAGATGACACCACCCTTATGGCAGAGAGTAAAGAACTAAAGAGCCTCTTGATG